>NC_064922.1:579473146-579782419 GCF_023897955.1 Schistocerca gregaria
TTTGCACCTGTGCATGGTTATGACCTGAAGTATTTCTGAAAGTATACTTAAGCTCTGTCCTGGTTATATAGTGCAATCCTGTGTCACATACCGGTATTTAATGGATCTCTGCTTCAATATATTATACTATAGTAATTAAAATATTCACCTGTGAAAGTACTCTTCAAGAAAAGTGAAAAATGGATGTAACAAACTACCACTCACTCTCCTGGTTAACAAGTTTTTTCAAGCCAGTGTTCAAGATAATTATCATGCAGCCACATTATTCTTAGTCTGTGTGAATTTAGTTTCTAGCAGATCCTACCAGTTTGATATATAATGCTCTTGTCTCCTTCACTGATTGTATTTTGCAACATCTTAACAGAAAATTGGCACCAGTCCTGTGTGAAATGTTTACAGCCATCCTACATCTACATCCAAATACATCTATATCCATCCAATATCTACACCATCCATGAAATTGTGTTACATAAAACAGAAGTCTATGGGTAAAGTGAAATAATGGGGAAATTGATTAACTCTTGAGAAATATACAGGAAGCAGAGCATAACAGTTACTGTAAGTAATGAAATTCCTGGTTCATTTAAGTGGGGCACACTCCACACTGGAGTTCCACAAGCCTCAAAGGTGCTGTTTCTTATATTTATAACATTTTACTATTCTACTCCACTACAGTGAGTAAGTTCACAATCTTTCCAGATGAACATTCTCTTTTAACAGGTACAACAGCAGGGAAATATTTCAAACATTTTCTAACAGTGGTTTTGAGGATATCATCAACTAGCTTAGCTGAAATGGATTCTCTCTAAATGTCGAAAAAACTCATTATGTACACCTTCTCATAATATCAGAAGAATAAAAGCACATAAATGGAAAATGTAATGGACAACAATACGGATGGACCTCTGCTAAATTCTTATATGTGTTCATCGATAACCAATTAAATTGGTCGTGCTATGTATTCTGGATGAAGACTTGATACTGCTACTTTTTCCTTGCACATAATTGCATCATCCACACGTAAGAATGCCACCAATGCTCATTACTTCAGATATTATCTACATCTTGAAAATATCTGGATATAAATATATCTTGTTGCTCATATGTTTTATTAATTAAAGTAACTTTCTTTCTGTAACCAATAATGCACATCATGACCATAACACAAGGTCACAACAGGATTTACAAAGTAACCAGATTAACTTTGCCCTTATGTAGGAGGAGTAAATTACTGAGGCAAGAAAGTTTCCAATGTTCTACCTACATAATCAAAAGTCTAGCTCTTGCAACAGCATTCTATGTGAAAACATTAATTTTGAGGTCTTGTATTATGTACCTTGTATTATGATGTAACATTAGTTGATGTGACTACTGTCGTGTGTCTGCCATATTGCACCGTACATTATATAGTATTGTTAATATTGCAAAATATTTCTGCTTGTAAATGGATGTGTGTGTGTGTGTGTGTGTGTGTGTGTGTGTGTGTGTGTGTGTGTGTGTTTGTGTGTTTTCCACATCTCCTGCTAAACCACTGGACCAATGTCA
Source organism: Schistocerca gregaria (assembly GCF_023897955.1). Classification (NCBI taxonomy): domain Eukaryota; kingdom Metazoa; phylum Arthropoda; class Insecta; order Orthoptera; family Acrididae; genus Schistocerca; species Schistocerca gregaria. Next base: position 579,474,692 of record NC_064922.1, read on the forward strand.
ATCATACATTCTACACATCTCCCTTAGTATCAGGCAACAATCACTGTGAGCGTAAGAACTACTTGCATATCACAGGTCAGGAGGTATGACATCACAAACAATGAGATGGGCAAAAAAATGCCGCATCATGCATGATGTTTAAATTTATTACTCTATTTATTTATTTGTCCATACAAATCTCTTTTTAAGTACATATATTGTACACAGAACATTGGACAGAAAACCTTTTTAGCGATTGGATTTTCAAATGTCAAACATACATTTTATAAATATTTATGGCAAATTGGATCTATACAGTTAATAATTACAATTTTTTGAAATACTGTATATTCATAACTTATTTCTACAATTAAAGATACAAATTACATTTTTTCTTGCGTAAGATACTGTGAGATTGAATAGTAGCAGTTTTTCAGAAGGTAGGATGTCACAGACTTTTTAAGCTTTGTAGTTCAGTAAGAGATTTTATATGTCTTGGTAATCTGTTGCAAAGTTTTGTTCCTGTGTGATATACACCTTTTTGGCATAATGTGGTGTTACAATGATTAACATGCATGTCACTGTCTGATCTGGTACTGTAATCATGGACACTTTTGTTTTGAGGAAAAAGGTTTTCTTTTCTCAGTATGCTTTTTTTGACATGCATGACTACTTCCAGTATGTAAATGCAGGGAAGGGGTAGGATCTTTAGATCTTTAAAGAAAGGTTTGCATGATTTTCTGCTGCTCACTTGTTTCATTATTCTTATAATTGCCTTTTGTTTCCTGAAAACTGTTATGGCCTGATGTACATTTCCCCAGAAAATGATACCATACTGCAGTATTGAATGTACATGAGGAAAGTACACAGCCCTAACTGTTTCTGCACTAGTACTGTTGCAGAGAATTCTTACTACATAGCTCATTTTTGCTAGTTTTGAATTTAAGGCTGTGATATGAGTGTTCCATTTAAGATTTTCCTGGATATGAATACCAAGAAATTTAGTTTCATTGACAGCACTAATGTTTTGGTTATCTGTACATATTACAGGTTGTGCCGGATTTTTATTTTGATCAGTGTGGTAATTCATGAGTTCCGTTTTTTGGAGATTTTGCTACTAACTCTGTTCACACCACATTTTGCAGACAGTATCTAGGCTACCTATGCCACTGAATGTACCTACACAACTGTACCATTATGTAGCACATAGTTCAAGAGACATGATGTTGTGGTGCGGATGAAATTGACACTAACATTGATACATCCATCTTTGAACTAAGCTAAGATTATCTTTGCTCTCTTCCACCATGTCCAATTCTTTGTGAGCCTTGCTTGTGTTTGGGTGAATAAATGAATTACTGTGAAATGGGGGTTGTTTGGTATAACTAACCCGAACATCTCCCTCACTGGTGACCCCGAGTTGTAATGCCTTCCGTTTTCATCGTTTCACTGTGTCCACGATCTCCGCGTCGGTTATTTTCACATGTATTATATCGACACAGCATTTGAACAATGACTTTGGCTGGATTTTGTGATCAACATGCATTGTGTTGCAGGTGATGTACACCTGCCAGGACTGCAACACGATGCCTCTCACTCGACGATTAAACCAATTTCGCCGGACGTTTTCAAGCCTCCAACAATAAGTGAGGTTAAGAGTGTGCATGACTCCGGCTATCAAATGCCTTTGTTCCCGCCACATGTGCCCTGCCTCATTGACTGTGCAGTTACCTCTTACGGATCTCCATGCAGTGTGGGACTAATGCCGATTTCTGCAAATGCTTTGTTGGACAACCTACCTTGCCAGGACAATGATTTGCCACTCTGTAATCCATGCAGCACAATGTGGATACCTGCCACATGGCCGGAACTGCTTCATTCACAGGTCTACCTCCTCAGCATCCGACCACGCCCGCACCTGCCTCAGTTCAGCATCAGCACATGCCTTCCTACTTTGATACCTCGGCCTGCAACAGGAATGATAACTTGTTATCTGTGCCTGACTTCCACCTCCATACCACTGCTATGCCTCAGTGTTTTGTGCCGTGACATTCACCTTATCCACACACAGTTTTGAGTGGACTGACTATGAACAGTGAACATTCACACATTCCGTCCCACGTTTGACATAATTTCCCACACTGCGCTTCTGGACAGCCTGCACCTCCACAGCCTCCCAGCAACACAGGTGGTCTGATCATATGTCGAGCTTTCTGCAGACTAACACGCGTTCTCAAACTTTGAACATTTTTTCACCTGTCACCCCCGCACCGGCTCCAGTCGAGCTTCCGCTAGCATTCTTGGCACATCTCGGTGCCTCATTCACGTCGGTCTTCTGCTATGTATCAATCCAAACACACCCACAAAGTGTTGAGCTTCCGCAACCGCAATCGACACATTACGGTGTCTCACCCGTGTTGGCCTTCCGTGGTGCGACGGATCGCACTAAACCACAATGTGTCACCTTCACGCTGCCACCCAAACAGCCATTGCTGCCACATCCCCTGGAGGCACTCTCTCCTGGAATACTACAGCAACAACTGCTCGCATCAGGCAGTTCCCCAATGAACTCAACTCAACCTGTTCTTCCGAACATTCTACAATGCTTACCGACACTGCCGCTGTTTAATCCCAACTGAGCTACAACCTGGTTCAAAATTACAGACGAAGTGTTTGACCATTACAAACTTGACGAGTCAACCAGGTTTCTGTGCCTCATCACCCACCTGCACGACCAGGAGGACTTGACTGCTGACCTGGTCGACGACCCGGACTCATGTACCTGGTCACTCTAGCCAAAAAGACAGTTCTATGTTGGCTTGTATGCTTAACTGAAGCAGCAATTTGGCAAGTGCTCCATGTCAAGCAACTAGTCAATGACAAACATTCCCAGCTCTGGAGACGGCTAAGTGCCCTGGTCAGCGCCGATCTACTCTCTGACACAGCTCTCCTCTCCTCACATCCGCTTTGCTCTTGTTCAGATGCAAAGAATGACAATTGCTGACAACCTACACGAAGCATCAATGCTCTATTTCGCCAGCCACTGCCTACCTGACAAGTCTCAGGTTGAGGCTCATCATCCTGTGGCCAGCCGCGGCCTGGGCCACACTGTGCTGACCATTCCGCTCGCTCTGACAAGCAGTAAAGAAGCTACTGGGACGTCACCGGTTCTGCCCATGGTCATGCCCCCTCCTGCGACCAAGCCTGCTGTGGCCACTGAACCTCGGCCACAGCCACTGGCAATGAACGTTCCTCAGGAAATGCAACCACACTACCCGTACTGTTACTTCCACACATGGTTTGGTGAGGCAGCACGGAACTGCAGACCACCCTACTACTACCCAAATGCCAATCACAGGTAGGGCCGGGTGCCGCCTCCTGCACACAACATGACAGGCATCCCCCAGTGTTTCATTCTGTCTAGGAACGGCCAGATAATTGCAGATGACTTTACATTAAAGACATTTGGTCGGGATACCTTTTCCTAGTGGACACAGGTGCCGATGTTTCACTGCTGCCTACGTCCTTAGCGGCGTCGAACATCTGCCCTAATCATACTTCACTGCAAGCTGTGAATACAACTAAACTACAATGCTCAGGTTCAACTTCCCACATCATCTCACTTTCCACAAACTGCAAACTCGAGTGGACGTTTTTCGTGAGCAAAATTGATTAATCTTTACTAGGCACTGACTTCTTGCAGCACCAAAAACTGTCACCAGATCTAGTGCGAAACACCATGTTTCATCACCCGTCCAAGACTCACTTCCGCTGTGCTCCATCGAGCAAACCACCCGTGATACATCGGTCTGGGCTCATGTCTATACATGCTCGTCTCTGTCGACGGCGTTACAAGAAACAGTGCACAAGTGAATTCTAGAGCTTGTAAACATCGCTCGCCTAAGCAAGGAAAACTTTGAGCTCTCCCTCTGGCTCCACGAAACTCAGCTCCAGCTCTCCGATGCAGCAAAAGAATTACAGACACTACAGCAAGGACAAAGCAAGGTCAGTAAGTACGCCAAATCTGATTGCAGTCCCAGCAATCGAGCCTCCATGTGTGTACCTCCCGCTACCCCTCACAACTGTGCTATCAAGACTGCCATAACATGTACTGACAGCTCTGCAGGGCCACACTCTCCTAACATGGCAGCATTTGACACTCGGCCGGACACAAGTGCGGATGCGTGACGAGTGTCACGTGTTCCCAAACTGACGGCTCCTACCCCATGTGCTGACTGCACTGCAGGGCCTCACCCTCCTAACATGGCAGTGTTTGACACTCGGCCGGACACAAATGCGCATGCGCGACGAGCATCACATGTTCCCAAACTGACGGCTCCTATCACACCTCTCATTGACAGCACCTCAAACTATGCAACTTCAGCTCCTGCACAACACCGTGCAACCGCCACTGACAACACAGACAGTGCACTCATGCACTCACACCAAGCGTTTCGCCCGCGACTGTGCTGCCACAGGCCGCGCCCTCGGACAAGTGGACTCACTAACGGTTCACGAGCTCTACCGAGCTCACCCAACCATGGTGCCACTGCTTCAAGCCAGCGACCATCTTGTCGCATTGACTCCTGGGACACTTTGCCACCTCGGCTTCCATTGGATGAGCTGAGTGGCTCTGAATACCACGACCATTCCTCACCTGCCACACATTGTAAACAAACCGCCTCCTGCGCCGCCAGCAACATTTCCGTCGTCACCAATGGCACGGTTTACAAGCTTCGCCTCATACCAGGTCCTCCGATCTCCTGTAAACCATGTTGACTTTGACCCGAGATCCTCTCCGACCTTAAAAATCAGATTTCTAAACTACTAAGCTCCAGCGTCATTGAACCCTCTGCCAGTGGTTGGTCTATGCCCATACATATGACACCCAAGAAAGATGGGTCCTGGAGCATGTGCGCAGACTACCGTTAACTAAATGCACAAACAATTATGGACACCTACCCCATACCCAAAATTGCTGACTTTACCAGTTCCCTTGCAGGTGCAACCATGTTCTCTGTCATTGATTACAAACGGGCCTACCACCAGATCCCCATGGCACCTGAAAACATTGAGAAGACAGAAATCGCCACCCCGATCAGATTATTTCAGTTTCAGTTCATTCCCTTTGGTCTGAAAAATGCGATCCAGACCTGGCAACGCGTCATCAACGAAGTGCTATTCGAACTAAAATTCTGCTCTGCATATCTTGATGACATTCTTGTGTTCAGCTCCTCCGTTGAGGACAACAATCGACAAGTGCAAACTATTATGAACACTCTCGCGGCAGCAGGCGTCGAGACCAATGAGGACAAATTGCAGCTACATCAACCCACTGTCACTTTTCTTGGTTTTCAGGTCTCTGCCGACGGCATTTCATCGTCCCCTGAGAAAGTACAAACAATACTAAACCTACCCAGACCTTCGTTATTCAAAGAGCTTCAGCACTTTCTGGGGATGGTTAATTATTATCGCCGACATCTACCTCAGGCTGCAGAGATTCAGGCTCCACTGACAGACGCCTTGACAGGCACCAACACTTCTGGATCTCAGCCCATTCCATGGACCCCTGCTATGACTGACTCTTTCACTGCCCTCAAAAATCTTCTTGCCGAGGCCTCCACCATCACGCATCCTCATCCCAATGCGCAGCTTTTCATCACTACAGATGCGAATGATACTGCCATTGGCGCTGTCCTTAGTCAGACAATCAACAGCCAAACTTCGCCTCTGCAGTTCTTCTCACGTAAGCTCACCAATACACAACGGAAATATTCTGCATTTGACAGGGAGTTGCTCACAGTCTACGAAGCGATCAAGTATTTTAAGACTGACATTGAGGGACACCCTTTCTATGTTTTAATGGACCACAAACCCCTGGCTGTGGCCATAACAAACCCGCCAGCTGACCTGCCTCTTCACCACTTCAGATACATGGACTTAATATCTCAGTTCAATACCAATGTCAGACACATGAAGGGTGCTGACAATATAGTTGCTGATTTCCTTTCACAAGTCGATGCCATCCATTCACTGTTAGACCTCTCTGAACTGCCTAACCTCCAACTCGCCGACGAGGAGATACAAAACCTGATTTCAGACTCTACCTCTTCACTACACTTCGTCCGCACCACTTTCCTTGGCATTTCTGGTGAGATCTGATGCGATGACAGTATGGGCACGTTATGCCCCCTCATCCCAGCCATGGTCCGTCGAGCTGTCTTCAACACATTGCATAATTGAGCACACCCTGGTGTTCGTGTGTCCGCCCGCCTCGTAGCGGAGCACTTAGTGTGGAGAAGTGTCAACAAGTACTGCCAGCAATGGGCATGCTCCTCAGTCGTGTGCCAATGCTGCAAAATACACAAGCACAGTTCACCCCCCACCCCCTTGGTGCCTTTTCGATCCCTCCTGGGCGTTTCTAGCATATTCATATTAATATTGTCGGCCCTCTCCCCCCCCCCCCCTCCTCCCCTCCTCTAACGGCTTTTTTTATGTTCTCTCGTCTATAGACTGAACAACTTGCTGGGTTGAGGCTGTCCCCCTCCACAATATCACGGCAGAAACTGTTGCTCGAGCTTTCGTCGAGCCATGGGTATCGCATTTCGGATGTCCAGCTATCATCACACCTGACCAGAGCAGACAATTTGAGTTGACCCTGTTCAACGAGATTTGTAACATTTGTAGCATCTGGCACATCCATACCACAATATATCACCCGCAAAGTAATGGGCTAGTTGAGCGCTGGCACACACTTTCAAGGCGGCTCTTCAATGCCACAACTCTCTATGGACAGAGGCCCTTCCCCTTGTGCTGCTCGCCATTTGTGCGATCTATAAGGAAGACCTCAAAAGCACAATAGCCAAGTTTGTGTACGGCCAGAACCTTGTTCTCCCTGGCGAACTTGTGGGCCCTTCCGCTTCTCTCCCTCAGTCTGACTTACCTTCCTTCATGGACCGTGTCAGACGCCACTTCATCAACCTCCATATCCCTCCACCCACCATCCACTCCCGTCCTAAGGTTCACGTCCCGAAATCTCTGGACAATTGCGAGTACATCATGCTCTGAGATGACACTGTCTATGCTCCCCTCCAACCTCCATATACCGATCCATACTGAGTACTCCGGCGCTCAGCCAACACCTATGACATCCAGATGAAAGATTCGGCTGTTACAGTCTCTCTCAACAGACTTAAGCCTGCTCATGTCGAGCCTTCTTCTACCCCCCTTCAGGCCATGACACTGCCACTCCCTCCACGTCAGACTTACACACTTGGTCGAGTGACTTCCAACTCCAATTGTCGAGCTCTCCTCTGACCTCACCCTCTACTCCAGTCTCACACACTCCATCAAGTGACCATATGCTCCCCCAGTCAAGCTTACCCACAATCACGGCCTCGCCACCGGGCCCTTCGCCGGTCTCTTCGACCTCTCCACCATCGCCTGCCTCACCCTGTCGAGGTTTCTCATGCCCCCCCATCTTGAACGTGCCCTCGCTCGAGGTGTTTGTGCCTGTCCCCCCAGACATAAGCCACAACATCTCAATAATACTGTGCGATTGTACACTATTCTTCATGTGTTTCTATTAATTTAGTGCTTATGACACAACCTCTGTCATTCCCTGCCACCTGGTGAAAAGTGTTTCCCTCCTGCCCGACGTCAACCTGGACATGCTTCATGTGTTCACCATGCTCACCGGAGATATCGTTGTCGTCACTCTGTTCCACCTGCAAACCGCTGGTCTACCTGTTGCCGCATGACCAGCATGCCCAGTACGACACACGGCTCACTTCAACGACTTCCAGGTTTGGTGGCCGAACCTTCTTTCATGACATCTACCCACACAGCTCCCCGACGATGCTTTCGGGTTGACCGTGGTCCAGCTCCCGCAGACCACTCCTGCCAACACCATAGTCACCCCCCCCCCCCCACCCTCTCAAGAGTAAAGAGTACTCCATACTCCGTACTGCAGGCGGGGGTGAGCGGGGGGGGAGGGGGGGGACGACGACTATGTGGCGCCAATGATTCGACACCAACATCAATGCATACATCTTTGAACTAAGCTAAGATTATCTTTGCTCTCTTCCGCCATGTCCAGTTCTTTGTGAGCCTTGCTTGTGTTTGGGTGACTAAATGAACTACTGCAAAATGGGGGTTGTTTGGTGTAACTAACCCAAACATCTCCCTCAATGTAAACACTGAGCACTTTTGATAACTTTCAACTGCGAAGTGCAAATGGCTATAGGTGAAAACAATAGTCATCTATAGAGCTAGGCAGAGGCTTGTCATGCAGAAGTTTACAACATCACATTTTAGATATGTGTATCAGTTGTACTTATGCATTTGTACATTGTGCATATTTCTTTGAATGACTGTTTCATAATTTCAAATGTGTTTTCATGAATACATGGAAATGAAATTATTTTGATATTATACTATAAAAACAGTTTGTTTGTTTTCATTTCTAACAGAAAATGGGCAAAATGAATACCCAGGTAGTGCCAGATTGGTATACTAGTATTGAATTAACATTGACATTTTCTACAGCCTAGCAACACTGATGCTATTGGGATATTCAGAACTGGTAAGAAAATAAATAAATACACTATGTAGCAGTTGTAATGGTCCATAAGCCCCAATAGGAGTTTTTTGAACTTCCTTAAGAAATTAGTGGGGGTTGCTAATGTGACTTAGTAAAAGTTTTGACCAAAGGCACCTAGAGTTACTGATGTCCATTTGTGCCCCAGATTCCACAGTAACATTTTCACTAACAATAGAAGAACAAAGTGCAGCAGTGATTGACAATTTATTTCTAAATCCACCTCCAGTAACACCATGTGGAACATTCTGTATGAGTCAGGCATGTCAAGAGGTGAATAACCTGTCAGCTAATGGCTTTCCCCAATGCATGGGATTCAACCATTAGTACCTACACTAAAGTGTAAGCATCCCTGACTCTCAAACAAGTGTCTGGAGGAAATTATGAAGTATTAGCAAAATGTTGGAAAATGTCTCACTAATAATGAGGTAACAATAGGGGTTCCAGCAAAATGAGGCCTCACCATAGTTTTCCAATGACTTCAGAGAGAATTTAGAGACTGTTTCTCACAACTGTTGGATTTAGAGGAGTCAGCCAGTACTGTAGCCATCATATTCTCCAAACCTCACACCTGCTAATTTCTCCCTGTGGGAGGAGATGAAGCAATTGATGTATAAGACATCAAGAGACACTCAAGAACAAGTGATTGCTCATTTGGATAAAGCTGTAGCCATTATTCATAAAACACCTGGTTGTTTTGAGCATGTTGGACAATCATTTGCATACAGATGCCATTTGTGCATTAATGTGAATTGACAACATTTTCAGCAACACCTCTGAAACAATGTTCATTGCCAGGGAAGTTTGAACACCATTTCTGAACATTACTAGCATCAGAACCTTCATGGCTCCCTGACTAGGAAATGGTGCATCAGTGACATTATTGTTGTATAAAACTTTTCTTTTTATATGCTCTAAACACACTAAAATTTTGTGTACATAGTTATTTACACCTTATGTATCTATGCCACTCGAAAAAAAATTGAAGCACCCACAAGACATGGCCATTTGTCAATATAGCTTCATGCATGTACATACCATGTGGGTATGTAAATGATTAGAGATACAATTCTCTGTGTCAGGTGAAACGTCCCACAGAGTGCATTAGTGTTGTTCAGTTTTAGTGTTGTAACCAGATGTCACAGGATTACATAAGTCTCATGAATAATATCAGATGCTGAGTAAGCACTGTGAAGGATGTGGAGACAGCAAGTACTCATGACAGACAGGGAGTTTGAAGGGGCCTTCACTGTGGGTGTCCATTTGACTGGCTGGTTGCATCATGCAATCCATTTTTGTGGGATATTCAGAAGCAACAGTGAACTGATGTTGGACTACATTGGAATGTAAGGGCAGACACCATTGTTGTTGAGGTTCTGGTTGACCATATCTGACTGCCACAAGGAACTGTCATTGTATTGTGTACCAAGTACATTTTAACCCCTTTCCACCCGTGTGTACCATCTGAAAAAAAGTAGTGGGCTTCCTGCAATATGCTATTTCATCCTGCACCATTGGTTGGACACTAGCAGCAACTGGACTGGGGAATTACCATCCCATTCATAGGATGTGATTATCACCATGACACAAGCGGCTGCATTTAGAATGTTATAATGAACAGGATGCATGGGCTGCTGATGAATGGCATTACACTGTGTTCAGCAATGAATCACAGTTCTGCACTGCCTCAGGATGACCACTGCTGGTGGGTATAGAGGTGAGTTGGGGAGAGGTCCCATTCGTCCAATGTTTTAAAAAGGAGCAGCAGTGATACTCCTGACATCATGGGTTGGAGAACCATTGGGCATGACTTAAGGTCATGGCTGGTAGTGAATGAGGAACTCAAATGACATAACATTACATTGTGGACATCATCCATCCTCATTTGTTACCCCTCATGTGACAGTATTTTGTTGGGATTTTGTTGCCTTTTTCAATGGTGTGATGGTCATGCCACACGGCACATGTCTCTATGAACTGTCTGTGCGACGTTGATGTACTCCTATGGCCAGCATGTTTCACAGATCTGTTCCCAGTAGAGCATGCTTGGGGCCAGCTTGGATGTCAGCTTCATCCCAGTGCTAGTGTCCAGGACATCAAGGACCATTTACAGGAGTTGTGGACCAGTGTGCCTCAGGGGTAGATGGGATGACTTTACAAAACCCTTCCCTCCTGAGTCAGTGCATGTACCCATACTGAGGGTGCGACGGGGTGCATTGTTATCCTGATAAGTTCTCTGTAAATTTGACTTAAGTTTTTAACCACCGAATTCACATTACATACCAGCTCAATCCTGATATTTTATTTTATTGCTTCCTCCTCTTCTGGGTGCTTCACTTTTTCATCAGGCTGTGTGTGTTTGAAATGTACATAAAATTGTTTTATTAACCTGTCTTTTCATTCAAACTCTTTTAGGTCTAATATATCTGCTGTAAATAATCATAATTGTTCTTACTATATGACTTAATTTATTAAATCCTCCATTTATTTTGTAAATGTAGGTAATGAATTTGTAAAAAATTGTAATAATGATTAACACTTTTGATGCTAAGTACATAATTCAGGTGTAAAATGTTTCGAACTCACCCTTCTCAGCAGAAGAGAGAGAAAAGAATTTTTCTGTTTTGGTATTTGGGCTGGATAAACTCTCTGGGAGCAGGAAACTTGTACATAATATATGGTGCTCTCCATGGAGAGGTTTATCTTACTATATAGTGGACTTATAAATGAAGCCAAGTGTGGCATAATTTTGGTGGGTATGAATAGTAGAAATTAAACTCAATCACTTAAAAAATATAAGCCTCAAAATTCAAAAAAATAGTAATCATTTATATTAATTTACTGATAGCACAGCCACAGTCCACAAGCTCTCTCATTAATTCGTTGACCTATTTCTCCATCACTAGTTGACTCAGAATTAATTCGAGTAGTATTATTGCAACTTCCAAGCACAAGGTGTCAAATGTTTGATGTGTATGTTTATTAATCCACTGGCATGTCTAGCAGTAATAGATCTGTCATAATGGGGACATAAAGTCTATCTCAGTTCAGAGCTAGGCTATTCATTTTCATTTCTGTCAACCAGTATCTTTCAGGCAATTATGACACTCACTGACATACCATCTAATCAGGGAATCCTGTTTCTGCTCTAGCAGTTTCATCAAAAGCTTAGACCACCATGCTATTACAGAGCATAGATTCATAAATGGGGTACACAGTATGAATATAATTTTACCTAGCTATATTCTTTTCATCAATAACAGATGAAAAGTTGTTCATAAGTCCAAAACCACTACTGCTCAAGCAATGTCCTTCAGAATTGTTTCAGAGGTCCATGAAGAATTAAAGTTACACTTTTCATGTTGAGATACCAGAATGATGAAAAGTATGTGAGTAGAGGTATCACTAGATTATTACCACATAGACGTATAAGTGATGAGGACCTTTGGACGAATAATGAAAACACATAGTGGGTAATAAAAGCTTATTGACATACTTGATATTTTCTGTGCCATTATGCCTTCAAGCATTTCTACACGTTGAAGGTGTAAGGGTTGGCTATTAACATTGAAATAAGAAAAGTGTACTAGCTTTTTGTGATGTTACCAAGGCACTGAGTAGAGGGCACAAGATCACAGTCAATTGCAGTGGTGCCACTATTCAGATGGTGCTGATCCTTAGGTGTACCCTCTGAAGGGATCACACCATACCTTGGTATTTCTTGTTGAGAATAAACTCTCATTTGTTGGCCAAGTAGGCCACGTTTTTACAAATCTGGAAACACCAATAGAATCTGTGATGAATGCAAATCAGATTTTGAATAACTTTGGTAATCAAGAATGCAGGTTTTTCAATCATGGAGCACTACAACTCCTTACACAAACTTTACAGATTTATCCGGAGTTAACAACAGCTACATTACAGGCAATGCAAGCATGAGCAACCACAGTAGGAACATCTTCCACACCACTCATGTTTATGGTTTTTCCATCATTTAAGAGCAGTGTGAAGAGTGGGACATTTATTGTTAACAACTGCAGTTATAGTTTTGGCTTGTCAAATTTCTGATAAAAAACGACAAAAGGGCATGTTTTTTTTTCAGAAAATCTTGAATTGGATCATGTCATACAAAAACTAGAGTTGTTAACAAATATAGTGAAAATGGAGTAGCCTAGGATTTTTTTTCACTGCATGAGCATTTTTTTGGGGGGGGGGGGGGGGGAGGAGGGGGGGCAAAGAAACCAAAACCAGGATAGAATTTTGGTAATGTAATACAATCACCAGTTGGTCACATGCAAAATGGGCAGCTGACATACAGGGTTTAAATAGGAACTACAATGTTGAAAACTTGTGTGGCAGAATTACATGACCACTTTAATCAGGGATGTTACAATGCATCTTAAATGCAGAGGTGAGGAACCATGCATTGAGGTTATCAAAATCACCTGTGATGGAAGTAATGTGAATAGCTAAAGCCTCTGAAATAGCCCATGCAGCCCAGAGTATTTTTATGCCTGGAAGAGATGTCATAGCAATTAGTTTTGTGGTACCAGCCACAAAGGATGCCACACCACCTCTAGGAGGACCTCCACCTGCTCTACAGCCCAGATGACATAAACAGTCATACCTGTGGTCACAGACAACATCAGCTGCAGATCGATTACCCAGTTGTAAACCCTGTTTTATTTGCCAGACACACAGTATGTGCTCCTACTTTCGCACAACATACCACAATTGTGGCAAAAAAACACATTTTGTAAAAGATGTTTTAGCAGTTCTAATGGAGATACACCCTAACCTATGAAAGCGTACATGAACAGAACTGACAAGGCTCTCGATGTTTTGGAATGGCACCTCAGCACTGAATGTGCATGGGGGATCCAGTCTGACACTCAGGTTCAGGTACTTCTACAAATGAAATGACACAATTTCAGAGACTTAACTGGTCTCATACAGATGTGATTTTATGTATATAGACTGAAGGGATGAGTGAATATTTGTACCAAGGCTGGGAATTGGATCTGGGTCTCCTGCTTACTAGGCAAGTGCATTAGCCACTAAGCCACCTCGGTTCAATGGTTCACACAACTGCACAGTTTACCATGGCACACCTTCCTCCTCGATCCATATTCTCACTGCCACCCCAGTCAGTGTGTAATGTGGAATTTTTTAAGTAGTCTGGGACCCCTTAAATACTGCAAGGGTGGCAGTGAGAATTTGGATCAAGGAGGGAGGTGTACCAGGGTAATCCATGCAGGTGAGTGAACAGCTATGCTCAGGTGGTTCAGTGGCTAATGCACCTTCCTAGTAAGCAGGAGACTTGTGTTCATTGCTGGCCTTGGTATAAATTTTCACTTGGCCCTTCAGTCTATGAACATAATATCATATCTGTGTGAGACCATTGAAGTCTCTGAAATTGTGTCATTTTATTTGGTCTGCAGGCAGCTGAGCAGGCAAACCCACACACCTGTGGTGTGAATGGCCAACTGAACCCATGTTATACCCCAGCAGGGGTGCACCAGACACTTTAGATATTGCCATCACTGAAGGCATTCAAGATTTTATTGACATGACAGTTGTACATCTGCTAACCTCTGACCACTTGGACGTGACTTTCTGACTCAGAATAGAACTGTAACATTTCAAGCACAAATTGAACATCAGTATGACGAAGTGCAAACAATACTGACACTGCATCATGAGACATATAGATGCCGTACAGTTCAACAATGGTGACAATCTGAATATTGCAGTTCTGTTCCCTACTAGCACTGCTGTGGATGAAGTCAGTGCTTATACACTGCCACATTGAAGATTTGAACACCCTGCACTCTAACTTCTGCTGAACATCCTGGATCTAATCAGGGAGCATTATCACCTAAATAAAGATCAGTAGCTCACTTATGACCCATAGTCCAAGAGAAAGGTGAATCTCCTTTACAGCAGATATAACATCATTTCAGGCATATCACAGTCAAAGAAGGTAAAGTAAACTGGCCACTGCAGCCTGATATAACTGCATGGGACATGTCATGCACGTTCACATGCTCCTGACTGCAGCTTTTGCCTCTCACCAGCACCACAGGAATAGTTCCCATGCCAGAAGAAAAAGCAAATTCTCTGGCCAATGCATCCAAGGGTAATTCCTGTCCAATTGACCCACAAAAAGACTGTTAGCATATGCAGAGAGTTGGAGACAGGCTGCCAGTATCACTAGCAGCTGCAACAGATGATGACACCAATCACATAACTATGATGACACCAGACAAAATTCACATTGCTGACCAGCAGCAGCCCAACAATAAGACCCCTAGGCATAGGGACATCATTCTAAAGACTTTGAAGGGATTACCTCCAAGAGCTTATACCAGTATTGCTTTGCTCTTCCACACCATCATCCAGAAGCTTGGGAGCATGTTGTTATAGTCCAGGTTCTGAAGCCAGGAAAGAACAGGATGGAGCCACAGAAACACAGGCCAATCACATTTATTGCCAGTTTTCAGTGAGGTGTTTGAGAGATTTGAGAGACTTCTCTTGCAGCAATTACTCTCTCGACTAAATGAAGGCAATGTCCTACCCCATGAGCAATTTGAATTCAGAGAGGGACACTCCATGTCCCTGCAGCTACTCTGATTTGTTGAAGAAGTCACACAGTTTTACAACAACAAGGGATATTGTGGAACCATTTCAACTGATGTCACCAGAGTGATTCATAGTGTCTGGCATGAGAGACTGCTCTCATGCTGTTCAATCTCAGCATGCAAGACTCTTATAACATGCTATTGTAGAGCTACCCATACTATACCCTGTTGTCAGAGTTGGAGATATGACATCCATCATCAGAAGAGTTCACATGGTGGCACCACAGGGATTGTGCTGGCCCCTGTACTGTACACTGTATATGTTATAGTGGAAGTGTAAGTTTCAGGGAAAATATACCATCACTGGTGGCAGTGCACCCATACAGTGAAAGTGGATTATTGATTCCAGTTCTGTCAAACAATACAATTCACTGCCAAGAAGTAAGGAATGTGTCTGTAATAACAAAACAGTCATACCTGGAAAGTTGCATTTACCACCTGTAGGTTAAAAACATAGTCATATTATGTAAAATTCATTTGTTGCAGCAAGTATGTGCAGCATGGCACTCTGAGTTGCACAAAATATTTTGGTTTTTGCAAAAGCATCTCAGAGTTGACATTTCTGCTGGCAATTTCACTTGAAGAATCCCTGACCACTTCCCATTGACTAAGATGTCACAACTGTCCTCAGTGCAACAGTTTTCTCTGTTGTAACTTCCTCCTGTGAGATTATTCTTGGAGGGCAAGTACTGAACTGGGACCTGAAACAAATTGTTGTAGTTGAAGCCACAGTGACATGTCATATCAACTCTTCCATAATTATTTAAAAACAAACAATTTATTACCATGTGTGTGTATGGCTCAGCACACCATCTCTCATCCCGATTCAGTAGAAGCCATCGGCCATTTCTTGAGCATGACACCCAAGACTGACCTAGCATGTCCTCTTCCTCTATCAAAGTCAGGCACTGGAACTCTTATAGTGCAGCCCTTTTCCACTGTTGGAAAGCAGCAATCTGAACACTGCAGCTTTCTTTGCACTTGTTCTTCTAACCACTTGTACACTTCAGTTCTGTGTTTTAATAGCACCAGTTGCCTCATCTAACTCAGTCAGGCAGTAGTCATTATTGTCAGGAATACTTTATTTCTCTCTGTTCTCAACCTCTGTTACTGTTGATATGTTATCTTCTTGCAATGGAGATTTACTGTGATCATTACATTGCAATGTTTCAGTCCCTGTCTCACTGCTAACACTCACTTGATTAATTATATTTTCAAGGTCATCCTCAGAGTGAGCATTCATCAATGCTTCAGGAGGTAAACTTGTTGAAGACACACCATGTTTAGGAGGGCAGCCAAACATCATTTTGTACAGAGATCTTTTAGTTCCAAAATGTACAGCACTATTCTTCATTAGCTGCACAAAACTTACTGCATGGCTCTAATACTTGGTGTTGTGCTTCTGCATCCATGTAGTTAGTAAATTTTCTATGTCTTGATTTGCTCATTCTATGCTGTCTTGGCTCTGACTGTGTCTAGGTTTACCATGGACAATCATAAAATTGGGCTATAGATTCAGTGAAGCTGCTCATTATTTTGCTAATGAGATCTCTGCCACTGTCCAACTGCAATACTGAGGGAGCAAGCACTTAACAATTGCATACCTTTTCAGGAGTTTTGGACTTCAGTGGCCTAAGAACAATGAATTTAGTGAGGGGGGTCCTGATATAATACCATTACGAATTTGTATTCACCACCTGGTTGTGATTGGAAGTCGATGAGATCAATCTGGACAGCATTGGCTTCACTACTACTCCTTTTTTCTGACTTTTTGCTATTTTAAACAAGGCTCATACAGACTAAGATAAATTTGGACATCTCTGTAAGTTATATTACAGCACTTTGACTTCAAGTGTCTCATCATTCGGTTGTGTCCACCAATGCCAGTCATCACATGAGCATCATGCAGAATATCATACAGTCCCTCATCATAAACACAGTATTTAAAATTACATTCTTCAGTTACTGATTTTATTATTTTGGTTCCTCCATTCACTTCCAGCACTTCATATCTCTTCAGAAACTTGTAGTCATTGCCATCCCTCTTTCGTCCAGATTTTAGGGATTTAGCCTTGCTGATAAGTGACTCATACTTTTCCCTGTCCACATAGATTGAATTATAACTAAGATTTCCCCATTCCACTCTAGATGTTCATAGAACTTCAGCAAGTCAACCATAGCTACACTGATGTGAATTGTAACTGCACTACCGTCAACCACAGCTGACTACTGTAAACCATAACAGCACTACTGACAACCATAACTGCACTGCTGTATAACATAACAATAATGAGCTGATGACAATTGCATTCATGCTGATGTGTGGTAGCATTGTTGGACAAACCATTAATAAGTCAGGAGCAGTGATGATACACCTTATAGTGGTGCAGCCTTCCCAAGGAATCATATGAAATGTCCAATACCACCTTTTCTTATACACTTCCAGATAGTTATCAGACAATTCAGTGCTTCCTAAGGCTTTGTATGTGTGTCTTTGTACATATCATTCTGTCCTATTTGATAAAAAACAATATTCATTGGGAAGGCGTGTGGAATGTTCTGGAAGGACGTGCGTTGTCGTAATTGTAGGTGGATTGTTGTCATTGATAACATTATGTACATATACTAAATTAAGTAACTAATCAAGAAATTGAAGCAATAAGTCCTTAGAAATAAATAACTAGAGACTGCAGAGATGTTAGCATGAAAAATCAATGTTCCTAATTAACAAAATGGTAATCTAAAAATCCAGTAACTTTAGACCTCACTATGTCGAGAAACAGCTTAAAAGTTCCCAGAATGAGATTTTCACTCTGCAGCGGAGTGTGCGCTGATATGAAACTTCCTGGCAGATTAAAACTGTGTGCCCGACCGAGACTCAAACTCGGGACCTTTGCCTTTCGCGGGCAAGTGCCAAGTGCCAAGCGAAAAGCGACTTGGCTAACGGCCAACTGAGTCAGCGCGTGAAGCGGCTGATGCAATAGACACATTTGTTGCATCCTTGAGCCTCCGGTTCTCGATGTATGATTGTCCGGTTCTCAGCTACGCTACAGATTATTTTGCATATAAAGAATTTATTTATGAAAATATACAGTACAGTCACCAACAAAATTTACATATTCACATACACCTTTACCTTTTACCCAAATGAATACAGACTCATTTACAGATATTTTCCTCCTATTACGAGTATACAAAGTCAAAGCAGAAGTTGACAAATATGCTGATTTACCAAAATCTTGTCGACTTCTGCTTTGACTTTGTATACTCGTAATAGGAGGAAAATATCTGTAAATGAGTCTGTATTCATTTGGGTAAAAGGTAAAGGTATATGTGAATGTGTAAAGTTTGTTGGTGACTGTACTGTATATTTTCATAAATAAATTCTTTATATTCAAAATAATCTGCTGCCCGCGAAAGGCAAAGGTCTCGAGTTCGAGTCTCGGTTGGGCACACAGTTTTAATCTGCCAGGAAGTTTCATATCAGCGCACACTCCACTGCAGAGTGAAAATCTCATTCTGGAAACATCCCCCAGGCTGTGGCTAAGCCATGTCTCCACAATATCCTTTCTTTCAGGAGTGCTAGTTCTGCATGGTTCGCAGGAGAGCTTCTGTAAAGTTTGGAAGGTAGGAGACGAGGTACTGGCAGAAGTAAAGCTGTGGGTACAGGGCGTGAGTCGTGCTTCGGTAGCTCAGTTGGTAGAGCACTTGCCCGCGAAAGGCAAAGGTCCCAAGTTCGAGTCTCGGTCGGGCACACAGTTTTAATCTGCCAAGAAGTTTCAGCTTAAAAGTTATTTCCAAGTGATGTATTTTCATTTGTTATTTATTTTTATGCCTTTCTCTGTAATTAATATTCTTTGTAATTACCTTTCCAATTAATTCTCCAATTGTTTACATCTCACAGTTTTCCAGTTTCCAGAATTTGAGGCCTTATTTGTGCATTCTGTGTATTTAATCGGATAAAGCACAAGCTCTGTACTACCATTACATGTTAATAATCAAATCCAAACTGTAATTAATTATATATCTAAAAAATATGAGAGATATTATTGTAATTAAAGTACAGAATGATGTTCTTATGGAAAACTAAAAAATTAATAATGCTTTATTTTGGAAGCTATTGTTAAAATTCTATATAAAGTGATGCAGCAATGTGACAAGTCAGATTTGAAGTTACTCTTGGAAGCCAAAGTGATCAATGAGGTTTGTCTGTGTTTTGTTTACATGATGAGTGTGCATTTCAGATATCAATTAATGTGAATAAATTTTATGAAGCATGAAAATTTCCCATTCATTCAGCAATGGACCAGGTGGAAGAAACTTAAGTTAAATAACATTCAACATGAATTGTTACATTTGGTGAAGTTGAGCTGGGATCAATGTTCGAAATGTGGAAATACGTTTAACAAGTGACTGTTTCAGGTGGATGTAAGACAAATGCCAAACATAAATTGTCTTGAAAATTTTTGTGTTATGGATGCACAAAATGAATGGATGTTGCCACTGCCACATGGGAAGAGTTGGTGAGGATTTAAAAAATAAATAAATAAATAAATAAATGGACCAGATTCTCAGATTCTCGGACACCACCGTCAACCATCAGATGAGTAACAGTTTATTTTCTTAATTAGTGTTTTTGTGAAAGTGGCAAACATTTGTGTGGGAAGTTTTATAGTTAATAATTCACTATGGCTGATAAAGACTATGTGAAAATGAGTGAGAAAGAAGAAGTTAGTAGCAAATCTGTAGAAAACACTTCGGACCTAGGAGCAAGTGTCAGTGAACTATAGGCCAATAGTAATCAAAGTGTAGATTGAAGCTTTGGTGGAGAGGGTTCCAGTGAAAATGTCACCACAAGTACTCCATATGCACAGGGAAGAGTAGGTGGAGATGATTTGTTAATGTTATTAATGCACCATATGAAAGAAGTGAAGGAACAGATGGGACAGATTAGGCAAGAAGCAAAGGAAGAGATGGGAAAGATTAAGGATATTGGTCAACAGGGTCTACAGTTAAATCAGCAATTCAGTAAACAAATGGCGGAATTGAAGAAGACTGAAAATACTAATCAGATTAGGGAAATGCAGGAGGGTTTCAAAAAAAAAAAAAAGGTTCTGATCACTATGGGACTCAACTGCTGTGGTCATCAGTCCCCTAGAACCGAACTAACCTAAAGACATCACACACATCCATGCCCAAGGCAGGATTCGAACCTGCGACCATAGCAGTCGCACGGTTCCGGACTGCGCGCCTAGAACCGCGAGACCACCGCAGCCGGCGTAGGAGGGTTTCGCAGCACCAAGAATAATTATTGAGAGAGGACAGGGTGAACTAAATAGTTGTGTAGGAACAATAGAAGGAAGATTAGAGATATTAGCAACTAATTTCACACAAGAGTTGCCCAAAAACAAGGTTCGAAAAATTAGATAAATGTGTAGAAGTAGAAAATTCTAAATTTAAAGTAGAGGTTGTTCAGACTAGGAGACTGTTAGAAGAAAAAGTAGAAGTTTACAAAAGGAACTCTGAGCTAAAACTTACAGATATTTCCATTCAAATAAGTAATGTAGAACTAAGGTATGCCAAAAAAATAGATTTGTGTAAAAGTAATGTTGTAGATTTAAGTAAGAAAGTTGTAGAACGACAAGAGGGTGTAGCTCAAAGAATTTTTGTTAGCAATATTAATTGTGTATGGGGTGGCATACTTTTAAAATGCATTCCAGGAAATGGTAAATTGCATCCTGTTGATTTTTTACAGCATTGTCAAGATAATTTTAGTAATGAAATGACAATGTTAAAATTAAATTTATTTAGAGATTTTTGGATGGAGATGCAATCTCATGGGCCAATCAGAATGTTAATTGTACCATGTCATGTGATGAATTTGAATTTGAAAGGAAGTTCTTAAAAAAGTTTTGGTCACAATCTGAACAAGCTATGATTAAGAGCGAGTTTTTGAATAGTCGAATGTATAGGAAAGGGGGTGGTAGCTTGAAGTTTTTTCACAAAAACAAACTGAAGAAATTAGTACACTTAGACAAACCTTTTGAAAAACTAATACAAATTGGTGCCTTAAAAAGGAGATTACCAAAAAGAGTACAGTGGGGGTTGATTTATGGACCAGATGACTCCATAGATCAGTTTTTGAGGTATGTAGATAAGTTGGATAGAGCCTCTGGGGAAATTGAAGGTTATGTAATGGCTGATTTGGCAATCAACCATCTGAGGGATGGAATCAAAGCACGAATCAAGACAGGAGTGACAATGAAAATCAGAATAATAATAGTGGTTACAATAGACGTGATAATAGATGGATCAACGATAGAAATGGGAAAGGAAATAGAGGGTATGACAACAGGGAAAGACCTTGAGAGAATAATAACAGACAATTGGGTAGTCACCAATCAAGACCACGCAATTTAAACTGATGGATGCCTCATTGGGAGCCTGTCAGTTTGGGGAGGGAAATAAGTACCGAAATCAGACTAAACACCGCCGCCCTAGAGACATTGAAAATAATCATGGAAGACAGAGTAATCAAAGATATTGGAGTGGAAATGACAGAACTAATGTAAAAAGAGCACATCAGATTAGCAAATTACAGTTTGACAGTAAATTCTGGAAAAGTATGAATGTAAGTGTTGAAGATAGAAGTAATAGCATCTGTAAGAATGTTGAAAAGATTCCATTAGAGGTGGAAACTATCTCAACTCTATATAATCAGTGTGGCATAGAAGTTTGCAAAGAAAACGTTGGTTCTGATAATAATCCTGATGAGTTTGGATAGGGTAAATTAATGGAGAAATAATCTCTCACTGTTAAGCACTTAAGTGATGATACTTGTACTGGGGTTCTTTTCAACAATTCTGATGATCGTTGTAAAGATGTTGTAGAAGTGCCTAGTACTGGAGATGATAGCATGTGTGGAGATGTTGATAGTGAAAATGACAGTAGTAGTGATGAATGAGAGGAAGAATAAGACAGCATGGTCTATATGGAGTTTAAAGAAGATTTAATTAATGGTGAAGAAGATGATGTCAGTAGTATTTGTGAAGAATATGAGAACCAGATTGTACCAATGAAAACTGGGAAGGTATCATCAGATAAGGAACATGTGGACATACATTATGATTTAGATGTGATGCTAGAAACTTTGTGGGATACTTACAAGGGTTATAGTGACAGTGACAGAGTAAAAAGTGTCATCAAGATTATTTGTGTACACTTGCATTCCAACTGGGAAAGTAGAACCAATCAGCAGGCTTACAGTGAGACCAGTTCTGGCAATAGAGGACAGTGTGAAAAGAGGGACGTGACGTCAAGCAATCCTCTGATTGATGTAGCTCTAAGCAAAATTCAGACAAGTAAGAGAAATTGTGAAAAAAAAAATATGTATAAACGACTTCGGCTTTAGAGAGATTGAGGATGATTTGCTACATGAAGATGAGGAAAGCAAGAAAGGAAAAAATTTTAGCTTGTCTGTATATACATATAAAAGTTTCAAATTATGAGGGAGTTTGCCTCTTAGACACGGGTAATCCTGTCTGTGCCATTTCTGAAAAATTTAGAGAGCAGATAAGACATAGTGCTTGCATTGAAGAATATCCTGTTATTGGAATCAAAATTAAGGGAGCAACTGGTAGGCACAGCAAAGTTGTAAACACACAAGCTTTAATTTCTTTCACCATTAATGATGTACAATACAACCAAGGATGTTTTGTAGTAAGTGACCTCAATGAAAATGTTTTTTTTTTTTTTTATGAGAATGAATTGGATACAGGGAGTAAATGTAGATTTTGACTGGAATAGCAAAAAGTTAAGGCTTACCAACCCAAAGACAGATGCAACAAATGTAACTGAACTAATCATCCAAAATTCTCTAGAGAGCAATTTCCAAATTAGAAGAGTGATTTGTGCAAATGAAAAGATTAATGTTAATGAGGGAGTTAATGAAGAAGAATCCAATGAGGACAAGTATGCTGAATTAGTGGCCACCAAACTGAAAGAAGCTAGAAGTCTAGATGAAGTACAGACAGGTCAGTTAGGTAGTTTGTTGTGGGAATACAAAGATGTGTTTAGTGAGAAACTCTGAATGTAGACTTAAACTAAAACCTCATGAACCATTTTTCATTAAACCATATGGAGTACCCATCTCAAACAGAAAAATTGTGGAGGAAGAACTACAAAAGATGGAAGAGTGGGAAGTAATTTAAAGGTGCAATAGTGCACACAATAACCCATTGGTGGTAGTTTCCAAATGTGATGGTGGAGTAATACACTCCTGGAAATTGAAATAAGAACACCGTGAATTCATTGTCCCAGGAAGGGGAAACAATATTGACACATTCCTGGGGTCAGATACATCACATGATCACACTGACAGAACCACAGGCACATAGACACAGGCAACAGAGCATGCACAATGTCGGCACTAGTACAGCGTATATCCACCTTTCGCAGCAATGTAGGCTGCTATTCTCCCATGGAGACGATCGTAGAGATGCTGGATGTAGTCCTGTGGAACGGCTTGCCATGCCATTTCCACCTGGCACCTCAGTTGGACTAGCGTTCGTGCTGGACGTGCAGACCGCATGAGACGACGCTTCATTCAGTCCCAAACATGCTCAATGGGGGACAGATCCGGAGATCTTGCTGGCCAGGGTAGTTGACTTGCACCTTCTAGAGCACGTTGGGTGGCACGGGATACATGCGGACGTGCATTGTCCTATTGGAACAGCAAGTTCCCTTGCCGGTCTAGGAATGGTAGAACGATGGGTTCGATGACGGTTTGGATGTACCGTGCACTATTCAGTGTCCCGTCGACGATCACCAGATGTGTACGGCCAGTGTAGGAGATCGCTCCCCACACCATGATGCCGAGTGTTGGCCCTGTGTGCCTCGGTCATATGCAGTCCTGATTGTGGCGCTCACCTGCACGGCACCAAACACGCATACGACCATCATTGGCACCAAGGCAGAAGCGACTCTCATCGCTGAAGACGACACGTCTCCATTTGTCCCTCCATTCACGCCTGTCGCGACACCACTGGAGGCGGGCTGCATGATGTTGGGGCGTGAGCGGAAGACGGCCTAACGGTGTGCGGGACCATAGCCCAGCTTCATGGAGACGGTTGCGAATGGTCCTCGCCGATACCCCAGGAGCAACAGTGTCCTTAATTTGCTGGGAAGTGGCGGTGCGGTCCCCTACGGCACTGCGTAGGATCCTACGGTCTTGGCGTGCATCCATGCATCGCTGCAGTCCGGTCCCAGGTCGACGGGCATGTGCACCGACCACTGGCGACAACATCGATGTACTGTGGAGACCTCACGCCCCACGTGTTGAGCAATTCGGCGGTACGTCCACCCGGCCTCCCGCATGCCCACTATATGCCCTCACTCAAAGTCCGTCAACTGCACATACGGTTCACGTCCACGCTGTCGCGGCATGCTACCAGTGTTAAAGACTGCGATGGAGCTCCGTATGCCACGGCAAACTGGCTGACACTGACGGCGGCGGTGCACAAATGCTGCGCAACTAGCGCCATTCGATGGCCAACACTGCGGTTCCTGGTGTGTCCGCTGTGCCGTGCATGTGATCATTGCTTGTACAGCCCTCTCACAGTGTCCAGAGCAAGTATGGTGGGTCTGACACACCGGTGTCAATGTGTTCTTTTTTCCATTTCCAGGAGTGTATTTATGCTTAATTCAACATTTAAATAAATACCTTGAGAGGGAAACTGATCACTCTGAGAACATAGACAAGTTATTACATAAGTTTGAACATGCCTAGTTTAGACTTAACAGCTGGTTGCCACCAGGTACCTTTGGAGAGACATTCTAGGAAATATACCGCATTTTTGTATGGAGGAAGATGTTATTGCTATTGTGTTGTACCATTTACTCTTAATGTATCAGTTGCAGAATTTAGCCAAGCATTGGATTTTGTTCTAGGAAAAGAACTGTTAAGCAAACTAATCCTTTATGGATGAAATACTTGTAACAGGAAAGAGTTGGGAAGAACATATACATTTGTTGGTAAAGTGTGTAAGAGACTGAGCCAGGGAGGGATGTCAAAACTAGAGAAGTGCAAATTCAGAGTTAAACAGCTCAAATTTTTAGGCCATACCATCTTAGAAGATGGAATCTTGCCTGATGAAAAAAGAGCTGAAGCCATTGCAAAATTTCCTGCATCCAAGACTAAGAAACAACTTAAATTGTACTATGGAATTTGTGGCTACTACCAGAAGTTTGTCAGCAATCAAGCTTTAAATTCACCATGTTTGAACAACTTGCTGAAGAACAACACTATTTGGGTATGGGACAAGGATTGTGAGGAAGCATTCGACAACATCAAGAAACAGATGTGCAATAGTAAAATATTATACAGACCTGATCTTACAGAGCCATTTTGCATTATGACCAACAGCAGTAACTATGGACTGGGAGCTCATTTGTTCCAAGAAACAAGTGGATGGTGTGATGGAGCATAGATCAATATCTTTTGCCAGTAGAACTTTGCAAAAACATGAGAAGTGATACACTGTCACCAAAAAAAGAAGTGTTAGCAGTATATTGGGCTTTCATCAAGAACAAGAATTACTTATCAGGACATCAAGTAGTAGTATACACAGACCATAAGGCTTTGATCTATATAGAAGAGTGTACTTTGCATCACAACAGGATAACCAGGTGGACACTATTCCTACAGCAGTTCAACTATACAGTAAAGTATATAAAAGATGAAGAAAATCTAATTTCTGATGCTCTATCAAGATTTACAATGGGGGGAGAAGGTGGAAATAACAGTGACGAATATAAAAGGGAATTTTGGATTATGTTTTTAAAAGGGGTGAAAGATGAGAATGATATCAGCAAAATTTGTAATGACAGCCGTAGATACACTGAAATCGATCCAAAAGATTCAAGAAAATGTATACTTTTACAATATTTCCAGGAGAGTTAGAAAGCAATTATCTACATGTGACTGGTGCCAGAGGGTAAAAGTTAGTAATCAAACCTGCAGAGGATACACTGCCCTCCCTAAGTTTGGAAACACCATGCTGCATATTACAAAAGAGCAAGATGGAAGTGATCTGTGTGAGGTATTGGTTAGAATATGGAATAGCAAGCTCAAATAATGGTCAATAATGACATGTACAGTATTGTATACTTAATTATTGTACATATACATACATACATACATACATATTGGAACATACTAGTATTGCTCCATTTTATGTAAACTGACGTTATCTGTCCAAGCAGTTCTACTATACATGACAGGTGGTGCGAGTAGACTGAATGGCTATGTAGAGGTATGTTGTTTAGTTTCTGTTCACTTGTAGTTGCATTTGCATAACGGTATAACACGCCATGAAAGTAATTGAAAATGGGCCCCAAAGTGACAGATTCCTCATGAATCATGGGTAATGATAATCACTTTGCACCAAGAAGGCAATAGTGTCTGACAAATAGCAAAGAAACTGATGATTTCCATCAGTGGAGTTGTCAAAACCATACACCGGCATCAAGAAACAGGCTCCTATGGAGATCGTCCTTGCTCAGGAGCACCCATGAACATATTAGAATGACAGGAAAAGTATTTGGTAGTGACCAGTAAATGTAGCAGATTAAAGATGTCTATGAATTGACTGCTGAACTAAACACAATGAGGGATACCGATGAGTGAGTCAACAGTGAGACGACACCTAGCAGACAACAAACTCTGAGGTTATGTAGCTACAAGGAAACCACCACTGTTGCACCCTGTTAACAAAGGATTCAGTGGGCTAAGTCACACCAACACTGGACAGCCAGGGATTGGGAAAGAGTCTTATTCACTGATGAATCCAAGTTTGAAATATTTTGAACTAAACGCTGTCAATTTGTACATTGTTTACCCCATGAACGCTTGAGTCCTCAGAGCTTAAGGCATGGAGGGGATTCTGTGATGGTATGGGGATCCTTTGGAGGAATAAAGTCAGAGATTTGATGAAAATAGATGGGAAAATGAACCAAAAGGATTATCATGCCATTCTCCAGTGACATGCTAAGACATCTGGTTTGTGTCCAATTGGGAAAGGGTTTGTCTTGCAGCAAGACAACAACCCGAAACATACATCTTGCTTGTGTTAGAAGTATGTGAAGTCTCTAGAGGTTCATAAAATATTGAAAAACACGGAATGGCCAACCCAATCCCCTGATTGTAACCCAAACGCAAGACATCTGATTTGCTATGGGATGAATTGGACAGGAGGATCAAAAAATGGGAAATCATGAGTGGGTCACAATTGTGCAGAAAGAATAGAGATTAATTCCAACTGAAACATTGGCAAAACTGATGCAGTGCATGCCGAGGGTGTGTAAGGCAGTGATGAAAGCAAAGGGTGGCTATTTTGAAGAATTTAAAATTTAATTGTTGCATCTTCCTGTGTATTATTTGAGCTTAATAAACATTTGGCACACAAGAAAATGCAGTTTTCTACTGTATGTCCTTAACATTGTCTAAAATTACTACATGTTTCCAAACTTATGGAGGGTAGTGTATATGCAAAACATCTTGCTGGAAGGACAACTAAAACTTGTAGCAGTTGATCTTTATGGAAGATTACCTAAGGCTAAAGGAGGAATTTGTTACATATTTGTCATGGTGGATCCTTTTTCCAAAATTCATTAACTATATTTGTTGAAGAAAGCAACAAGTAAGAACATCATTTTGAAAATTAGAAGAGACTATTTCACAAAGGTAGGAAAACCGAAGTGCATACCTTCTGACAATTTACTTGTAAACTATGGAAAACATTTGTTGAGCATGAGAACATAAACCATATTCTGATATCTGCTTATCACCCGTAAAGCAAACCAGCTGAACATTACATGATAGAAATAGGGAGATTATTTAGAACTTATTGCAACAAAAATCATGTAAGTTGGATAGAGTTCATATAAAACTTTGAAGATATAATGAATAGGTTTCAACATTCATCTACTGGGTTCTTCCCATATGAAATAATGTATCACAAGAAACCACCAAATCTGATCAACAACTTAATTGAATTCCCATCATGTAAGGCTATGAGTCCACAGGAAAGAGAAGAAATAGTCAAGAAAGTAATGGAACAAAAGGGGAAACTGAGAAAAAAAAAAAAAAAAAAACATGATTAGAAGTTGAAACCTACAAATTTTAAAATCGGTGATCTGGTCCTGGTGAAACCACATGAAAAATCCAAGGCTGTAAGTAATGAATTAAAGAAATTCTATGATATCTATACTGGTCCATCCTAAATTCAGTCTATGCCATACCCAAATGCATAAAGGTTAGTGTATCCAAAGTCTGGAAGGTTATTTGGTCTACTTAACATAACTGAACTGAAACCCTATAAGCAAGTGTCAAACACCAAGAAAAAATAAAATAATGTAAAAGCCCTCAGGAGGACACATCTTCGTGTCAAGTGTGGGGTGAGCACTAGGTCTCTGAGCTATGTAACAGTCTATTTTCTGCTTTTTGGTTTTGGATGCTACATCTTTTACTCATCTATGAAAGTGTAATGAAGTTATTGCTTACTTAAAATACTATCCATTCTCTGTAATATAAGTTCTCTGTATGTAATATGACTATTGAGTGACATCATTTTAGGAATTTTTGAAAATGTAAACTGTGAACTAAATTTGACTTTCCTACAATATTGATAGACCAATTATTGTAGTTATACTCTGTAGAGCATGTATTTGATTTGTGGGTGCGACTTTGAGAATTACAGGCATGGTCATGATTTTATGATTTTGCTAACAATATAAACAAATGGACAATGGTAAAGATGTACACGTGTTACTAAATGGACAAGTTGCACTGTGACAAAAGACATTTTGTGAAAAGTTTGTTATTACATATGGTATGATGATGAGCAGTCTGTGACTTTGTTCGATATGATAAAGAGTTAAATGAGATCGGGGGGAGGGGGGGGGGTCAAATATACTGTATAGTAGAATATACTGAAATAGTAATCAAAAAGAAAGGATACATATATAATTCATTTTGGTTCATTGACTTTATTCTGTGTATAGCTAAATCTTTAAAGTTTAGAGATGCTCAATTTCGTGTGATTTTGTTTGTAAATATGCTAATAGAACAGAGTAATATGTGAATGCTTATGATATATTTATACCTGATGTGACCTTAATTGTAACCTACATGAGTACCTTGAGTAATGAGCTCATCCCTGTTTGTACCTAGAGAACTGTATCCAAGATCCTTAGCTGACCTGGAAGTGAAAATAAAAAATTAAAAAAACTGTGGAACTAATAGTGAACTGTGCTATTGCAGTGTAGAGGCTGCCAGAAAAAGAGGGTTTGCAGACAAAAGATGGACAGCGCAAGAGGACTGATGATTGTGAGCTGCCAGTTCCTCAAGATGTGCAATGTGAACCAGTGACTGGAGCAACAGCTAAGAAAAGAAAACTTTTTTGATTTTTTGGACTGTATGTGTATATATTTAACAGCCATTCATACAAGTAATACTTGTAAGAGTGGTGGGGGCATGGGGGAGGGGGGGAGGGGGGGACATTTAACGGAACAGCCTCCCGCACGATTCATATTAAACGTCTGATACCACCTTTCTTTATATGCATCCAGATAGTTATCGGACAACTCAGTGCTTCATAAGGCCTTGTTTGTGTGTCTTTATATATATCATTATGTCCTATTTGATAAAAAAACTTGATATTCATTGGGAAGGCATGTGGAATGTTCTGGAAAGACGTGCATTGTTGTAATTATCGGTGGATTGTTGTCATTGATAAAATTATCTACATATACTAAATTAAGTAACTAATCAAGAAATTGAAGTAATAAGTCCTTAGAAATAAATAACTAGAGATTGCAGAGATGTTAGCATGAAAAATGAATGCTCCTAATTAACAAACTGGTAATCTAGAGATCCAGTAACCTTAGACCCCAATATGTTGAGAAACAGCTTAAAACTGAGTGCCAGACTGAGACTCAAAGTCGGGGCCTTTGCCTTTTGTGGGCAAGTGCTCTACCAAATGCCCGCGAAAGCAAAGGTCCCGAGTTCAAGTCTCGGTCCGGCACACAGGTTGAATCTGCCAGGAAGTTTCATATCAGCGCACACTCCGCTGCAGAGTGAAAATCTCATTCAAGCTTAAAAGTTATTTCCAAGCAACATATTTTCATTTGTTATTTATTTTTATGTCTTCCTCTTAATTAATATTCTTTGTAATTACATTTCTAATAAATTCTCCAATTGTTTACATCTCACAGTTTTCCAGTTTCCAGAACTTGAGGCTTTATTTGTGCATTCTATGTATTTAATTGGATAAAGTACGAGCTCTGTACTACCATTACATGTTAGTAACCAAATCCTAACTGTAATTAATTACATAACTAAAATAATAAGAGAGATATTATTGTAATTAAAGTTCAGAATGATTTTCTTATGGAAAACTAAAAATATTACTATAAAAGATTGTCACTGAATATTGTATTTTATACTTTATTCAGCTGTAACATCAGTTTCTTTACATTTTGTAAATTTTAATTGTAACATCACAATTGCACAAAATTGGTAAAATTCTATATAAAGCAATGCAGCGATACTGCAAGGAGTCAGTTTTGAAGTTACTTTTTGAAGTCAAAGAGATCAGTGAAGTCTTTCCGTGTTTTGTTTACATGATGAGAGTGTAGTTTGGATGTCAATTAATGTGAATAAATTTTGTTAAGCATGAAAATTTCCCATTCATTCATCAGTTGATCAAGACAGAAGAAACTTAAGTTAAATAACATTCAACATGAATTGTTAAAACCTTCAGTAGTGGATAATATGCTACTGTGTACACTTTCCCTAGCCGAGTACAGTGATAGTTATCCTTCACTAGTGTATATGTTATTTTCTGTTTATGGGAAGCCCTTACTAATCATTTTAGTGATTAGTTACATCCACTAGAGAAGGTTTGCCTTCCATAATCTTCCACTTCCACTGTAACAAATACACATCAGGTCTGTCTTCAATACTGAGAGTTAATAAAACAATATCTGCTGATGATACAGCACTCCATATGAGAAGTATAAAGCTGCACACTGTGCATTGGTGATTAAAGGAGGCATGCGTCACCCTTGAAGATTGGAAAACTCAATGGTAGATTGACTGTAGTGTGGCTAACAGACAGGGAGGGTCTTCTGCTCACTAAACTCTGTAGGCCAGCAGTGCAGCTGATACAACACTTTGGGGAATGACTGCAAAGTACCTTGGTGTTACGCTGGACAGCAAACTGACTTGGGTACATCTTATCAATGATGTCAAATGGAAAACATCACAGCATTTCCCCCTACTGAACTCTGATTTGGAGTTGTCCATTGAAAATGGTTTCAACCTGTTCAGGCTCTATATCCATCCTGTGAGGACTATGCTTTTGCAGTGTGGGGCAATGCAGAACAAACACAGCTGCACAAATTCCAGAACAACCAGAATAAAACCCTTTGCCAAATTTTCCCTGTCCCATTCAATTTTCCAGTGGTTTACCTGCATCAGGCTGCAGATAAGCAAGAAGTACTGGAAAAGTTCAAGGAGGATGCCAAGACAGTCTATGAGAAGTCCAGAAGATCAGCAGTGAGCTCCTACAACAACCTGTCAACTTGGATGATGGCCAAGTGGCTCACAGCTCTGCTAGACAGGTAGCAGGACTATCTCAGGAGTGCCCTTTGAAAAAATAACTATGCACCAAGCAGACACACTTATGCTGGTGATGTACCTTATCCTCACTGACAGGCTGTAGCATTCAGTGCCCCAAGGTAAATACTGCACCATTCCTCAAGCATAAGAGAAGAAAGTGGGAGACTCTTTCAGATTTACAAAAATGTATATTGCCTTGTGTAGAAGGAGAAGTGGGTTCACGTTTCTTGTATCCATGAACACACTGTAGTCATTTCTTCAATTTCCTATGAGTCTCACAATAGATTTTGAAGCTGATTGTCTGACCATAAAGGAGGACTTTCAGCAGAATAGGCCCAGAAGACTGTAACCATGACTTTAGCAATTGAGGGCACTGTTTTTAAATACTTCTTTGAAGGAAACATTGTGTGATGCTACTCCAGGGATTGTTGGTTTGTTTCACGCTCAAGGATTTCACCCCATGTTTCATCACCTATGATAAGTTTTTGACGATAAACATCATCATCAGTCTCATAACAAGCAAGTAATTTGGATGGACATTTCTTCTTTCCTGTTAATGCTCTTCACTAAGGTTTGAAGGATTTATTACTATTTATTTTATGACATACATTAAGAAGTTTTGGATCATAAGAATAGCCATACACATACAAAGATTGTTAAACTACTACATATCAACATTTCAACATAGCACAAATGCAATAGCTATTGGCAGTTTTGTTGCCAGCACAATTTCTATTCACTGGTGTCACTGACTTCATCTTCAGTAAAAATTGTGGCTGTAGTAAGAGGACTTTCCTATTCTTAATCCTTTTTGCTCCACAGGAATACATGGTTCAATACTGGAAGGTCAGTGTTATCAACAACCTTCTGCTATTAACACAGTACCACAATCTTCAGTCTTATACAAGAAGGTGTACTGTGATCCATAATAGGTAACCAGTATGTGGGAGTAGATTGTATTGACTCAGTAACAATTTACATGGATTTCTTAAGTTGTATGTCTGTCATTTTCATATGTGGACTATTAAGTCAGACAATTCACTGTATTCTGCTGTAGAGTATACCAATCTGACAGCTGATACTCAAAGAATAACTGTTGGTGATCCCTAACTAGTGTCTTAGAGTTTGTGGAGAGTGTTATGTTTGCTTTTGAGCTTAGTGGATGTTTGCATGAGATATTTTTTAAAAGAAAATGTGATCCCAAGGTGTTCTAGTTGCATGTGATTATGAAGTTTGTCCCCTCAAAATAGGCATCAAGGACTCTGTGTGTCAATCTATTGGACGGAAAAAACATCCAACTTCTGTTTTATTTGAATTAGGTTACAGCCTCCATTTATAAAAATATTGCCTCAACATGTCTAGATCATAAGTTTGGATTTGTTCAGCTGTTTTGAAAGTTTTGTGTTGGGTAGCTATTGCCTAATCACCCACATAATGAAACTTTCTGGGCTGTATTGGAGGAATATCAGATACATGTAAATCAGACAAGGATGGAGCAAGGACAAATCTATGCAGTAAGCCATTGTTCAATACTTCTTGACAGCTAGTGTTTTTCATTGTGATATATTAAATTCCTTCCATTTGACATGTGGTCAACTAGTTTTGTTGTCCATCTGCATGGAATAAGATGTAATAATTTATAAAGCAGCCTATGTGTCCAAACTGTGTCCTATGTAGCACTGAGATCAGTGAAAGCAACTGATGTTTCCTTCTTCATCTGATACCCTATATGAGTAAATGTTATTAATGATAAGACATTATCAGCAAAACTCTGTCCTCACTAGGAACCAGCTTGCTGAACAGGTAACTTCTGAAAGATCACTGAACTAATCAAAATGTGCATAATTCTTTCAAGGCCCTTATAAACTGTGCTCAATAGCATTACTGGGTGATAGTTCTTTGACTAATCTGATGACTGCCAGGTTCGAGTATTGCTATCATTTTTGATTGCTTCATTTTCTTGTGAGTGAACCAAATATCACAATGCCTTGAGAAGAAATCTGTGAGCCAATGTTTTACATAGTTTCCATAATGTATAAGAAATTCAAGGTGAATTCCATAACATCTTGGTGCCTTTCCATGTTTTAGAATTTGAAGAGCAGCAGAAATTGGATATACAGAGAAAGTTCTTAGGAACTCAGATTGCTCCTTATTATTATTTTTTAGCAATGGTAAGTTTGCATATGATGTATCTTGTATAAGTTTCATCCCTTGGTTATCTGGATGTAGACAGAAAGGATGATGCAGTCCTATTAGCTCATATACGACTGTTGTCCCTAAATTTTATTTTATTTCAGTCCAACTTCCTTGGTAATGATCATGCTTCTTCAGCTGATGTTTGATAATAGTGTCTCAGTAATCTCTAGCCATGCAGTATGTCTGGCTGTACCAAGATTATGAAGTTATCTGTCATTTATAGGCCACCACTTTTTAAAAGTTCACATCTTGTTAGTTGCATTCCTTACTGGAATATATTGCTTGCAGTAGTCTCTAGGGAATGCATTGTTTTCTGCACTTATCAATATGGGCTCCACCGATAGTGACAATGTTGATAAACTCTTCTGTAGAATTTGCCACTTTGATTTACTTATTCATTTATATTGATCTGACAAATCTTGATAACAGGTCCAAAGTTTATAGCTGGAAGGTCCTGGAAAGAACCATCTGAGTCCATGTCTTGCGACAAATTCATTTTAGCCAGATGATCTTTGAGATTATCCAGCCATCTCTGCTT
This sequence comes from Schistocerca gregaria, assembly GCF_023897955.1. Classification (NCBI taxonomy): domain Eukaryota; kingdom Metazoa; phylum Arthropoda; class Insecta; order Orthoptera; family Acrididae; genus Schistocerca; species Schistocerca gregaria. The sequence continues at coordinate 579,509,326 of NC_064922.1, forward strand.
CTTGGCTTCAGATATTTGCTTCAAAGTGGCTGATCCTTAGCACCACCCAGAGGGCACAAATCTCTAAATACACCGACTGGTGTAAAAGTGTGTTGGGACTACCAACAGAAGTGTGAAACTAAGCACTGGGTTGCTTCACTGTTATTTATCAGTCACAGAATAACAGAGTCTACACATCACAGCTGTGTGCAGCCTGCCTGCATGTGGTACATCAGACAGATGCCATTTGTATTCTTCTGTTAATGACACACTCTTCACCCAGTGACTTAATGTCCTTTTATCCACTGGCCAGTGTTGGTAGGCATTCTATAAATGCCTGCTAACAGTTATGATGAACTGGTTTGCCACCAAAAGAAATTCTGTAAATTCAGTAACAGCTTTACACTTGGAATGCATGTCAGTTGTAGATGCCATTCTGAAGACGGTTAAAGTGCTGCCATCTACTGGAAGCAATTGAATACATGAGATGACAATAATGTTCAAGGATATTGAAAACAAAATTACAATTTTTTGGAACAAGAATTGCCAAAGAAAAAGGATGTGTTGCATTATTTACTGAATGTTCCTTGCCATCGTTGCAGGCAGCTAAGACAAACCTGTGGACCTATGGAAGTCATCAGGTGTTCTTACTAGGAAAGCTTCATTTTGCTTATTTACAGCAAAGTCACTCATCCAGTAATTTTTTACACTTTTGAATTTACAATTTTTTTAGAGCAAAAGGACTAAAATACAAATTGTGAAAGTATTCTTTCAAGCAATCACCAGGTAACTTGGGTTTTTGACTGTTCAGCCAGTGGACTTGAACAAATGTGATTCTTATGCCACCACCAGCACAGAAACGATGTCAAATACTGCGCCTAATGCACACTGTGAGCTTCCGTTAATTTACAGGATCACCTTGGCTGAAGACTGCAGCCTGACAGAGTAGGTCCACAGCAACTATCACTGCATCCTCTTGGATATTTTGTGTTCGTTGCTGGCATTTGTAATTGCCAAGGCCTCTCCTTTGCAGGTGGGCACACCAGCATGGGACCACAAGCTTGCACACCACTCGAGCCACATCCATGATATGACTTCTGTCCACCATAGGACTGTGATAAATCCTACGACCTCCATCTCCACCAGCAGTTCCTACAGTAACAGGATGATTTATGAAACTTGTAATGAGCATAGTCCTGTCCCAGCATTTCACAGCAGTGTCTTTGGACGTCAATGTGCCACCTTCCCTGGTACACATTTATTATTGTGAATAGACTCCTATTGTGTGTATCACTGGATCAAATTAAAAAAGAAACACAGACCATATTGAAAGGTCTGACCTAGAGCAAATACAGAATCAGATGACAATTTAGTAATGATCAAGATTAGGCTGAAGGTTAAGGGGCTAGTCATGAAAAATCAATGCACAAAGAAGTTGGATATGGAAGTTCTAAGGGATGATGAGATACGCTTGAAATTTTCTGAGGCTATAGATACCACAATGAGGAACAGCACAATAGATGGTTTGATAGAGGAGGAATGAACATCTTTAAAAAGGAACATAGCAGAAGTTGGAAAGAAAAACAAAGGTACAAGGAAGGTAACTGCGAAGAAATCATGGGTCACAAAAGAAATACTTCAGTTGCTTGATGAAACAAAAAAGTACAAAAATGTTCAGGGGAACTCAGGAGTATATAAACAGAAGTCACTTTTTAGGAATGAAATAAATAGTAAGTGTAGGAAAACTAAGGCTGTCTGCATGAAAAATATGAAGAAATTGAAAATGAAATGGTTATCAGAGAGACTGACTCAGCATACAGAAAGGTAAACTCAACCTTCAGTGAAGTTAAAAGCAGGTGTGGTAACATTAACTGTGCAATGGAAATTCCACTGTTAAATACAGAGGAGAGAGCAGATAGGTGGAACGAGTATACTGAAGGCCTCTAAGAGGGAGTCGACTTGTCTGATAACATGACACAAAATGAAACAAGAGTTGATATACACTCCTGGAAATGGAAAAAAGAACACATTGACACCGGTGTGTCAGACCCACCATACTTGCTCCGGACATTGAGAGAGGGCTGTACAAGCACTGATCACACGCATGGCACAGCGGACACACCAGAAACCGCGGTGTTGGCCGTAGAATGGTGCTAGCTGCGCAGCATTTGTGCACCGCCGCCATCAGTGTCAGCCAGTTTGCCGTGGCATACGGAGCTCCATCGTAGTCTTTAACACTGGTAGCATGCCGCGACAGCATGGACGTGAACTGTACGTGCAGTTGACGGACTTTGAGCAAGGGCATATAGTGGGCATGCGGGAGGCCGGGTGGACGTACCGCCGAATTGCTCAACACATGGGGCGTGAGGTCTCCACAGTACATCGATGTTGTCGCCAGTGGTCGGCGGAAGGTGCATGTGCCCGTCGACCTGGGACCGGACCGCAGCGACGCATGGATGCACGCCAAGACCGTAGGATCCTACGCAGTGCCGTAGGGGACCGCACCGGCACTTCCCAGAAAATTAGGGACACTGTTGCTCCTGGCGAGGACCATTCGCAACCGTCTCCATGAAGCTGGGTTACGGTCCCGCACACCGTTAGGCCGTCTTCCGCTCACGCCCCAACATTGTGCAGCCCGCCTCCAGTGGTGTCGCGACAGGCGTGAATGGAGGGACGAATGGAGATGTGTCGTCTTCAGCGATGAGTCGCTTCTGCCTTGGTGCCAATGATGGTCGTATGCGTGTTTGGCGCCGTGCAGGTGAGCGCCAGAATCAGGACTGCATACGACCGAGGCACACAGGGCCAACACGCGGCATCATGGTGTGGGGAGCGATCTCCTACACTGGCCGTACACCTCTGGTGATCGTTGAGGGGACACTGAATAGTGCACGGTACATCCAAACCGTCATCGAACCCATCGTTCTACCATTCCTAGACCGGCAAGGGAACTTGCTGTTCCAATAGGACAATGCACGTCCGCATGTATCCCGTGCCACCCAACGTGCTCTAGAAGGTGCAAGTCAACTACCCTGGCCAGCAAGATCTCCGGATCTGTCCCCCATTGAGCATGTTTGGGACTGAATGAAGCATCGTCTCATGCGGTCTGCACGTCCAGCACGAACGCTGGTCCAACTGAGGTGCCAGGTGGAAATGGCATGGCAAGCCGTTCCACAGGACTACATCCAGCATCTCTACGATCGTCTCCATGGGAGAATAGCAGCCTACATTGCTGCGAAAGGTGGATATACACTGTACTAGTGCCGACATTGTGCATGCTCTGTTGCCTGTGTCTATGTGCCTGTGGTTCTGTCAGTGTGATCATGTGATGTATCTGACCCCAGGAATGTGTCAATAAAGTTTCCCCTTCCTCGGACAATGAATTCACGGTGTTCTTATTTCAATTTCCAGGAGTGTAGAAGAGGTAGGAAATCCAATATTAGAATTAGAAATTAAATGAGCTTTTTGAAGACTTAAAACTGAATAAGGCAGAAGGGATGAATAACATTCCGTCTTAAGTGTCTGTGGTAACAAAATGACTATTTGCATTGGTGTGTAGAATGTATGAGTCTGGTGATACACCACCTTACTTTCAGAAAAACATCATGAACACAATTAAGAAGATTGAAAGAGCCAACAAGTGAGAGAACTATCACACAATGAGCATAACAGTTCATGTATTCAAGTTGCTGACAAAAATAAGATGCAGAAGAATAGGAAAGAAAATTGAGGATGCGTCAGATGACGATCAGTTTGGTGTTAGGAACTGTAAAGGCACCAGAGAGGCAATTCTGAGATTGTGGGTGATAACAGAAGCAAGACTAAAGAAAAATCAAAGCACATTCATAGAATTTGTTGACCTGGAAAAAGCATTCAAAAATGTCAAATGGTGCAAGACATTCAAAATTCTGAGAAAAATAGTGCTAAGCTATAGGTAAAACAGGTGATATACAATATTTACTAAAGAGCCAAGAGGGACCAAAAAGAGTGGAAGAGAGAGAATAAAGTGTTCAGATTAAAAATACTGTAAGATAGGGATGCAGCCTTTCACCCAATTTCTGAAAGTGTACATTTGGAACACAACATTTTATGGTAGTGAAACATGGATAGTGGGAAAACCAGAAAAGAAGAGAATCAAAGCATTTGAGATGTGGATCTACAGAAGAACATTAGTGATTTGTAAGGAATCACAAAGTTCTCTGGCGAATCAGAGAGGAAAGGAATATAATGAAAACACTGACAAGACGAAGGGACAGGATGATAGGACATCTATTAAGACATCATGGAATAATTTCCATGCTACTAGAGGGTAAAAACTGTAGTGGAAGGCAGAGACTGGAATACATCCTGCAAATAATTAAGGCTGTAGGTTGCAAGTGCTACTCTGAGATAAAGAGATTAGGGCAGCAGGAGAATTCGTGGTGAGCCACATCAAACCAGTCAGAAGATTGATGACAAAAAACAAAAACAAAACAAAAAAGTGCAAGTAGGACTTATGCTCTGCAGAGTCTATACAAACTTAAATGAGTGTATAGAAAATAATAATAATTTTGTGTAGTTCAGTGGCCTGGTGCATCTGCATCTATACTCTGTAAACCACAGTAAGGTGCATGGCAGAGGGTATGTCCCATTGTTCCAGTTGTTTCTGCCTGTTCCATTCATGTATAGATCATTGGAAAAATATTGTTTGAATGCCTCTGTGCTTGAAGTAATTATTCTAATCTTATTCTCACAATACCTATGTGAGTGATATACAGGAGACTGTAATATATTCCTAGACTAACCATTTAAAGCCAGTTCTGGAAACTTTGTTAATAAAATTTCTCAAGATAGTTTATGTATATCTTCAACTGTCTTCCAGTTCAGATCCTTCAGCATCTCTATGAAATTCTCCCATGAATTAAACAAACCTATGACCATTTGTGCTACACTTCTCTATACACATTCAACATCCCCTTTTAGTCTTATCTAATACAGGTCCCACATACTTGAGTAATATTTTAGAACCAGTAGCATGAGTGATTTGTAAGCTATCACCTTTGTGGACTGATTGAACTTCCCTAGTATTCTACCAATAAACCAAAGTCTACCACCTCCTTTACCCATGACTGAACCTCTGTGACCATTCCATTTCATATCCTTGCAAAGTGTTACTTCTAGGTATTTGTATGAGTTGGCTGACTCTAGGAGTGACTCAGATTAGATTAGATTAGATTGGATTAGATTAATACTGGTTCCATGGATCGTGAATACGTTATTTCATAATGATGTGGAACGAGTCAAATTTTCCAATACATGACATAATTAAGTTAATTTAACAATATAATTAAGTTAATATAACAACTTCTTTATTTATTTTTGTTTTTTTTATAATTTTTTTGTTTGGTGTTTTTTTTTCTCTTCTTAATTTATATCTAAAAATTCCTCTATGGAGTAGAAGGAAATGTCATTCAGAAATTCTTTTAATTTCTTCTTAAATACTTGTTGGTTATCTGTCAGACTTTTGATACTATTTGGTAAGTGACCAAAGACTTTAGTGGCAGTGTAATTCACCCCTTTATGTGCCAAAGTTAGATTTAATCTTGAATAGTGAAGATCATACTTTCTCCCAGTATTTAGTTATGCACACTGCTATTACTTTTGAATTGGGTTTGGTTGTTAATAACAAATTTCATAAGAGAGTATATATACTGAGAAGCTACTGTGAATATCCTTAGATCCTTAAATAAATGTCTGCAGGATGATCTTGGGTGGACTCCAGCTATTATTTTGATTACACGCTTTTGTGCAATAAATACTTTATTCCTCAGTGATAAGTTACCCCAAAATATGATGCCATATGCAAGCAATGAGTGAAAATAGGCACAGTAAGCTAATTTACTAAGATGTTTATCACCAAAATTTGCAATGACCCTTATTGCATAAGTAGCTGAACTCAAACGTTTCAGCAGATCATCAATGTGTCTCTTCCAATTTAATCTCTCATCAATGGACACACCCAAAATTTTTGAATATTCTACCTTAGCTATATGCTTCTGATTAAGGTCTATATTTATTAATGGCATCATACCATTTACTGTACCGAACTGTATGTACTGCGTCTTATCAAAATTTAATGAGAGTCCGTTTACAAGGAACCACTTAGTAATTTTCTGAAAGACATTATTGACAATTTAATCAGTTAATTGTTGTTTGTCAGGTGTGATTACTATACTTGTATTATCAGCAAAGAGAACAAACTTTGCCTCTTCATGAATATAGAATGGCAAGTCATTAATATATATTAAGAAGAACAAAGGAACCAAGACCGACCCTTTTGGAACCCCATTCTTAATAGTTCCCCAGTTTAAGGAATGTGCTCATCTTTGCATATTATGAGAATTGCTTATTTCAACTTTCTGCACCCTTCCAGTTAGGTATGAATTAAACCATTTGTGCACTGTCCCACTCATGCCACAATACTTGAGTTTGTCTAGCAGACTTTCATGATTTACACAATCAAAAGCCTTTGAGAGATCACAAAAAATCCCAATGGGTGGTGTTCAGTTATTCAGATCATTCAAAATTTGATTGGTGAAAGCATATATGGCATTTTCTGTTGAAAAACCTTTCTGGAAACCAAACTGACATTTTGTTAGTACTTCATTTTTACAGATATGTGAAGCTACTCTTGAATACATTACTTTCTCAAAAATTTTGGATAATTCTGTTAGAAGGGAGATTGGATGGTAATTGTTGACATCAGATCTATCCCCTTTTTACGCAAAGGTATAACAATAGCATATTTCAGTCTATTAGGGAAAATGCCCTGCTGCAGAGAGCTATTACACAGGTGGCTGAGAATCTTACTTATTTGTTGAGAACAAGCTTTTAGTATTTTGCTGGAAATGCAGTCAATTCCATGCGAATTTTTGCTTTTAAGCAAGTTCATTATTTGATTCTTGAGTTTCTCCCGGCGTATTTGATAATCAAAATATCCACGGGTGTACTGCCGGTCTATAGTGTCCAATGGGCACAATATTTCGGCGATCAAACATGTCGTCATCATCAGGTGAACTGACGGACTGAGCTCCTGTGAACGTGCCGGCATGGAGATCCGTACGCTATGGCTGCTCAGGGGGAACTGGGTTCGGTCGCGGCGGCGGCCGATTTAAATACCCTACGCCCGCGGTGCACTCCCTCTGCCGTCTGCGCCCCGCGCCACGGTAGCGCGGTGGAACAGATTGCGACTGCGTCTGAGAAGATGTCGGTGTGAAGGCTCTGTCCGCCGTGGTCGTCACAACTATGCGTTTGCTCGATTTACTCTTGATTAACCCAATCGCTGGTTCCCTAGCCTTGCTAAGATTATAGTCACAGTCACGGTTTATAAGGTCGTCATTGGTGCGAATTTCGATGGCCTCTCTATCAACGCTGTCCCAGTATCTCGACATCTGTACCAGAATCCTCGTGCGGTCATACTCCATAGCATGATTTTCCGACAAACAATGTTCAGTGACTGCCGACTTGCTCGGATACATCAGTCGAGTGTGCCTCTGGTGTTCACGGCATCGATCCTCGACGGTACGCATCGTCTGACCAATATACGCCTTGCCACATTGACACGGAATCTGGTACACGCCAGCCTTCCTCAAACCGAGGTCATCTTTCACGCTCCCCACCAGTGCACGAGTTTTATTCGGAGGACAAAACACAGTTCTTACCCGGTGTTTCTTCAGAATGCGGGAGATTCTCCCCGAGAGTGTGCCTATGTAAGGAATAAATGCAGTGCCTACCTCCTCCCACGTGACTTCATCCATCTCAACAGGTTGTGCTGCAGTGGTTGGGTGGAGAGCATGTTGGATCTGCCACTCTGAGAACCCATTTTTTCGAAATACAGTTTTCAGATGTTCCAATTCCTGGGGTAGACTCTCTGTGTCAGAGATAGTGCGCGCCCTATGTACTAGAGTTTTAAGTACCCCATTCCTCTGTGAAGGGTGGTGGCAGCTGTCTGCGTGCAAATACAGATCAGTGTGTGTTGTCTTTCGATACACCTAGGGTGCTGTCAGCCCTTCTCCTGACCAAGACGTCAAGGAAAGGTAATTTACCCTCTGTTTCAGTCTCCATAGTGAATTTGATGTTGGGGTGTATGGAGTTTAGATGTGTAAGGAAGTCAAGGAGTTTATCTATACCATGTGGCCAGATGACGAACGTGTCGTCCACGTAATGGAAAAAGCAAGTAGGTTTCCATTCGGATGACGACAGGGCTTCCTCCTCGAAGTTCTCCATGTACAAATTCGCTACCACCGGTGAGAGTGGGCTACCCATGGCGACTCCCTCCATTTGTTCATAGTATTCTCCATTAAAAAGAAAATACGTGGAAGTCAAGACATGCCTAAAAAGTTCAGTGGTATTCTCGTCAAACCTCTGACCAATCAACTCTAGCAACTCTCGCATGGGTACCCTAGTAAACAAGGAAACGACGTCAAAACTCACCATGATATCTGACTCATCCAATCTGAAGCTATCAAGGCATTTAACAAAATCCACGGAATTACGGATGTGATGAGGGCATTTACCCACATAAGGACTTAATATTCCCGTCGGTATTTGGCTAACAAATATGTAGGTGCCCTGATGTTGCTGACAATGGGGCGTAATGGTACCCCCTCTTTGTGAACCTTCGGGAGTCCATATAGTCTAGGCAGTACCGGACCTTGGGGTAACAATTTCTTAGCGTCACCCTCCGGTAAATCTGCGTCCTTGAGAAGAACCCTCGTCTTGTTCTCCACCTTCTTTGTAGGGTCAACGCTGATCTTCTGGTAGGAATCGTCATTTAGCAGGCTCTGCATCTTATCAGTGTAGTCCTTATGGGAGACAACAACTGTAGCATTGCCTTTGTCAGCAGGTAAGACAACAATTTCAGAGCATTCCCTCAGATCACGAATGGCCGCCCTCTCTTTACTGCTGATATTTGACTTCATCGGCTTGGGTTTCATCAATGCACGACAAGTTTCACGACGTATTTCCTCGGCTGATTCTGGCGGAAGTCGAGCTGCAACCTGTTCAACAGCACTAACAGTTTCTGCGACCGGAGTGAACTTGGGGGTGGGAGCGAAGTTGAGTCCTTTCTGCAAACATCAGACATGTTTACGGGGAGGAGATGTATCGCAGCATGAAGAAATTTGAAAAGTTGCGCCACCGTAGATGTCGTTTGCTAAGTACTCTTGCCTCTCTAAATAGATGTCGTTCTGAGAATGTTGTTCCAAATTTTGCTAAGGTTATGCATCACATCGATTCTGCAGCAGCTAAGAGAATCAAGAAACGAGCCAGCCTCGTATTGGTACGTGAGAGAGTGCAATTCACACACCTGAGCCTTGAGTTTATCTCACAGAAATTACTCAAATTACATTTGCAACTGGCTACTAAGTTCACTTCTTTTTCCTGGGATTGGATTGATGGTGTCACCTGGGTGTCGGCTGATTCCGCCCATAAGAAGGCTACGGGACGTCAAACAGCTAAGTTCTCACGTCTCCTTGACAAACCATCTCTGCAGGTTCCGTGCAAGACTGTCATCAATTTGAGTGGCATGGTGTTGAGTGGTGATGCGGTCTCAGTTTTGCAGGAAGGTCTCAACTTCGCTCCCACCCCCAAGTTCACTCCGGTCGCAGAAATTGTTAGTGCTGTTAAACAGGTTGCAGCTCGACTTCCGCCAGAATCAGTTGAGGAAATATGTCGTGAAACTTGTCGTGCATTGACGAAATCCAAGCCAATGAAGTCAAATATCAGCAGTAAAGAGAGGGCGGCCATTCGTGATCTGAGGGAATGCTCTGAAATTTTTGTCTTACCGGATGACAAAGGCAATGCTACAGTTGTTGTCTCCCATAAGGACTACACTGATAAGATGCAGAGCCTGCTAAATGACGATTCCTACCGGAAGATCAGCGTTGACCCTACAAAGAAGGTGGAGAGCAAGACGAGGGTTCTTCTCAAGGACGCAGATATACCGGAGGGTGATGCTAAGAAATTGTTACCCTAAGGTCCGGTACCGCCTAGACTATATGGACTCCTGAAGGTTCACAAAGAGGGGGTACCATTACGCCCCATTGTCAGCTACATCAGGGCACCTACATATTTGTTGGCCAAATACCTGACGGGAATATTAAGTCCTTATGTGGGTAAATGCCCTCATCACATCCGTAATTCCGTGGATTTTGTTAAACGCCTTGATGGCTTCAGGTTGGATGAGTCAGATATCATGGTGAGTTTTGACGTCGTTTCCTTGTTTACGAGGGTACCCATGCGAGAGTTGCTAGAGTTGATTGGTCAGAGGTTTGACGAGAATACCACTGAACTTTTTAGGCATGTCTTGACTTCCACGTATTTTCTATTTAATGGAGAATACTACGAACAAATGGAGGGAGTCGCCATGGGTAGCCCACTCTCACCGGTGGTAGCGAATTTGTACATGGAGAACTTCGAGGAGGAAGCCCTGTCGTCATCCGAATGGAAACCTACTTGCTTTTTCCATTACGTGGACGACACGTTCGTCATCTGGCCACATGGTATGGATAAACTCCTTGACTTCCTTACACATCTAAACTCCATACACCCCAACATCAAATTCACTATGGAGACTGAAACGGAGGGTAAATTACCTTTCCTTGATGTCTTGGTCAGGAGAAAGGCTGACGGCACCCTAGGTCATGGGGTGTATCGAAAGACAACACACACTGATCTGTATTTGCACGCAGACAGCTGCCACCACCCTGCACAGAGGAATGGGGTACTTAAAACTCTAGTACATAGGGCGCGCACTACCTCTGACACAGAGAGTCTACCCCAGGAATTGGAACATCTGAACACTGTATTTCGAAAAAATGGGTACTCAGAGTGGCAGATCCAACATGCTCCCCGCCCAACCACTGCAGCACAACCTGTTGAGATGGATGAAGTCACGAGGGAGGAGGTAGGCACTGCATGTATTCCATACACAGGCGCACTCTCGGGGAAAATCGCCCGCATTCTGAAGAAACACCGGGTAAGAACTGTGTTTTGTCCTCCGAATAAAATTCGTACACTGGTGGGGAGCGCGAAAGATGACCTCGGTTTGAGGAAGGCTGGCGTGTACCAGATTCCGTGTCAATGTGGTAAGTCGTATATTGGTCAGACGATGCGTACCGTCGAGGATCGATGCCGTGAACACCAGAGGCACACTCGACTGATGTATCTGAGCAAGTCAGCGGTCGCTGAACATTGTTTGTCGGAAAATCATGCTATGGAGTATGACCGCATGAGGATTCTGGTACAGATGTCGAGATACTGGGACAGCATTGATAGAGAGGCCATCGAAATTCGCACCAATGACGACCTCATAAACCGTGACTGTGGCTGTAATCTTAGCAAGGCTTGGGAACCTGCGATTGGGTTAATCAAGAGTAAATCGAGCAAACATATAGTTGTGACGACCACGGCGGACAGAGCCATCACACCAACGTCATCTCAGACGCCGCCGCAATCTACATGACTACTCTGCAATTCACATTTAAGTGCTTGGCAGAGGGTTCATCGAACCACAATCATACTATCTCTCTACAATTGCACTCCCGAACAGCGAGCGGGAAAAACGAACACCTAAACCTTTCTGTTCGAGCTCTGATTTCTCTTATTTTATTTTGATGATCATTCCTACCTATGTAGGTTGGGCTCAACAAAATATTTTCGCATTCGGAAGAGAAAGTTGGTGACTGAAATTTCGTAAAAAGGTCTCGCCGCGACGAAAAACGTCTATGCTGTAATGACTTCCATCCCAACTCGTGTATCATATCTGCCACACTCTCTCCCCTATAACGCGATAATACAAAACGAGCTGCCCTTTTTTGCACCCTTTTGATGTCCTCCGTCAATCCCACCTGGTAAGGATCCCACACCGCGCAGCAATATTCTAACAGAGGACGAACGAGTGTAGTGTAAGCTGTCTCTTTAGTGGACTTGTTGCATCTTCTAAGTGTCCTGCCAATGAAACGCAACCTTTGGCTCGCCTTCCCGACAATATTATCAATGTGGTCCTTCCAACTGAAGTTGTTCGTAATTTTAACACCCAGGTACTTAGTTGAATTGACAGCCTTGAGAATTGTACTATTTATCGAGTAATCGAATTCCAACGGATTTCTTTTGGAACTCATGTGGATTATCTCACACTTTTCGTTATTTAGCGTCAACTGCCACCTGACACACCATACAGCAATCTTTTCTAAATCGCTTTGCAGCTGATACTGGTCTTCGGATGACCTTACTAGACGGTAAATTACAACATCATCTGCGAACAGTCTAAGAGAACTGCTCAGATTGTCACCCAGGTCATTTATCTAGATCAGGAACAGTAGAGGTCCCAGGACGCTTCTCTGGGGAACACCTGATATCACTTCAGTTTTACTTGATGATTTGCCGTGTATTACTACGAACTGCGACCTTCCTGACAGGAAATCACGAATCCAGTCGCACAACTGAGACGATACCCCATAGCTCCGCAGCTTGATTAGAAGTCGCTTGTGAGGAACGGTGTCAAAAGCTTTCCGGAAATCTAGAAATACGGAATCAACTTGAGATCCCCTGTCGATAGCGGCCATTACTTCGTGCGAATAAAGAGCTAGCTGCGTTGCACAAGAGCGATGTTTTCTGAAGCCATGCTGATTACGTGTCAATAGATCGTTCCCTTCGAGGTGATTCATAATGTTTGAATACAGTATATGCTCCAAAACCCTACTGCAAACCGACGTCAATGATATAGGTCTGTAGTTAAATGGATTACTCCTACTACCCTTCTTGAACACTGGTGCGACCTGCGCAATTTTCCAATCTGTAGGTACAGATCTATCGGTGAGCGAGCGGTTGTATATGAGTGCTAAGTAGGGAGCTATAGTATCAGCGTAAACTGAAAGGAACCTAATCGGTATACAATCTGGACCTGAAGACTTGCCCGTATCAAGCGATTTGAGTTGCTTCGCAACCCCTAAGGTATCTACTTCTAAGAAACTCATGCTAGCAGATGTTCGTGTTTCAAATTCTGGAATATTCCATTCGTCTTCCCTGGTGAAGGAATTTCGGAAAACTGCGTTCAATAACTCCGCTTTAGCGGCACAGTCGTCGATAACAGTACCATCGGCACTGCGCAGCGAAGGTATTGACTGCGTCTTGCCGCTTGTGTACTTTACATACGACCAGAATTTCTTCGGATTTTCTACCAAATTTCGAGACAATGTTTCGTTGTGGAACCTATTAAAGGCATCTCGCATCGAAGTACGTGCCAAATTTCGCGCGTCTGTAAATTTTAGCCCATCTTCAGGATTTCGCGTTCTTCTGAACTTCGCATGCTTTTTCCGTTGCCTCTGCAACAGCGCTCGGACCTTTTTTGTGTACCACGGGGGATCCGTTCCATCTCTTACCAATTTATGAGGTATGAATATCTCAATTGCTGTTGCTACTATATCTTTGAATTTGAGCCACATCTCGTCTACATTCGCATAGTCAGTTCGGAAGGAATGGAAATTGTCTTTTAGGAAGGCTTCTAGTGGCACTTTATCCGCTTTTTTAAATAAAATTATTTTGCGTTTGTTTCTGATGGATTTGGAAGAAATGGTATTGAGCCTAGCTACAATGACCTTGTGATCACTAATCCCTGTATCAGTCATGATGCTCTCTATCAGCTCTGGATTGTTTGTGGCCAAGAGGTCAAGTGTGTTTTCGCAACCATTTACAATTCGCGTGGGTTCGTGGACTAACTGCTCTAAATAATTTTCGGAGAATGCATTTAGGACAATCTCGGAAGACGTTTTCTGCCTACCACCGGTTCTGAACAAGTATTTTTGACAACATACCGAGGGTAGGTTGAAGTCCCCACCAACTATAACCGTATGAGTGGGGTATTTATTTGTTACGAGACTCAAACTTTCTCTGAACTGTTCCGCAACTGTATCATCGGAGTCTGGGGGTCGGTAGAAGGAGCCAATTATTAACTTAATTCGGCTGTTAAGTATAACCTCCACCCACACCAATTCGCACGGAGTATCTACTTCGACTTCACTACAAGATAAACCACTACTGACAGACACCAACACTCCACCACCAATTCTGCCTAATCTATCTTTCCTGAACACCGTCTGAGACTTCGTAAAAATTTCTGCAGAACTTATTTCAGGCTTTAGGCAGCTTTCTGTACCTATAACGATATCAGCTTCTGTGCTTTCTATTAGCGCTTGAAGCTCAGGGACTTTTCCAGCGCAACTACAACAGTTTACAACTATAATTCCGACTGTTCCTTGATCCAAGCACGTCCTGTAATTGCCAAGCACCCTTTGACATTGCAGCCCATCCCGCACTTTCCCGAGGCCTTCTAACCTAAAAAACCGCCCAGTCCATGCCACACAGCCTCCGCTACCCGTGTAGCCGCCAGATGAGTGTAGTGAACTCCTGACATTTCAGCGGAACCCGAAACCCCACCACCCTATGGCGCAAGTCAAGGAATCTGCAGCCAATACGGTCGCAAAACCGTCTGAGCCTCTGATTCAGACCCTCCACCCGGCTCTGCACCAAAGGTCCGCAGTCGGTTCTGTCAACGATGCTGCAGATGGTGAGCTCTGCCTTCATCTCGTAAGCAAGACCGGCAGCCTTCACCAAATCAGATAGCCGCTGGAATCCAGAGAGAATTTCCTCAGATCCAAAGCGACACACGTCATTAGTGCCGACATGTGCCACCACCTGCAGCTGGCTGCACCCTGTGCTCTTCATGGCATCCGGAAGGACCCTTTCCACATCAGGAATGACTCCTCCCGGAATGCACACGGAGTGCACACTGGATTTCTTCCCCTCCTTAGCCGCCATATCCCTAAGGGGCCCCATTACGCGCCTAACATTGGAGCTCCCAACTACCAGTAAGCCCACGCTCTGCGATTGCCCGGACCTTGAAGGCTGAGAATGATCCTCTGAAGCAGGGCAGGCGGCTGCATCTGGCTCAGCCAGAGACAGTGCCTGAAACCGGTTTGTCAGACGCACCGGGGAGGCTTTCTGATCAGCCTCCGGGGACGCCTTTCGCTGCCTGCCACGCCTTGGAACGACCTCCCAATCAACCACAGGCGAGGGCTCAGCCCCACTGCGGGCAGCAACCGGGGCAACCACAATGGCAGACCGATCTGGGGACAGACGGGATGAGGTTGACATCCCCGTGATACCCGAGTCCGGCTCCCCACAGTGGTGCCCATTGGCAACAGCCTCAAGCTGCGCGACCGAAGTCAGCGCCGATTGCAGCTGTGAGCGAAGGGATGCCAAGTCAGCCCTCATCCGAACACAGCAATCGCAGTCCCTGTCCATTCTAATTGATGTTTAACAACAGTTACTGAAACACGAGTCCGTGCCTAGATAACGCAAGCGGAACACACAAAGAATGTATCAACTAACCTGTACAAATGCCTAACGACTGCGCTACAATCTGCTGAATTTACGATTACAGTAACTAAAACTCGAAATTGCACCTCCTATACGAAACTCAGACGCAATTTAAATAAGAATCTACGAAGTAAACACTAAAGCGCGATGCTACAACTGTCAAATACTATAATACGCCCGAAATATATGAATTAAACAATGCAAGTACCCAAAAACACGCAAAGAAATTAATTAAACTATCTAACTAATAAGTAAGCTAGGGTTATACGACTTGCTGCAGCAGCTGCTTATCCAACGGCGGCAGGGAGCACACTGACTGGCCAACCGACACTGGCCGTTCAAAACAAAAACAGAAGACAGACGACTACGCGAATGTGCACTATTCAGGTACTAAGGCGCGATGCTACAACCCTCAAATACTATAATACGCCCGAAATATATGAATTAAACAATGCAAGTACCCAAAAACACGCAAAGAAATTAATTAAACTATCTAACAAATAAGTAAGCTAGGGTTATACGACTTGCTGCAGCAGCTGCTTATCCAACGGCGGCAGGGAGCACACTGACTGGCCAACCGACACTGGCCGTTCAAAACAAAAACAGAAGACAGACGACTACGCGAATTTGCACTATTCAGGTACTAAGGCGCGATGCTACAACCCTCAAATACTATAATACGCCCGAAATATATGAATTAAACAATGCAAGTACCCAAAAACACGCAAAGAAATTAATTAAACTATCTAACAAATAAGTAAGCTAGGGTTATACGACTTGCTGCAGCAGCTGCTTATCCAACGGCGTCAGGGAGCACACATCTGTTCCACCGCGCTACCGTGGCGCAGGGCGCAGACGGCGGAGGGAGCGCGCCGCGGGCGGAGGGTATTTAAATCGGCCGCCGCCGCGACCGAACCCAGTTCCCCCTGAGCAGCCATAGCGTACGGATCTCCATGCCAGCACGTTCACAGGAGCTCAGTCCGTCAGTTCACCTGATGATGGCGACATGTTTGATCGCCGAAATATTGTGCCCGTTGGACACTATAGACCGGCAGTACACCCGTGGATATTTTGATTAAGTTTATTATTTTCCTAATTTCAGAGGGAGATGTGTGTTAGATTTCAATTGTATCAAATTGCATAGGTATGGCCTCTTCCATTAACAGCCTAGCATCTTCTAATGAACACCTGGATCCTACTATATCCACAACATTTAGAAAATGATTATTAAAAATATTTTCAACTTCTTACTTTTTGTCTGTAAAGTTTTCATTCAATTTGATGGTAATACTGTCTTCCTGTGCTCTTGGTTGACCTGCTTCTCTTTTAATACTGTTCCAAATTGTTTTAATTTTATTATCAGAGTTGCTGATTTCACACATGATACACAAACTTCTGGATTTTTTAATAACTTTTCGTAATATAGCACAGTAGTTTTTATAATGTTTGATAGTTTCTGGGTCAGTACCCTTTCTTGCTGTCAGATACATTTCCCTTTTCCAGTTACAAGATATTTTTATACCCTTAGTAAGCCATGGTTTGTTACATGGTTTCTTACGAGTATATTTAACTATTTTCTTGGGGAAGCAGTTTTAAAATGCATTTACAAAAGTGTCATGAAATAAATTATATTTTAAATTGGCATCAGGTTCATGGTACACCTCATCAGAGTCTAACTGCTGTAGGCTTTCCATGAAATAAGCAATTGTTAAATCGTTGACTGAATGTACTACTTTGGAGGACTGTTTAGTACTGCTGAATGGAGCTATGTCATATATTGTAACTAGCTGTGCACCATGATCAGAAAGACCATTCTCAACAGGCTGAGCATTTATCTCGTTAAACTTATCTTGGTCTATAAAGAAGTTATCTATCAGTGAGCTGCTATCCTTTACCACCCGAGTAGGAAAATCAATAACAGGTGTCAAATTGAAAGAACCGAGTAATGCTTCAAGGTCATTTTTCCTATTACACTCTTTCAGAGAATCTACATTGAAGTCCCCACAAATAATATATTTGCTTCCCCCTGTCTGACTGATAGCACAACAAGGAGTCCAAATTTTTCAGAAATACAGGGTGTTTCAAAAATGACCGGTATATTTGAAACGGCAATAAAAACTAAACGAGCAGCGATAGAAATACACCGTTTGTTGCAATATGCTTGGGACAACAGTACATTTTCAGGCAGACAAACTTTCGAAATTACAGTAGTTACAATTTTCAACAACAGATGGCGCTGCAAGTGATATGAAAGATATAGAAGACAACGCAGTCTGTGAGTGCGCCATTCTGTACGTCGTCTTTCTGCTGTAAGCGTCTGCTGTTCACAACGTGCAAGTGTGCTGTGGACAACATGGTTTATTCCTTAGAACAGAGGATTTTTCTGGTGTTGGAATTCCACCGTCTAGAACACAGTGTTGTTGCAACAAGACGAAGTTTTCAACGGAGGTTTAATGTAACCAAAGGACCGAAAAGTGATACAATAAAGGATCTGTTTGAAAAATTTCAACGGACTGGGAACGTGACAGATGGAAGTGCTGGAAAGGTAGGGCGACCGTGTACAGCAACCACAGAGGGCAACGCGCAGCTAGTGCAGCAGGTGATCCAACAGCGGCCTTGGGTTTCCGTTCGCCATGTTGCAGCTACGGTCCAAATGACGCCAACGTCCACGTATCGTCTCATGCGCCAGAGATTACACCTCTATCCATACAAAATTCAAACGCGGCAACCCCTCAGCGCCACTACCATTGCTGCACGAGAGACATTCGCTAACGATATATTGCACAGGATTGATGATGGCGATATGCATGTGGGCAGCATTTGGTTTACTGACGAAGCTTATTGTTACCTGGACGGCTTCGTCAATAAACAGAACTGGCGCATATGGGGAACCGAAAAGCCCCATGTTGCAGTCCCATCGTCCCTGCATCCTCAAAAAGTACTGGTCTGGGCTGCCATTTCTTCCAAAGGAATCATTGGCCCATTTTTCAGATCCGAAATGATTACTGCATCATGCTATCTGGACATTCTTCGTGAATTTGTGGCAGTACAAACTGCCTTAGACGACACTGTGAACACCTCATGGTTCATGCAAGATGGTGCCCGGCCACATCGCACGGCGATGTCTTTAATTTCCTGAATGAATATTTCGATGATCGTGTGATTGCTTTGAGCTATCCGAAACATACAGGAGGCGGCGTGGATTGGCCTCCCTATTTGCCAGACATGAACCCCTGTGACTTCTTTCTGTGGGGACACTTGAAAGACCAGGTGTACCGCCAGAATCCAGAAACAATTTAACAGCTGAAGCAGTACATCTCATCTGCATGTGAAGCCATTCCGCCAGACACGTTGTCAAAGGTTTCGGGTAATTTCATTCAGAGACTACGCCATATTATTGTTACACATGGTGGATATGTGGAAAATATTGTACTATAGAGTTTTCCAGACAGCAGCGCCATCTGTTGTTGACAATTGTAACTACTGTAATTTCAAAAGTTTGTCTGCCTGAAAATGTACTGTTGTCCCAAGCATATTGCAACAAACGGTGTATTTCTATCGCTGCTCGTTTAGTTTTTATTGCCGTTTCGAATATACCGGTCATTTTTGAAACACCCTGTAGATGAAATTTCCCGATGGGGGCCTATATAAAGTTACAATTATAAATGTGTCTTTATTTAATTTAAGCTCACAGGCACATGCTTCTATATGTTTCTCTACACAAAACTTTTTTGGATCTATACTTTTTGCACAATGATAACTTTTGACATATATGGCAACTCCTTTCTCCACATTTTCTCAAATTACATGTGCAGAGAGCTTATATCCACTTACATTTACCTTATCCATATCAGTAACAATGTGATGCTCAGACAGGCATAGTATATCTATTTCATCCTCAGCTTCTAAATCTTCTAAACAAACCAGAAGCTCATCTGTTTTATTCTTTAAACTCCCAATATTTTGATGAAATATACTTACATTATTTTTAATTATACTTTTATCAGAACCTTTCCTTATTCTAACATTTGCAGTACTCTCCTGTCTGAGTTTCTCTTTGTGCTTAGGCCTAGTTCCTATACCAGTGGTCACATGGTGTTCAGAGAGGCAGATTATGTCAACTGGGTTGAGTGACTTTAATTCATCAATGCAATTACCTAGGACAGATACTGTTATAACCTTTAATCACAATAATTGCGTGGATTTTCACACTCTCTCTTAGAAACAATAGCTGATCACATGATTACAACTCAGTCTCTTGTATTCGACTGCTGTGCCGTGACATGCGGCCGGTGCCGTTCGTAGCTAGGTGGCGCTCCCGCGCTCATCCGATTTGTGGAGCGCCTCTATCGCCGTTTGTGCGTACTGTCGTGGCGGCACTGTTAAATTTCGTGGCACTATCACAACACTTTCCCCCCTTGAAAAAAATAAACACTCACTTCCTTGGAGACATGGACAGCGCAGAGACATCCATGGCCTCTTGTGAGGCCCCAAGGAGATCCTTGCATAGACACGGGAGTATGGTCGAAAATGTCCAGGACGGAAGTTCGTGCGTGGAACGTGCCTCCTGGATGAGATGATGGGTGAAAACTCCGGAGCAGCATCCATAGGTGTCATTGACCTGGGAGTGTGCTCCAGCGAGATGGGTCCCGGAGAAGGCGGCGTCGCGACTGGGGCCGGTTCCGGAGTACTTGGAAGCGGCAGCGACGGCGGCTGCATCAACACGGACGGTAGATCGGCACCAGCGACAGGACTGGTGTCTCGAGCTGGTGGAGGCGAAGGATGGGGCGGTGGCACAGGCGTGGCCACCACTCATGGGCGCATCTGGTCGTAATGGCGAACAACCGTGCCGTCGCCCGTACGGATTTCACAAAGCTGGCGGCCGCGAAGAGCCTTGACCACCCCTGAAATCCATTTAGGGCGAGATCCATACCCTCGTGCCCACACGTCGGCCCCCACCGAGTATTTTCCTGCCCTAGGGGACACAGTACAAGGCCTGACAGGGTGAAGCAGGTGCAGTAGAGTGCGCGGTTGGCGGCCATGCAAGAGTTCAGCAGGGCTGCGATCACCCAGAGGCGTGAAGCGATAAGAACTCAGAAATTGCAGCAGGGCATCATCTGTGGAAAAATCACTAAGGAATTTTTTCATCTGGCATTTGAAAGTGCGGACAAGGCGCTCGACATCCCCATTCGATTGCGGATGGAAGGGAGGTGCGGTAACATGATGAATCCCTTGTCCAGTACAAAAATCACGGAAGGCCTGCGAAGAGAACTGAGGGCCATTGTCCGTGACGATCGTGGATGGAAGACCTTCTAGCGCAAAGATTTTGGACAAAGCCAGCGTCGTCGCCGCAGTGGTGGGCGACGGACATCTAACAACAAATGGAAACTTCGAGAAGGCGTCAATCAACAGTAGCCAATAAGTACCGAGGAAAGGGCCAGCAAAGTCGGCGTGCACCCGTTCCCATGGCTGAGCTGGATCAGGCCACGGAGAGGGCATTGTACGAGGTGCCGCCAGTTGTTGAGCACACTGGCCACATGCAGCAACCATATGGGCGATGTCCGAATCAATGCCGGGCCAATAAACGTGCCTGCGGGCCAGGGACTTAGTCCGAGAAATACCCCAATGGCCTCCATGCAACAGTTTGAGAACATCTTTGCGAAGAGAGGCTGGCACCACGACCCGTGGAGATGCGCCATCCGTGGCCAGAAGAACAACACCATCACGAACAGACAGACGAAGGCGCAAGGCATGTTAGTTGCGAAGGGGATCCGATGCCCGGCCCCCGGTCCTGTCCGGCCAACTTCGTTGAACAAAACCGATCACCCGACGCAGGACCGGGTCCCGCGCAGTAGCTGACGCGACCTGCGAACCTGTAAGTGGAAAGCCCTCGACTGCACGACGTTCTTCCTCATCAATGTGGAAACAGAGGAGTTCATCACGATCGAAAACAGGGTCAGGGCCCATCGGCAATCGCGACAATGCATCCGCGTTTGCGTGCTGAGCCGTGGGGCGATAGTGAATCTCATAATGAAAACGAGACAAGTATAAGGCCCAACGTTGCAGGCGGTGAGCTGCCTTATCCGGAAGTGACGCCGAGGGGCTGAACAGAGAGACCAGCGGTTTGTGGTCGGTGATGAGGTGAAACTTAGAACCATACAAAAAAACGCTGAACTTTTTTAGAGCATAAATGATAGCGAGCGCCTCCTTTTCGATTTGAGAGTAACGCCGTTGCGCCTCGTTGAGGGTCTTGGAAGCATAGGCAATGGGTCGTTCCGACCCATCCTCATACCGATTGGCGAGAACAGCCCCTAGGCCATACTGTGACGCGTCAGTCGCCAGAACCAAGTGCTGACCCGGACGGAATGTGGCAAGACAAGGCGCCGACTGCAAATGAGCCTTCAGGCGGACAAAAGCCTGCTCACACCCGTCGGACCAACAGAAGGGGACGTTTTTGCGTAACAGCTGATGCACAGGATAAGCTACCGCTGCTGCGGATGGAATGAATTTGTGATAATAAGCAATCTTGCCTAGAAACGCCTGAAGTTCTTTGACCGTAGACGGCCGGGGTAGAGCGTTAATGGCCGCAACGTGCTCACGGAGAGGGCGTATGCCCTCACGGGACAAGTGGAAACCAAGATACTCAATGGAGGGTTGGAAGAACTGTGACTTGTCCAGATTGCACCTCAACCCAGCCGAATGCAAAACCCGAAACAGTGAACGTAAATTACGAAGGTGCTCCGCAGTGGAGGCTCCCGTGACAACAATGTCATCCAGATAGTTTATGCAGCTGGGAACGGAAGCCGTGAGCTGTTCCAAAAACCGCTGAAAAATGGCCGGTGCGCTAGCGACGCCAAATGGTAATCGCTGGTACTGATACAACCCACAAGGAGTGTTGATAACGAGAAATTCCTTGGAAGGAGCGTCCAACGGCAACTGATGGTACGCCTCCGATAAGTCAAGTTTGGAAAAGAACTGGCCCCCAGCGAGCTTGGTAAACAACTCCTCAGGACGAGGAAGAGGATAAGTGTCAATGAGGCTCTGAGCGTTGACAGTGGCTTTAAAGTCACCACACAATCGCAGACTCCCGTTTGGTTTAGAAACCACCACGATCGGCGATGCCCATTCACTGGAGGTAACCGGAAGGAGAATCCCTGAAGCTGTTAACCTGTCTAGCTCAGCCTTGACAGGTGCACGCAACGCCACCGGAATAGGGCGTGCCCTGAAAAACTTAGGGCGAGCCGTAGGTTTAAGAGTAATGTGGGCTGCAAAATCCTTGGCACAACCCAGACCAGCAGAGAACACGGACGAAAATTCACAACACAATCCATCAAGCTGTTGATACGGAATGTCCTCAGATATGAGGTGCACATCATCATCAATGGAGAACCCAAACAACTGGAAAGCATCATAACCGAACAGGTTTTCAGTGCCCGCATGATCCACCACATAAAACGTGAGGGGCCGAACAACAGACTTGTAGGCAGTGGAAGCATCAAACTGGCCCATGATAGGAATTTTCTGCTGATTATAAGTCCTCAGATTGCGCGTAACTGGAGACAAAGGAGGGGAGCCCAACGCCAAATACGTGCGAGAATTAATGAGAGTTACTGCAGAGCCAGTGTCCACTTGCATGCGGATGTCTTTATTCAGAACACGAACAGTAACAAACAACTTATTTGTTTGAGAAAGCACACAGTGAACATCCATGTCCGACGCCTCGTCCTCGTCGACAGGAACTTTATGGGACTGACACACAGAAGCAATGTGGCCTTTTTTCCTACATGAATTACACGTGGCCCAACGTTTTGGACACGCTGCCCTGTCGTGCTGTACGAAACAACGGGGGCAAGAAGGAAGCGCGGAACGAACCGGCTGCTGTGGTTGCTGGTTTCGCTGCGAGCGTTGCGGCCCAACGCGACGTTGTTTACGCGAGTGAACCGCCGCCACATCTTCGTTCTCCTGTGCAACAGGCAAATTGTCCTTGTCGAGAGTTGACTGTACAGCGCCTACATCACACCACGCGTCTATTTGCGCGCCAGCAGCGTGAGACACTTCAAAGGATTGAGCGATGCTTAGAACTTCCGACAACGACGGGTTTGGCAGTTGTAGGGCACGTTGCCGAACTTCTTTATCAGGAGCAAGCCGTAGAATAGCATCCCTAACCATTGAATCAGCATAAGACGCGTGATGAGTGTCCGTGACAAACTGACATTTCCTACTCAGGCCGTGTAGTTCCGCCGCCCAAGCCCGGTAAGATTGATGTGGCTGTTTACGACACCGGTAGAACGCCACGCGGGCGGCAACGACGTGGGTGTTTGTTCGATAATAGGCAGACAATAAGTCACACATTTCTTGGAAGGACAGGGAGGCTGGTTCCCGCAGAGGGGCTAACTGAGATAGCAGCTGATAGACCCGAGGGGAAATCCAAGATAGAAATAACGACTTACACATAGGAGCGTCGACAACGCCGAAAGCCAAGAAGTGTTGCCGCAAACGCTTCTCATAATTCTCCCAGTCTTCAGCGGCCTCGTCGTAAGGAGGGAATGGAGGCGGAGAAGAGGAAGACAGACGATGAGTAAGCGACGTCGACAACGCCTGAATCGCTGCCGTCAGCTGTGTTTGTTGTTCAATGAGCGCTTGCATAAGCTGTTCCATGTCTGCCCCGTCACGAACACGCAAATCCACAACGCGGTGAAAATATCCCGACCTCGTCGCCAAAAAGTGTTATAACCTTTAATCACAATAATTGCGTGGATTTTCACACTCTCTCTTAGAAACAATAGCTGATCACATGATTACAACTCAGTCTCTCGTATTCGACTGCTGTGCCGTGACATGCGGCCGGTGCCGTTCGTAGCTAGGTGGCGCTCCCGCGCTCATCCGATTTGCGGAGCGCCTCTATCGCCGTTTGTGCGTACTGTCGTGGCGGCACTGTTAAATGTCATGGCACTATCACAACAGATACAACTTGGTGGAGATAAAATTTCTGGTGATTGGTGAAAATTTATAATTGACAGCTGTGATTGGTGATCCAATGTGTTAGAACTGTGCTGTTTAATTTCTTTCCTAAACTGAAGATTTGTTTCAATCCTGACCTCTCGTAGAACTTGACATTTTCTGTCTTACCTATCCTAAAAAAGGTGCTGCTCCAACACCTGTAACCACTGGTATTTTACCATTCGTGGCTGTGCCTCCCCCCCTTAAATTTCCTGCTATTACCCCAGCTAGTTTACCCTTTTCTGTTGAGATGTAGGTTGCGCCTGGTATAGTCCCATCTACTGAGAGAATCAACAGGAACCACACCGATATGAGCCCCCGCAAGCGACCCAAGCAGCCGCTCCAACTCCAAATTAACTCTCCCAACAGAAGAGCTCAAATGAGGCTGGTCATGGTGTCTCAGGATAGATACAAATTCAACACTGGTGTGTCTTGATGCTGATGCAATCTTTACCAGGTCACACTCTATACTGTACCCAGGATCTCTGTCGATAATGTTACCTGGCCCTCCCACAATAACCATGATGTCTTCCCTGGTAAATCCTTTACAGAGTGAACCTAAATCCTCTGTCACCTGATCCAGACTAGCATTTGGTTTGTAAAAATTTGTGACCTGGTATTCTGGTCCTAATTCCTCCTGTAGAAGTTGGCCTACACCTCTGGCATGAGAACTGTCTAACAACAAAACTTTCTTCCTTTTTGATGACTTTCCTACATTCTTTTTCAGTTTCCTACTGAAAGTTTGTTGTGTCCTGCCTACACCTACCTCTGCTTGAGGCTCATCAGTTTCCAACTGAAGCAACAGTTCAAACTTATTTTTGACATTCACCACAAAACTGTCAGACTTAGTTCTAAGCCTGTTCCTTCTGTTACCTGTTGCTACTTCCCACCTCTCTTTGCCCTTCTCCCTCCTTAACCTGTCCAAACCTTCCCTAGCCTGATCTAGCTCAACCTGAAGGGCAGCAATTTCCCCCTCCTGTTCCACTATCTTCCTATCTCTGCTGCAAATCCTACATAACCACTGATTAGCCTGATCCACTTTCCCCAACATCCACGCCACTGCAGTCCCCCCAATGAAAAAAAATACTGCATCCATCACACCAAACCCCGGAACTAACAATTCTACGGCAAGTCAGGCACTTCTCACTCATGGCAAAAATAATACTTTAGCTGGAATGAATCAATTAAATTACCGAAAATCAAAAAAGACTGTTTTTCCGAGAGCTGTATTAAAACAATGAAGTTATATGCTATTTATGGTAGTTTACTTATTTGTTACTGAGAAACTTGTCTAATTACCATGAAACAAGAAACAAACACGTTTACAAAATTTAAGCCTAAACGTAACTTCGCGAAGTTACGATCTATTTGTGTTTTCTGAAAAAATACGCAAAGAAAAGTGAAACCTTTAATGGCAAGACTAAACGATACACTAATGCATGTATTTAATTTGTTGTCGGTGGAAAACTAAATTACATTCCTGTCTAAATCACTTATCTTTCTGGAAATAGTTTCTGGCGTCAGTTACTCAGTGGGCATCTTGGATAACTCCCTGATAATATAGTCATAGGATTTTACTTTTTTTTTTCAATTTGGGCAATTTTACATTTCTGAATGTTTAGGGCAAGATGCCAGTCACTGCACCAAGTTGAAATCTTATCAGATATTACCAAATATTTCTGCAGCTTCTTTCAGATAGTACTTCATTATAGATAACTACACCATCTGCAAAAATCCGGATTTTGTTATTAATTTTGTCTGCAAGATTATTAATATAAAACAAGAACAGCAAGGGTCCCAACACACTTCCCTGGGGCACATCCAAAGTTACTTCTACATATGATGATGACTCCCAATCCAAGATAATATGCTATTTGATGTCACTTTTGTCATGTGTGTCCCTGACCAACCCCAGTTATCCACCTGGTAAAAGGGGTTTACAGTTTAATGCGGAATCTGACTCACATGTTTCTGGTGATTCCTCACATTGTTGAGGTGAAGGCTACATTAAAACGAAGACTGACCAAGATTTGATTTTACAACATGTCTGTTTCCAGACACATGCTTTACTGCTAAACCCTCAGACCTGACATATATATATACTTGTAGTTCATCTATAAGCCTTAATGAATGAATTTCTGTGTATCAAAATTTGTAAAATACATGGTCATATCCTTTTTACTAAATTGACATAGAAGCTTAAATTATTCGCACCTCTACCCATTCTTTAGAATAAGGGGTCTCAACACAAGGGCAGACAGAAACAAAGTGAGCCTAAAACTGTTCTGTATTTATGGAATGAGATATGGAACTTGAAAAGGGAAGGAAGGAGGATCAGTGATGAAATCATTAGGTATGTAGTATATCTGATTCCTCGCAATATCTCAGAATTTTGTAGAAATCAATGATGTACAAGATAATAATGCCCTACTGACAGAAATATAAGATGAAAAGAAAATAAATGAATTCTAAAACAAATTTTAAAATCCTATGAAATTCTATTTAATCACCACATTAAAATAATGGTTCCCAATGGCATGGAAGGAAGCTGATCCCTCAGTGTAAGTGTCTACCTGACATGTTACTTAAGTTCCAAAGTCACTAACATTTCAACAAATAGACACAGGAATTAATTTTTTACTATGTTAATATAAAAAATCTGACAACATTTCATCAAATTCCCTGTGCTCTAGCTCAATTATATTATTACATAAAGTTCAGTCAATGAACTGGACGAATAAAACAAGTTGATCCTCTTAAATCTGCAAGTAGGCTCTGAAAACAAAGCACTACCAACTAGCTGACGTCCCATCATCATTGCATGAAACCCATCACCTCCAGTTTCAAAAACTTTACATGTTCATGAAACTCACTGAAACAAAATCAAGAGTCCCCTGTCTATAAATTTTCCCACTATCAAAAACTAATTGTATTTACTTCTAAACTTGACTGACTATTTAGTGCATAGATGAACCATGGGCCTTGCCACTGGTGGGGAGCCTTGCATGCCTCATCGACACAGATGGCCGTACCGTAGGTGCAACAACGCTGGAGGGGTATCTGTTGAGATGCCAGACAAATGTGTGGTGCCTGAAGAGGGGCAGCAGCCTTTTCAGTAGTTGCAGGGGCAACACTCTGGATGATTGACTGATCTGGCCTTGTAACATTAACCAAAACGGCCTTGCTGTTCTGGTACTGTGAACAGCTGAAAGCAATGGGGAAACTACAGCCATAATTTTTTTCAAGGGCATGCAGCTTTACTGTATGATTAAATGATGATGGCATCCTCTTGGGGTAAAATATTCAAGAGCTAAAATAGTCCACCATTCAGATCTCCAGACGGGATCTACTCAGGACGACGGTCGTTATCAGGAGAAAGAAAACTGGCGTTCTACGGATCGGAGCATGGAATGTCAGATCCCTTAATCGGGCAGGTAGGTTAGAAAATTTAAAAAGGGAAATGGATAGGTTAAAGTTAGATATAGTGGGAGTTAGTGAAGTTCGGTGGCAGGAGGAACAAGACTGGTCAGGTGAATGCAGGGTTATAAATACAAAATCAAATAGGGGTAATGCAGGAGTAGGTTTAATAATGAATAAGAAATAGGAGTGCAGGTAAGCTACTACCAACAGCATAGTGAGCACATTATTATGGCCAAGACAGACACAAAGCCCATGCCTACTACAGTAGTACAAGTTTATATGCCAACTAGCTCTGCAGATGATGAAGAAATTGATGAAATGTATGATGAGATAAAAGAAATTGTTCAGGTAGTGAAGGGAGATGAAAATTTAATAGTCACGGGTGACTGGAATTTGATAAGAGGAGAAGGGAGAGAAGGAAACATAGTAGGTGAATATGGATTGGGGGTAAGAAATGAAAGAGGAAGCCATCTGGTAGAATTTTGCACAGAACATAACTTAATCATAGCTAACACTTGGTTCAAGAATCATAAAAGAAGGTTGTATACGTGGAAGAATCCTGGAGATACTAGAAGGTATCAGATGGATTATATAATGGTAACACAGAGATTTAGAAATCAGGTTTTAAATTGTAAGACATTTCCAGTGGTAGATGTGGACTCTAACCACAATCTATTGGTTATGAACTGTAGATTAAAACTGAAGAAACTGCATAAAGGTAGAAATTTAAGGAGATGGGACCTGGATAAACTGACTAAACCAGAAGTTGTACTGAGTTTCAGGGAGAGCATAAGGGAGCAATTTTCACGAATGGGGGAAAGAAATACAGTAGAAGAAGAATCGGTAGCTTTGAGGGATGAAGTAGTGAGGGCAACAGAGGATCAAGTAGGTAAAAGGATGAGGGCTAATAGAAATCCTTTGGTAACAGAAGAAATATTTAATTTAATTCATGTAAGAAGAAAATATAAAAATGAAGTAAGTGAAGCAGGCAAAAAAGAATACAAACGTTTCACAAATGAGATCGACAGTAAGTGCCAAATGGCTAAGCAGGGATGGCTAGAGGACAAATGTAAGGCTGTAGAGGCACATCTCATGAGGGGTAAGATAGATACTGCCTACAGGAAAATTATAGAGACCTTTGGAGAAAAGAGAACCACTAGTATGAATACCAAAAGTTCATATGGAAACCCAGTTCTAAGCAAAGAAAGGAAAGCAGAAAGGTGGAAGGAGTATATAGAGGGTCTATACAAGGGCGATGTACTTCAGGACAATATTATGGAAATGGAAGAGGATGTAGATGAAGATGAAATGGGAGATACGATACTGCATGAAGAGTTTGACAGAGAACTGAAAGACCTGGGTCAAAACCAGGCCCCGGGAGTAGACAATATTCCAGTAGAACTACTGGCGGCCTTGGGAGAGCCCTTCCTGACAAAACTCTACCAGCTGGTGAGCAAGATGTATGAGACAGGCAAAATACCCCCAGACTTCAGGAAGAATATAATAATTCCAATCCCAAAGAAAGCAGGTGCTGACAGATGTGAAAATTACCGAACTATCAGTTTAATAAGTCACAGCTGCAAAATACTAACACAAATTCTTTACAGACGATGGAAAAACTGGTAGATGCGGACCTCGGGGAGGATCAGTTTGGATTCCGTAGAAATGTTGGAACACATGAGGCAATACTGACCTTACGGCTTATCTTAGGAGAAAGATTAAGAAAAGGCAAACCTACATTTCTAGCATTTGTAGACTTAGAGAAAGCATTTGACAATGTTGACTGGAATACTCTCTTTCACATTCTAAAGGTAACAGGGGTAAAATACAGGGAGTGAAAGGCTATTTACAATTTGTACAGAAACCAGATGGCAGTTGTAAGAGTCAAGGGGCATGAAAGGGAAGCAGTGGTTGGGAAGGGAGTGAGACAGGGTTGTAGCCTCTCCCCGAGGTTATTAAATCTGTATATTGAGCAAGCAGTAAAGGTAACAAAAGAAAAAATTGGAGTAGGTATTAAAATCCATCGAGAAGAAATAAAAACTTTGAGGTTCACTGATGACATTGTAATTCTGTCAGAGACGGCAAAGGACTTGGAAGAGCAGTTGAAAGGAATGGACAGTGTCTTGAAAGGAGGATATAAGATGAACATCAACAAAGGTAAAACAAGGATAATGGAATGTAGTCAAATTAAGTCGGGTGATGCTGAGGGAAATGAGACACTTAAAGTAGTAAAGGAGTTTTGCTATTTGGGGAGAAAAATAACTGATGATGGTTGAAATAGAGAGGATATAAAATGTAGACTGGCAATGTCAAGGAAAGCGTTTCTGAAGAAGAGAAATTTGTTAACATCGAGTATAGATTTAAGTGTCAGGAAGTCGTTTCTGAAAGTATTTGTATGGATTGTAGCCATGTATGGAAGTGAAACATGGATGATAAATAGTTTAGACAAGAAGAGAATAGAAGCTTTCGAAATGTGGTACTACAGAAGAATGCTGAAGATTAGATGGGTAGATCACATAACTAATGAGGAGGTATTGAACAGAATTGGGGAGAAGAGGAGTTTGTGGCACGGTTGGTAGGACATCTTCTGAGGCATCAAGGGATCACAAATTTAGCATTGGAGGGCAGTGTGGAGGGTAAAAATCGTAGAGGGAGACCAAGAGATGAATATACTAAGCAGATTCAGAAGGATGTAGGCTGCAGTAAGTACTGGGAGATGAAGAAGCTTGCACAGGATAGAGTAGCATGGAGAGCTGCATCAAACCAGTCTCAGGACTGAAGACCACAACAACAACCACATGAAGAAAAACTTTAATTTACTAGATGGAAACCAACAAGAAAATGATTAAATTCTTGAGAAATGTGCCACTGAATCAGCACACAAACTGATACAAGAATCAAGAAACACAAATTTTTAAACACCATTAATCAGTTTACAGTGAAATAGGCTTTATCATTTTTGTATAATAAAGGATGTAGTAATACGTAAGTGTAAATAGTAACAAAATAAACTAATGTCAATTAATTGTAGTATACATATTGCTGCAGAAGAAGCTGAGTACCACCGTGGTGTAGTGGTTATAATACTAAACTCTTGGATGGAGGGTTGGGAGTTCAAAACTCACTTCTACTGTACAATTTTAATTTCTATTTCGGTTCAAGTACATTCTAGAAGTAGCCACAAATGTCAAGGATCTTTGTACTGGAATGTTCTGTAGCTGCATATATACTGTGTGCGTTCTGGCCAGGGGCAGTTCGCTCAGTGCTCTTATATATGCAAGTGCTGGATAAACCATCGTTACGTGAAGTTAGTGTTAGTCATTCAGCTAATTACACTTTCTTCTACGTGAATTTATTCTGGTGGAGGCGCTGGGTATTTGAACTTGTGATAGTGCACATTATTGACAACACAGTGGCTCCCATCAGGCCATGACTGAGCCGCCGTTTACCTGGCGAGAAACCCAAGTTCGAGCTATATTCAACAGATTGCAATCTGCCGGAGACAGAAGAAGAAGACATTATGGTGACAGCAACTGTGTGCCACCACATGAGACATCCTTCCAGATTCTCTGTTGATGATGGCCAAGATCCATTCCTACAATGACGCATGAGGAATCCATTTGGGCACCAAGGAAGACTGACGTCTGGAGGACCCAGGATAACCAACCAGTATGTTTCGACTGTGGACAACTGGGACATGTTGTGCACTATTGTTGTGATAGGCAGTGGATATTTGATGATGACAGCAGACCGATCTTAGCTGATCCCAACTCTGTGACAACGAATATGAAAAAGAAGATGTGGGTGCAGGACGACTTAGGTCACCATTGCCGCAAGATAGCCGCTGGATAGGATGCTCCCAAACATGCCGATCAAGGTCTCCATCACTGTTTGAAAGCTCCAGCCGATCACCTAGTCATAGAAATCTTGGAGGTGAGGCCGCTGAAAAGAAAAATCCTATGCCTTCGATCACTACAAAAATGATAGGAATCTACATCAGTATCCTTATGGACGGCTGACCGGCCCAAACTCTTGTGTATTCTGGAGCATCATATTCAGTCATTTCGGAGAAGTACCATTATCAGTTGCAGAAAACCATACTCATCGACAGCAGAATATCTCTGCTGAAGGCAGCTAATGGGAAATATGTAAAACCTATAGGAAGATGTACCATTCGTGTGGGTACAAGTGGCCATACACAGCCCTTAGAATTCATTGTCTTACAAGAGGTAGTCATGACATCATTTTCCGATGGGACTTTTTGAAAGCTTCTCAGGCAATTAGAGATTGTGGTCGCTCAAAGATTATGCTCGACGAGATGAGATGCTGTGGACAGGAAGATGCGCATCCAAGTGTGTGGAGACTGAGTGTGCTGGATGAACATTCCTGCAGTCAGCGCTAGAAAGGTCTGTCACGTGTAATTCAATGCATCAGCCCATGGATCATATAGTGAAATGTAAGAGAAGCATACCACTGAAGAATAACTTGGTCATCCCAGCCTCTGTCCTCTCTGCGCATAGTTAACTGTCACCAAGAAGCATGTGCATAGCAAACACTCAGCCATTAATTGAAGAACAGCTGAGTGTCATAGAAACCTCCCATGCTGAGTCTGTGGGCGAAATTAGCACTACCACTATGAGACAAGATCTTCTAGCTTGACTATCACCAGATCTCACTAAGAAACAACAGAAGAACTACTTGCCATTCAAGAGTTCTCTGAACGCTTCAATACACAGGTGAAGAGCAAATTAGACAAACCAATGGTGAAGCACCAGATTAGCACTGGAGACCATTAACCAATAAGCCAGAGAGCATGCCGTATGTCAGCAATGGAATGTCAAAAAATCCACAATGAGGTAGAGAAAATGATGAAGAATGACGTCATTCAGCCTTCACAGAGCCCATGGTCACCACCAGTGGTCCTCGTCAGGAAGGACGGCAGTTGGCACTTTTGAATTGATTACAGGAAGCTTAATAAGATAACAAAAAAGAACGTTTACCCTGTTCCAGGAATTGATACACTAGATTGTCTGAAGATTTTCTCAACCATGGACGTATACTCAGGATACTGGCAAATCAAAGTAGATGAGGCTGATTGTGAGAAAACTGCATTCATTGCCCCTGAGGGTCTCTATGTGTTTAAGGTAATGCCATTTGGTTTGTGTAATGCACCAGACACCCCCCCCCCCCCTCCCTCCCTCCCCCCCCCCCCCCCCATGAACCATGGACCTTGCCGTTGGTGGGAAGGATTGCGTGCCTCAGCGACACAGATGGCCGTACCGTAGGTGAAACCACAAAGGAGGGGTATCTGTTGAGAGGCCAGACAAATGTGTGGTGCCTGAAGAAGGGCAGCAGCCTTTTCAGTAGTTGCAGGGGCAACACTCTGGATGATTGACTGATCTGGCCTTGTAACAATGTAGGATGTAGGTTGAAGTAGGTACTGGGAGATGAAGAAGCTCGCACAGGATAGAGTAGCATGGAGAGCTGCATCAAACCAGTCTCAGGACTGAAGACAACAACAACAACAACAACGCACCAGCAACTTTTGAACTGATGATGGATAATCTTCTGTCACCTGAAGTGGACGATGTGTCTTTGTTATTTAGATGATGTTACAGTGTTCTCAGAGATCTCTCTGATGAACATTTAAAAATACTGAGGTGCCGTACTTAAGTGTCTCCAATAAGGTGGACTGAAACTTAATCCAAGAAAGTATCTCTCTGGAGCAAAAGAAATAAAAGACTTGGACACCTTGTGTCAATCGAAGGTGTGCTGCCAGACCCAGAAAAGGTGAGATCTATTTCCTATTCCTAAAAGGATTGGAGATCTGAGAAACTTCCTTGGATTATATTATTATTACCATCATTTTACCAAAGACTACTGTATCAAAGCCAGGCCACTCCATGAGTTGTTAAAAGCTGATGCTAACTTTATCTGGGGTGGTGCTCAACAAGTTTCTTTAAATGTGCTGCGAAAAGCTCTGATGACTGACCCTGTACTTTGTCTGTATGATGAGAGAGCACCTACAGAGTTACGCACAGATGCCAGTGGGTATAGGATCGGCAATGTTCTGGTGCAAATTTCAGATGGAGAAGAGAAGGTTAAAGGCTATGCTTTTAGGACACTTACAAAAGCTGTGAGAAACTACTCAACTACAGAAAGAGAATGCTGTGAACTGGGCCATGTGCAAATTTTGACAGTATCTCTATGGAAGGCCATTCACAGTTGTTACAGTCCATCATTCACTTTGTTGGCTGACAGGTCATAAGGATCCAACAGGACGATTCGCCATATGGGCACTACATCTTCAAGAATATTTACCATAGTGTACAAAAAGAGGAAGAAAACACCAAGATGCCAACTGTCCTCAAGAAACCCTGTGCAAGACCATCAAGACTTTGATGAAGATAGTGACTGTGTCTCTGCACTCTAGAATCTCTCTGCTGAGCAGAAGGCCGACGCCAAGATATCTAAAATTATACTTGGCTTAAATTGGTCAAATGATGTGAAAGGACAATCTAAGTTAGTTAATGGATTACTTTGCAAGAAAAACTTTGATCTGTTTGGAAAGAGGTGGCTACCAGTGATGCATTTAAATCTCCTCAGAAATTCCATGACACACCTGAGGCTGGACATTTAGGATTTATTAAGACCTATGATAGAATCTGCAAGAGATTTTTCTGGCCAGGTTTATTTAGGAGTGTCCGTCACTATGTGTCGCAGTGTAGGGAGTGCCAGAGGAGGAAGGCAGGAACCACCTGGCCAACTCATGCCAATTCCACCAGCCGAAATGCCTTTCCAGCATGTTTGGAGGCGACTACAACAATGGCAGACGAGCCTGTAGCATGCAAAATCGAGCTAACTGCTAAGCTTTCTCAGCTCCAGTTAATACCTGGCCGGTGTAGTTGTCGTCCACGTCATCAGAATGTAATGGAAACACAGTGTCCATCATCATATTTGCCTCGTGCCCATGCACGAGGAAAAATGGCATAAATCCTGTGGTGTCTTGTTTGGCTGTGTTGTAGGCAAATGTCACGAAATGTAGCACCTCATCCCAGTTGCTCTGCTCAACATTGACAAACATTGATAGCATGTCAGCCAAGGTCAGTGAGCCTGTTAGTTTGCGGATCGTAGGGAGCCGTCATGTGATGAGTAATGTTGCACCGACGGTTTATTTCTGTCACAAGATTCAATTGAAAACTTTCTCTCGATTCTTAATTAACAACCTCAGGCCACAATGTTTTAATACAATGTCTTCCAAGATGAATTTGTCTACCTTTGATGCTTCGGCTGTTTTCACGGCTTTTGTAATGGCATAGGATGTCAGATAATGAGTGGAAACAATAATCCATCTATTGCCACTAGCAGACAGTGGAACTCTGCTAAGGTGGTCAGTCCAAACATGCTGGAAAGGCGTTTCGGCCTGTGGAATCGGTATCAGCCAGCCAGGTGGTTTCTGAGGAACTGCCTTTCTCATATGGAACTCTATATAGTGCTATAGGAAGATTTCTAAGAGCCAGTGTCCATAAGTTATACTATGATGTAGTATGGTACAAACACTGTGCAATAATAATTGGGTAACTGGACACAGTTATAAAAAACATAGAAGCATAATTATACAAAGCATAAATGTATCACATAATGATACAGTTGACTATAGGAAAATTTATTACATGCTAATATCCTCTTCAGGCATCTCAAAGACTTCTTTAGTATTGTAAAGGGGTGAAATGATACCCAGTAGTACCATTTAATTTAAAAAAATTAGATTCATAGACTGAGCATGTTGTTGTTGTTGTTGTTGTTGTTGTTGTTGTTGTTGTTGTGGTCTTCAGTCCTGAGACTGGTTTGATGCAGCTCTCCATGCTACTCCATCCTGTGCAAGCTTCTTCATCTCCCAGTACTTACTGCAACCTACATCCTTCTGAATCTGTTTAGTGTATTATTTCTTGGTCTCCCTCTACAATTTTTACCCTCCACGCTGCCCTCCTATACTAAATTGGTGATCCCTTGATGCCTCATAACATGTCCTACCAACTTATGCCTTCTTCTGGTCAAGTTGTGCCACAAACTTCTCTTCTCCCCAATCCTATTCAATACTTCCTCATTAGTTATGTGATCTACCAACCTAATCTTCAGCATTCTTCTGTAGTACCACATTTCGAAAGCTTCTATTCTCTTCTTGTCTAAACTAGTTATTGTCCATGTTTCGGTTCCATACATGGCTACACTCCATACAAATACTTTCAGAAATGGCTTCCTGACACGTAAATCTATACTCGATGTTAACAAATTTCTCTTCTTCAGAAACGCTTTCCTTGACATTGCCAGTCTACATTTTACATCCTCTCTACTTCGACCATCATCAGTTATTTTTCTCCCCAAATAGCAAAACTCCTTTACTACTTTAAGTGTCTCATTTCCCTCAGCATCACCCGACTTAATTTGACTACATTCCATTATCCTCGTTATACTTTTATTGATGTTCATTTTATATCCTCCTTTCAAGACACTGTCCATTCCGTTCAACTGCTCTTCCAAGTCCTTTGCTGTCTCTGACAGAATTACAATGTCATCGGCAAACCTCAAAGTTTTTTCTTCTTCTCCATGGATTTTAATACCTACTCCGAATTTTTCTTTTGTTTCCTTCACTGCTTGCTCAATATACAGATTGAATAACATCGGGGAGAGACTACAACCCTGTCTCACTCCCTTCCCAACCACTGCTTCCCTTTCGTGCCTGTCGACTCTTATAACTGCCATCCGGTTTCTGTACAAATTGTAAATAGCGTTTCGCTCCCTGTATTTTACCCCTGCTACCTTTTGAATTTGAAAGAGAGTATTCCAATCAACATTGTCAAAAGCTTTCTCTAAGTCTACATGTGCTAGAAGCGTAGGTTTGCCCTTCCTTAATCTAGCTTCTAAGATAAGTCGTAGGGTCAGTATTGCCTCCCGTGTTCCAACATTTCTACGGAATCCAAACTGATCTTCCCTGAGGTCGGCTTCTACTAGTTTTTCCATTTGTCTGTAAAGAATTCGCGTTACTATTTTGCAACTGTGACTTATTAAACTGATAGTTTGGTAATATTCACATCTGTCAACACCTGCTTTCTTTGGGATTGGAATTATTATATTCTTCTTGAAGTCTGAGGGTATTTCGCCTGTCTCATACCTGTACATCTTGCTCACCAGATGGTAGAGTTTTGTCAGGACTGGCTCTCCCAAGGCCATCAGTAGTTCCAATGGAATGTTGTCTACTCCGGGGGCCTTGTTTCAACTCAGGTCCTTCAGTGCTCTGTCAAACTCCTCACGCAGTATCGCTTCTCCCATTTCATCTTCATTTACATCCTCTTTCATTTCCATAATATTGTCCTCAAGTACATTGCCCTTGTATAGACCCTCTATATACTCCTTCCACCTTTCTGCTTTCCCTTCTTTGTTTAGAACTGGGTTTCCATTTGAGCTCTTGATGTTCATACAAGTGGTTCTCTTTTCTCCAAAGGTCTCTTTAATTTTCCTCTAGGCAGTATCTATCTTACCCCTAGTGGGATAAGCCTCTACATCCTTACATTTGTCCTCTAGCCAAGCTTGCTTAGCCATTTTGCACTTCCTGTCAATCTCATTTTTGAGACGTTTGTATTCCTTTTTGCCTGCTTCATTTACTGCATTTTTATATTTTCTCCTTTCATCAATTAAATTCAATATTTCTTCTGTTACCCAAGGATTTCTACTAGCCCTCGTCTTTTTACCTACTTGATCCTCTGCTGCCTTCGCTACTTCATCCCTCAAAGCTACCCATTCTTCTTCTACTGTATTTCTTTCCCCTATTCCTGTCAATTGCTCCCTTATGCTCTCCCTGGAACTCTGTACAACCTCTGGTTCTTTTAGTTTATCCAGGCCCCATCTCCTTAAATTCCCACCTTTTTGCAGTTTCTTTAGTTTAAATCTACAGGTCATAACCAATAGATTGTGGTCAGAGTCCACATCTGCCCATGGAAATGTCTTACAATTTAAAACCTGATTCCTAAATCTCTGTCTTACCATTATATAATTTATCTGAAACCTGTGAGTATCTCCAGGCTTCTTCCATGTATACAGCCTTCTTTTATGGTTCTTGAACCAAGTGTTAGCTATGATTAAGTTGTGCTCTGTGCAAAATTCTACCAGGCGGCTTCCTCTTTCATTTCGTACCCCCAATCCATATTCACCTACTACGTTTCCTTCTCTCCCTTCTCCTCTTATCAAATTCCAGTCACCTGTGACTATTAAATTTTTATCTCCCTTCACTACCTGAACAATTTCTTTTATCTCATCATACATTTCATCAATTTCTTCATCACCTACAGAGCTAGTTGGCATATAAACTTGTACTACTGTAGTAGGTGTGGGCTTCGTATCTATCTTGGCCACAATAATGCGTTCACTAATACTGAGCATATATTGGTAATTTGTTGAAAATTTTGAGTGGGCTCACATTGTGAAAATTTCCAGTTCTTACTAACCTGTGGCTCGGTACATCTAAATTAGTCCGCCCCAATAGCTGAGTGGTCAGCGTGACAGATTGCCGTCCCACGGGCCTGGCTTCGATTCCCGGCTAGGTCGGGGATTTTCTCCACTCAGGGATTGAGTGTTGTGCTGCCTTCATCTTCATTTCATCCTCATCCAGGGCACAGATTGCCCATTGTGGCGTCAAATGTAATAAGACCTGCACAAAGGCAGCAGGACCTGCCCTGCAAGGGGGCCTCCTGGCCAATGGCACTAAATGCTTATTTCCATATCTAAATTAGCCTTAGATCTGGTGCTGTGTTCATGAGTTTCTCCCCCAGCAACAAATTCTAAATTATTATTTTTAAACAGAGCTCACGCACGTAACAAGTATAAACTTAAAATTGTGAGTATTCTGAGCATAGGGAGAAAAAAAAGCAGTGCCCCTGCATTATGTTTTATGCATAATACATAGCACTTTTGTTAATTACTTTTAAAATATTCTTGATGTGAGGGAGGTGTCCCCATACAATCATACCATATGACATGTGTGACTGGAATAGTCCAAAATATGTCACCCTACGGCAAACCAAACTCACTAAATCCTTTGTTTTCGAAATTAGGTATGACACTCGAGACATGTTCCCCCCAGCAGAGTCTGGAGTCAGTGTAAATACCTCAAAGTTTTATTAACATATTTTTTATTTCATTAGAGACTCCTGTTAGGAGTTGCTAGGTAGTATTGGGATTACACAGGAGTTTACTGGCTGCAAACCCATCCAAGGCTGTATGAAGAGTTTCTTTTGTTATTCTATTTAGAGCTGAGTGTCTCTGATGTGTGGTAAGTAGTGCTGTATCATCTGCATAACATGTGACAGAATGAGCTCTGTTGTAATGCAAATCATTGATTGCTGCAAATGAAGAAGAAGGGTCCAAGAATAGATCCTTGTGGAACACCTGTGCAGATTTCCATTAAGAAGGAATTAACATTTCTGACAGACACAACCTGTTTTTGTGACTTAAATAATGTGCCCCCACACACCCCATAAAACTCCAGCTTCCTTATTAGTACCCCAACAGGAATGCAATTGAATGCTTTGCTTAGGTCACATAACAGCAGTAATACCACATTTTTCTCTTGAAGAGGATAGAGTTTGATCCACCAGTTAACAAAATGACTGCTGTAATGGTTCTTCCATTGCAAAAACCAATGTGGTTGTTACATAGGCGATCGTGTTTCTCAAAGTAGCTGCTTGTTTGTGCATGTGTGTAGCAGAACCTCAAATATCATTGGCAATATTGAAAACCTGAGATTGCTATGTAGCTTTGGGTAAGTTTTTTGTCTCCTCTACTTAAAAAACTGGTTTAACTTTTCATGCCTTGAGTGATTCTGGAAATACTCAAAATTCTATACATTTTTAAAAAATAAAAGCTAATTGTGTAGAGACTGAGTGCATTGTCTTTTTAATGAATACTCGGCATGTTTTTTTTCAAACGAACCATCCTGACATTTGCCTTAACTGATTTATGGAAATCACAGGAAATCTAAGGCTGAATTGCTGGATAAGAATTTAAAGTCTGCTACTCACAAACATGAACATCAACAAAAGCAAAACAAGGATAATGGAATGTAGTCTAATTAAGTCGGGTGATGCTGAGGGGATTAGGAAATGACACAAAGTAGTAAAGGAGTTTTGCTATTTGGGGAGCAAAATAACTGATGATGGTTGAAGTAGAGAGGATATAAAATGTAGACTGGCAATGTCAAGGAAAGCGTTTCTGAAGAAGAGAAATTTGTTAACATCGAGTATAGATTTAAGTGTCAGGAAGTCGTTTCTGAAAGTATTTGTATGGAGTGTAGCCATGTATGGAAGTGAAACATGGACGATAACAAGTTTGGACAAGAAGAGAATAGAACCTTTCGAAATGTGGTACTACAGAAGAATGCTGAAGATTAGATGGGTAGATCACATAACTAATGAGGAGGTATTGAATAGAATTGGGGAGAAGAGGAGTTTGTAGCACAACTTGACATAAAGAAGGGGCCGGTTGGTAGGACATGTTCTGAGGCATCAAGGGATCACAAATTTAGCATTGGAGGGCAGTGTGGAGGGTAAAAATCGTAGAGGGAGACCAAGAGATGAATTCACTAAGCAAATTCAGAAGGATGTAGGTTGCAGTAGGTACTGGGAGATGAAGGAGCTTGCACAGGATAGAGTAGCATGGAGAGCTGCATCAAACCAGTCCCAGGACTGAAGACCATCACAACAACAACAACAACAACAACAAAAACACCTGAGCCCTGACCACTGTGCCCACTTTGTTGATAAGAAATAATGGTTGCTCTGTGCAGAGCATACACAACTTTCCACAAAAGCCATGTGGTTCGTCTTCTGATGTACATCTAAATGCTGCTAAAAATCAGCACTCCAACTGAAGTCTTATGCATTTTATCCTCTTTTACAGTGGATATACAGACTCAATGACTATTTGCAGCCTGATGATGTCTTCACATCCTCTTTCATTCATCATATTATTCAGTCTCTCATTCATTGTATTCTGTACAGTCCATCAAGGAGAAACCTTTTGGGATGTGGAACAAGCTAAAGTATACTTTCACAAAAGACAAGGAAATAATAGAAAATTTATTTGTGTAACAGAAAATTATTACTATCCTAATTAATGCTATTCATTCTCATGAAAGCTAAATTTTAAGAAGTACATAACTTAAACAGAAGGTGTCTACATTGAAAAAACTGCTACCTCCACAGTTGTACTGTACAACTTCTGTTCGTCTGATATTGAGAGCATAATATTACTTAATTACAATGATATTTTTCAAAGAAAATGATTCCCCTTTATAGTACACTAGCTGACAAACTTGGCATTGCCGATGCATTCATTTTGCCAATTTTCTATTGGAAACAAAATAAAAGAATGAACTGTGTTTGTACTGAAGTACTGAAAAAGTGTCCTTTCCATGTATTCACGAAAATACCTATGAAATTCTCATACAGAGACAGACATACGCAGAATGTACAAATGTATATGAACATTATCAAAATTAAGAAACATATTCACAGACAGTTTCTGTAAGCCGGGTGCAGCTGCTTCACTTCTCTACAACATAATTTTGTAAAAGTCTCTATGCCAATGCTTCTTCATAGCTCTGTAGACAGGTATAGCTTTTGCCTGCAGCCATTGAAAACTTTAAAATGTTTTCACTTTAAAATGTTTACATTTTAAAATGATTTCATTAAGTTGACCCCACTTTATGAGTGTCTTAGTGGTAGGGAATACGTGTATTAGAACTTCATGCATGATGTGACAATTTTTTCAGACATCTCAGTGTTTATGATGCTCTATCTCTTGAACTGTGCATCATACAACAATATATTCCTGTAGGTACACTCAACTGCACATGTGGATACTGTCAGCAAAATATGTTGTGAACACAGTTGTGGCAAAGGATCTAAATGCTAAGATAATGCGTACGAGGAGAGATTCTGGAGTTGTGTTATTCATTTTCTTTTTAATTGTTTGGGATTCCCCATTTCTTGCTTTAACTTAGAGGGGAAATCACTGAATATTCTCCCACCCAAGTACATACAGGGTGTTTCAAAAATGACCGGTATATTTGAAACGGCAATAAAAACTAAACGAGCAGCGATAGAAATACACCGTTTGTTGCAATATGCTTGGGACAACAGTACATTTTCAGGCAGACAAACTTTCGAAATTACAGTAGTTACAATTTTCAACAACAGATGGCGCTGCAAGTGATATGAAAGATATAGAAGACAACGCAGTCTGTGAGTGCGCCATTCTGTAC
Organism: Schistocerca gregaria; assembly: GCF_023897955.1. Taxonomy (NCBI): domain Eukaryota; kingdom Metazoa; phylum Arthropoda; class Insecta; order Orthoptera; family Acrididae; genus Schistocerca; species Schistocerca gregaria. The sequence goes on from NC_064922.1 coordinate 579,551,456, forward strand.
GTCGTCTTTCTGCTGTAAGCATCTGCTGTTCACAACGTGCAAGTGTGCTGTGGACAACATGGTTTATTCCTTAGAACAGAGGATTTTTCTGGTGTTGGAATTCCACCACCTAGAACACAGTGTTGTTGCAACAAGACCAAGTTTTCAACGGAGGTTTAATGTAACCAAAGGACCGAAAAGCGATACAATAAAGGATCTGTTTGAAAAATTTCAACGGACTGGGAACGTGACAGATGAACATGCTGGAAAGGTAGGGCGACCGCGTGCGGCAACCACAGAGGGCAACGCGCAGCTAGTGCAGCAGGTGATCCAACAGCGGCCTCGGGTTTCCGTTCGCCATGTTGCAGCTACGGTCCAAATGACGCCAACATCCACGCATCGTCTCATGCGCCAGAGTTTACACCCCTATCCATACAAAATTCAAACGCGGCAATCCCTCAGCGCCACTACCATTGCTGCACGAGAGACATTCGCTAACGATATAGTGCACAGGATTGATGACGGCGATATGCATTTGGGCAGCATTTGGTTTACTGACGAAGCTTATTTTTACCTGGACGGCTTCGTCAATAAACAGAACTGGCGCATATGGGGAACCGAAAAGCCCCATGTTGCAGTCCCATCGTTCCTGCATCCTCAAAAAGTACTGGTCTGGGCTGCCATTTCTTCCAAAGGAATCATTGGCCCATTTTTCAGATCCAAAACGATTACTTCATCACGCTACCTGGACATTCTTCGTGAATTTGTGGCGGTACAAACTACCTTAGACGACACTGCGAACACCTCGTGGTTTATGCAAGATGGTGCCTGGCCACATCGCACGGCGACGTCTTTAATTTCCTGAATGAATATTTCGATGATCGTGTGATTGCTTTCGGCTATCCGAAACATACAGGAGGCGGCGTGTACTGCCCTCCCTATTCGCCAGACATTAACCCCTGTGTGGGGACACTTGAAAGACCCGGTGTACCGCCAGAATCCAGAAACAATTGAGCAGCTAAAGCAGTACATCTCATCTGCATGTAAAGCCATTCCGCCAGACACATTGTCGAAGGTTTCGGGTAATTTCATTCAGAGACTACGCCATATTATTGCTACGCATGGTGGATATGTGGAAAATATCGTACTATAGAGTTTGTAAATAAAACAGAAAGAAACTTCCACATGGGAAAAATATATTAAAAACAAAGATTCCAAGACTTACCAAGCGGGAAAGCGCCGGCAGACAGGCACATGAACAAAACACACAAACACACACACAGAATTACAAGCTTTCGCAACTGGCAGTTGCTTCGTCAGGAAAGAGGGAAGGAGAGGGAAAAATGAAAGGATGTGGGTTTTAAGGGAGAGGGTAAGGAGTCATTCCAATCCCGGGAGCGGAAAGACTTCCCTTAGGGGAAAAAAAAAAGGACAGGTGTACACTCGCGCACACACACACACACACACACACACACACACACACACACACACACACACACAAACACACACACATATCCATCCGCACATCCACCCTCTCCCTTAAAACCCACATCCTTTCATTTTTCCCTCTCCTTCCCTCTTTCCTGACGAAGCAACTGCCAGTTGCGAAAGCTCGTAATTCTGTGTGTGTGTTTGTGTGTTTTGTTCATGTGCCTGTCTGCCGGCGCTTTCCCGCTTGGTAAGTCTTGGAATCTTTGTTTTTAATGTACTATAGAGTTTTCCAGACAGCAGCGCCATCTGTTGTTGACAATTTTAACTACTGTAATTTTGAAAGTTTGTCTGCCTGAAAATGTACTGTTGTCCCAAGCATACTGCAACAAACGGTGTATTTCTATCGCTGCTCGTTTAGTTTTTATTGCCGTTTCAAATATACCGGTCATTTTTGAAACACCCTGTAAATGCACTATGAACCTATGTCATGGAGACTGAAACCCATACAAAAATTCTTTTTGTTTCTTGTACTGCCACTGTGCAAGCTCAGGCTCATGCCACTTTTAGTGTGGTAACATTATGAACTACCTGTAAGGGAATGGTCTATTGACAATGTCAACATGGATTTAGAAATCACTGTTCTTGTGAAACATAGCTAGCTCTTTTCTCACACCAACTGTTGAGTGCTGCCACATTCTTACTAGATAAATAAATTCCTTCTGACCATGTCATCATCTTTATATAAAATTTTTATAGAAGAAATCTTAATAGACGTAGGTTCCTCCCCCAACTAAATAAAATCACACTTAAAATTTGTTATAAACTCTAATGAATACTTTTTAATCTAACTTTACTCTTTCTTCTATCACACAAAAGATGGAATGTCTCCATAAAACATCCTACCGTGGAGATGTCCGAAACAAGAGAAGCAGTAAAAAAAAAAAAAAAAAAAAAAAAAAAAAAAAAAAAAAAAAAAAAAAAAACAAGAATTAAATGAACATTAAAAAATTGAAATTACTGAGAACAGATTCTATGCCACAAGTAGTATAATCTTTTTATGTTTATCTTCCCATAAATCAAGAGAAAGAGAGACAAACAATAAAAAAATTATAGTCTTTCAGGTATCCTAGTTTAGGTACACTACAGCTTTTGAGCCCAGCTTGTAATTAAATCGCTGCTTATGTTATCTCAGTTATGTGACTGGATTTGTGATTTCCTGTCCGAGAGGTCACAGTTCATAATAACTGATGGGAAGTCATTGGGTAAAATAGAAGCCACTTCTGGCATTTCACAGGTGGTGTTATAGGCACTCTCCTGTTCCCTATCTATATAAATGATTTAGGAGTAACTAAGCAACCATCTTAGGCTATTTGTTGATGGTGCTGTTTATTGTCTAGGAAAGTCAGCAGATCAAAACCAACTATAAAATGATGTAGATAATATATCTGTTTGGTGTCAAAATTGTCAATTAATCCTATATAATGGAAAGTGTGAGGTCATCCACACGAGTGCTAAAAGGATTCTGTTAAACTTAAGTTACACAATAAAACAATCAAATTAAAAGGCTGTAAATTGAACTAAATACCTACAAATTGCAATTATGAACACACAGAAAATATTGTGAAGAAGGTGAACCAAAGACTGTAGTTTGTTGGCAGAACACTTAGAACACGCAACAGATCTACTACAGAGACTGTCTATATTATGCTTGTCTGTCCTCTTTTGGAATACGGCTGTGTGATTTGGGATCCTTACAAGATAGGATTAATGAAGAACATCAGGGAAGTGCAAAGAAGAGCAGCACATTTCGTATTATTGAGAAATAGGGCATAACACAGGATTTTGGGTGGCAACCATACAAAATAAAATTAAAAAACGGTGTTTTTCATTGCAGCGAGATCTTATCGTGAAATTTCATCATCAACTTTCTTCTCAAACGAGAAAATACTTTGCTCACCTTTGTAAGGAGAAATGATCATCCTAATAAAATAAGGGAAAGTACAGCTCACACAGAAAGACAAAGGTATTAGTTTTTTCCATTCACTTTTCAAGAGCGGAATAATAGAAAATTTGTGTCATGGTGGTTTGATGAACAGGCACTTAAGTGTGATTTGCAGAGTACCTTAGTAGATACATATGTGAATTGTTTGGTTGCTATGTGGAATTGAAGGGCCCAGACTACTAGGGCCTTTGGTCCCTTTTTCCACGAACTTTAAACATCCACAAAGAATAAGAACAAACAATGGAGATGACAAGAAACAACACAGGACAAGAAAGATACAGACAGAGACCAGAAAAAAAGAATTAAAATCACACTGAGTGTGACAGTGGTTGGCCGACCATAGAAACAAAAAAGGGAAAGCCAACCACCAAGAAACACACTAGAAACCCCAGTCTAAAATCGTAGGACAAAGGCAAGATTCAACACCAAAGAAGGACAAAAACTTGGATCAAGCGATAAAAACCCCTTGCATGAATAAAACTAAACTAAATCTGCCATCACAAAGTCATCTGATAAAAGTGCAGAAGTGTATAAGGCAGCGCAAACGTCTGCCCGAGCAGAGTTAAAAGCGGGCAGTCCAACAAGATGTGGACCACAGTCAAAGCTGACCTGCAGCGACATAAAAGTGGGTCCTTGTAGCACAATAAACAGCTGTATGTTATCAAGGTGTGGCTACTGCGCAGTCGGCAGAGGACAACAGCGTCCTTGTGAGAGACCTGCATGGAGGAGTGCTATGCACCGGTAGCCTCCTTCATGGCCTGAAGTTTGTTGGGTGAAAGAAGGTCGCGCCATTCTTCACCCCAGGTGCGAAGTACCTTCTGCCACAAAACTGACCTGAAGTCACTCTCCGAAAGGCCAATCTCCAAGGCTTGTACACCAACAGCTCGCTTAGCCAGCATGTCAACACTTTCATTTCCCAGAATGCCGACATGTCCCGCGGTCCACACAAAGTTCACAGAGCGGCCGCAATGGGCAAGAGTATGGAGGGACTCCTGGATAGATATCACCAGACGAGAGCGAGGGAAATACTGGTTGATAGCTCGTAAACCTCTCAGGGAGTCACTACCGATAACTAAGGACTCACCTGAGCAGGAGTGGATATACTCTAGGATGCGAGAGATGGCGACCAGCTCGGCAGTGAAAACACTGCAGCCGTAATGATCCCCTAGAGTAAGAGCATAACTGACACGACCAGCAACCATCAAACCATCAGTACAGACAACGCCAGAGCCTTTAACGGCAGCAAGGATTGAAAGAAAGCAGCGGCAGAGGGACTCAGTACTTCGTGTCTTGTGTCAAATCGAGCCGAAGGCATGCGCGGGGCACACACCATGGGGGTATACGTAGAGGGGCTCAGAAAAGAGGTGGAAGAGGGAAAATCTCAAGCCCAGAGAAAAGAGCTCTGACGCGAACCGCGATCGAACACCCTGACTGGGACCGTCATTCCGGAAGATGGACGACCGACTGAGGGAACAGGAGACGATAACTGGGATGCCTGGGCAAGCTACAAATGTGTGTAGCGTAAGTGACCAGTAAGCATTGGCATTGGAACCACAATGGGGACACCTGTCTCCATAAGTATGCTGCTGACAGGACTTGTCTGGAAACATCCAGTGGCGAGTCTGACCCTGCTGTGAACGATGGGGGTCAAGCAACTGCAATGTGAAAGGTGATGCCAAAATGTAAACCAGGCTCCCATAATATAGACATGACTGAATTAACGCCTGGTACAGCCGTAGAAGAGTAGACCAATCAGCACTATGACTCGAGAATGAAGAGTCTGAAGATGCTGGCAGCACGTCTGTTTAAGCTGCCGAATATGAGGGAGCTAAGTCAACCAGTTATCAAAAACCAATCCCAAAAACCGATATGTCTCCACCACTGCAAGAGGTTCGCCATCAAGATAAAGCCATGGCTCAGGATGAACAGTGTGTCACCGGCAGAAACGCATAATGCAGGTCCTGGCTGCTGAAAACTGGAAGCCATGCGCTACAGCCCAAGACTGCGCCTTTCAGATAGCGCCCTGCATACAAGGAAGCTGAGACAGACACTCCCACTGCTGCAGCGAGCCCATTAATTGCAATCAAAAAGAGGCAGACACTTAAGACAGATCCTTGTGGTACCCCATTCTCGTGAACTCGGGAGGAACTATGGGAAGCTGTAACTTGCGCACGGAAGGAACGAAGCAACAGAAAATTTTGTATGAAAATTGGGAGCGGACCCCAAAGACCACAACCATGAAGAGCGGAGAGGATGTGATGTCGCCATGTCGTATGCCTTCTGCCTGTCAAAAAAGATGGCAAACAGCTGCTGATGGTGTGCAAAGGCCATATGGCAGACTCCAGGCAAACCAGATTATTGGCGGCAGAACGGCTCTTACGGAACCCTACCCAAGACAGAGCCAGAAAGCCCTGAGACTCAAGTAGCCAACTCAACCTCCCGCTCACCATGTGTTCGAGCAATTTGCAAAGAATGTTGGTGAGGCTAATGGAGCGGTAGCTGACAACCTCCAGTGGGTTCTTGCCAGATTTCAACATAGGGATTACGATGCTTCCCCGCCATTGTGACAGGAACTCACCCTCAACCCAGATACAGTTGAAAAGGTCTAGGAGGCATTGCTGGCAGTCCACCGAGAGGTGTTTGAGCATTTGACATTGGATGTAATCTGGTCCGGGAGCCGTATCAGGGCAAGCAGCTAGGACACTTTGGAATTCCCTCTCACTGAATGGAGCAATGTATGATTCAGGGTGGCACATGTGAAATGAAAGGCTCTGACATTCCATCTGCTCTTTCAGGGAGTGGAAGGCCAGTGGGTAATTCGCAGAAGCAGAACTCTTAGCAAAATGCTCTGCTAAGCGGTTTGCAATTGTCAGTCACCATTCAGTAAAAGCACAGGTACGCTGACGGGGATACGACAGCCATGGAGTCTCCTTATCTTGGCCCAAACCTGCGATGGAGAGGTACGGAGGCCAATGGTGGAGACATACCTATCCCAGCACTCCTGCCTGCATTGGCGAATGAGGTGGCGGGCTTGTGCACAGAGCCATTTAAAGGCGATTAGGTGTTCCAATGAGGGATGCCACTTGTGACACTGGAGTGCCCACCTGCGATCTTTAACCGCCTCAGCGATCTAGGGCGACCACCAAGGCACAGTCCTCCACTGCGGGGACCCAGAAGAACAGGAAATGGCAGATTCCGTGGCAGTAATGATGCTTGGGGTGACCGAGTGAACCACCACATGAATGCTGTCATTTGAAAGAGGCTCAATAGTGGCAATGGAGGTGAACAAGTCCCAGTCAGCCTTATTCATAGCCCATCTGCAGGGACGCCCAGAAGAGTGACTCTATGGCAGTGACAAAGATTGGAAAGTGGTCACTACCACACAAGTCGTCATGCACACTCCATTGGATCGAAAGGTTGATTGCTGAGTATGTGCCATGCACCACACTGAAATATGTGAAGGCACCATTATTTAAAAGAGAAAGGTCGGGCTGTGCCAATACTTGCTCAACAATGCTGCCTCAGCCTGTTGCCACTGATTCACCCCACAGAGGGTTATGGGCATTGAAGTCGCCCAGTAACAGAAAAGGTGGCGGCAATTGGCCTATCAGCACAGCCAGGACATGCTGCGGGACATCACCATCCGGTGGAAGATAGAGACTGCAGACAGTAACAGCCTGAGGCGTCCACACCTGAACAGCGACAGCCTCTAAAGGTGTTCATAGGGGGACAGACTTGCTGTAAAGAGAGTGAAGGACGTAGATGGAGATGCCAGCAGATACCCTCTCATAAGCTGCCCAGTTCTTAAAACAACCTCGATGGCCACAGAGGGCAGGGGCTCGCATCGCCGAAAACCAAGTTACCAAGAAGAACAATGCAGAGGAAAAGGTGAAGGCTGAGAAGTTGTCGGAGCTCAGCAAGATGGTGGAAAAAACCGCTGCAGTTTCTAAAAATACCACCACTTGCAAAGTAGATTAGGAATTAGATTAATAATGTTGCTCACGCAGCATATGTTCGCTTTATCGGGCAACAACAAAACTATTGACTATGGATGGTATCGTCAGAATCGAAATGATGAGGTCACTGTAAAAAAGTCATTAATTTGGCACTTATCTTGAATGGATTCCCACATAGATTTCATCGAAGTTGTTATGGCTCACCTCATTGATTCTAGGGCGATTCCACTTAGGCTGCTAGAAGGTCCGCAACTGTATTTTAGCAATATTTGAAGACCTAACAAATGCGTTCTTCAGGAGATTCTTAATGATCAAACACTCCCAGATCGGAACAATGGCATGATAGAAATAATTTTTGACTTTGTATTCACAATCCACATTTTTAATAAAATTCTTGTAAATTCACATATACTACTTCTTAATTGTCATATCATCAAGAAAACAGTTTTGTATCAACCTTCACATATTTAATTTCCACTTTAACCAAACACAAGACTTGACTGTTCTTTTACAAAGCGAAAAAACAACATAACTTCTGCAAAGTGAAACAAAGACTGCTCTGTGCGCATTCATGCCAAAACAATTGCAAGTACGTCAAAGATTATGATGGTCTCACAGAAATAAACACACACAAGAACCATATCACTGTAATAAATCGATACGTCTGAGTACCTACACATTAATAAAACCAAATGTGAATATTGTTACAAAAATATGTCTGTTACTTTGCAGAAAAATAGTTCGATATTACTGGTATCGAGAACTGGGGTTGGAGTGCCGTAATGGTCACCTAAATAAAGAACCATTACAAGTTCCACTGGAGGATGACATTTTCCATGGCCGAGAAAGGTGTGAAGGGATCAAGGAGGCAGATTACGCCACTGGGTCACCTGCTGCCACCGATTGAGTGACATTCGTCGAGTCTGAGAGTCCGGCGAGATCTAGGTCCTCAGCAGATGCCAGAATCTCTATCTCACCCTCAGATGCAGAGCTTGTAGGTTGCGGTGGGGTGGGTGCCACCGCAAGTTCCTTTGTTTTAGAGGTTTCTCCTTGGGCTTTTCTCACTGCTCCTTGGGTTTCACTGATTCAGTCTCCGGGACTGAGGAGGATTGTGAAGCCCTACGACCAGCTGCTTGTGGGTACTTATGCCACTGCTGGGTGTCATCCTTTCCATTTGTGGAAACCTGGGAAGGGAGGGACCCAGGGGACTCCTTGCGAACGAGAAGAGCCGAAGAAGTTCGACACTTCTCTGGTTTAGAAGCGGGGAAAGACGTCCCCAATGGTGGTGGTGGTGGGGTGTTGCTCCTGAAGTAGGTGTCGCAAAAGCAACAGTGTGGGTAATGTATCACATTAATTAATCTAGCATTTGACATTCTTCAACTTGCCGTACAATCGTGCTTATGTCACACTGATATACCCTTTCCATGCAGCTTGAGCCAAATCCATAATATCAACATCATTACAACACACACACACACACACACACACACACACACACACACACACACACACACACACACACACACACGAGGGAGAAAGAGGGAAAGGGAGAGAGGAGGGGGTGGGGTGGGGGGAGGGAGGGGGGGGGGAGATTATATATATATATATATATATGAAATGTACAGTTTATTCTCTTGAAACAAGTAATGGGAATGGGATAATAAGGCACTAATTTAAGTTTTCTCTCCAATTTTATTATAACATTTAAGTACATTAAAAATTATCACAATCTGTGACCAACATCTTTCTCACTTTTAACAACATTTGATACAAATGTTTAAATCCTTTACACTACTTAGTGTCATTACAGTCATCCTATCAACTGTTAATCACATTCATGGAGCAAATTATGCATGAAAATGCAAATATTTACTAAAATCAGCACCTTCCACAGTTCATTCAAACATTTTCAGATGGCAGGAGTTCCAAGAAAACTGTGCCAATATAGAACTGTCTTTTTTTTTTTTAAACAACCGCTAAGCATTCTTCCATATAGCACAACTACATTCTGTTTATAAGCACACAGAAATATGTATGCGATGTAAATATAGTATAAATATAAGTCACTTTTTTGCCGGTATTACAAATGCGCCTCTAAGGAAAAATATCTCCTTTAATTACAGTTTTTCGCATCATTTATAAATTACATATTTACATCTGTGAATTAAATGTTGTCGATTTATGGAAAGTATTTCAACTCAAACGACTAGAGATTTGTGCCACCGTGACTTGGTAGTTCTCTATCATTTTTGAGGAATAGTCATTTTAAGAATAAATAAAGATATCCTAACACTCTTTCCAGGTTTAATCACATAAGTACAATGGTATTTTAATAGGAATGTTTCCTCATGTGCCAACAGAACACTAAGCACATTAAACTAAAGAAGTATATGCACTCATCAGCACAACAACAAGTCTAGGAAGACTTTTCATGAGAGCTTCTTGAGGAATTAAAAACACTGGGCAATGATAGCAGACAATATAATCACAAGTGTAAAAATTTCATTTACCAACCTAAGTTGGTAAGCTGCAGCAGTCTTCTCTAAGTGAGAAAATTAGAAAATGGGTACACCAACATGTCACTCCCCCAGGTGTAAACAATGAAAAATACCAAATGTGAAGAGACTATATAGGATATTCTGATGCCAATCTTGAGCAACATACCTTGTTTACACTTCAAGATAAAAAAGTAACATAACTTTTGCAATGTACTTTTCAAACATAAAAAAATGTCCAGACCAAGAAGAAAAGAAGCATATGAGCCATGTTTTCAGCACAAGGTAATTGTAATTCCGATTTTCATACAGTGCTCAGCACGAGACATTAAGTGGCGTGGAAAATATAACAACACGTATTTTAAACCAGAAAGAACATTTTAGCGGCATGCTGTGCTGTAATGAACATTAAAAACAGTGTTGTATTAGTTATTTGAAATTTTCGTTTAAATAATGATGAGTCACAATCAAGGGTGTTAGGTAAAGAACTCTCCCAATACAATAATATATTTGGTACACAACAGCACATGCACTCTTATGTCATTCAATAATCTTTGCCAATTGTAGTGCTTCAGTAGTGTTATAAGCTGATTTCTTTATTCTTTCTGTCACCCAAAACGTTTGAAATTTGCTACTCATTTCTACATGGTTAACTCCTACGACCCATATAATTTGAACAGCAATATTCTGAACAAAAATAAAAGACTATCTAACTTGTTCTAAAACAGATTAAAAATGTTTTTAGAGCCAAAACAATTGCAATCCAACATTGACTCTTGCAGTCACTAATCCTTTTTTAGGATGACACCTTGTCAACATTACTATTTGATTTAGTCTTGAGTTCATGCAGATTCTGAAAATCCTCCACAGCCAATGGTACTTTATTTCCCATATCACTATACCAATTTTATTTTTGTTCTAATTTCAAAGTCTTGGGAACATTTCTTGAAGCTACTTGTTCAACCGACTTGCACTCATTGGACAAAAATACAATGTGATAAATGTACACCATCTGTCAATTCTAACAGATCTGTATTTGATTCCTATGGCTGAACAACGGAAATGATAAATTGTGGCATTGCTCACAGCCATAAAAAGGAAATGTATGCTAAAGTTAACATTCATCATCTTTCACATAGGCTCAATGTCTTTTCATCTGCTGCACACAAATTTCTGCCCTTAAAATTTGTATCAAAGGTATGTAAAATTCCTTAAAAATAAAGAAGAAGAGAAGACTTAATGACACTAAATTAAAAACTGATATCAGATGTGTAAGTACAAAACCATATACTCCAGTCATCCAGAACTGGATGAAATAATGATCACATAGGTTTTAAGTTCCTGATTGTTAAGGTGCAACTCTTGTGTTGCACTCTTACTCACAGTAACCCACAACTTGGCCGAGTTTTACATTAATAATACTGGAAAATACTACAGATTTTTTTTTTACTGTAGTAAATGAACAAATCAAGGTACTGTGGTTTTTTTAAGCTTTTAGTTTCTATGGATAACTTTTTCGCGACTAGAATCCCTGAAACTAATATTCCGCATGCTGTATTTCACTGTCCAGAGTGAAGTAATACATATATCCAGCTGATTAAATGGATTTCTACATTCTGCTTATAAAAAATGTAGAGAAAACATACATAACTGTACAATAGTTGTTAGCTGCCTTAAGTGCAGCAGTATCCAGCTAATATTTGCAAAAACTGTACACTCCTAATATAGGACTTTCTGCAAATGAGTTACTCCTCTCCCAGTGTATATTATAATTACAAGAAAATAAATTAATTAATTCAGTAACTATATCTGAATTATATTATCACACACTGAGACACAAAGTAACTCTTCATAATCTCACCTCAGACGCAACAGGGAACACAATGTGTCAGCATTTCTGAGAAATGCAAAGCAGCAACATGAATCACTGTCCCAAATAGGAAAAATTGTTCTATGTCACAGAAACAAACATACACCAACATGCATAGCTGTGAGGCGAAGTTAGTCATAACTTTTTTCCTGCATTTCATTCTTCTTTGACAGTCATATATTCAGGGCTCTTCATTGGGAAAGTCACTTAATATAAACTGTTCTCACTTGAGGCACCAGTAGATGCTCCTTCCATGCTCACGAGTAGGTTTTTCTTCTCATCTTTTGTTGGACTTTTGCCTGCTCGAAGTTTTGGCTCATAGCATGGCTGAAACCAAAATTTTATGTTACAAAATACTTCCTGATCATGCTACACAAATCAACACACTTTTACACTATGTTATGTTCTATAAAAATCTGATGGTTACAGATTATTATTTAAATGTAAAAACAATAAGTTTCTTCACGCACTTACGTAAAACTTTGCAGAGATGTTACAGAGAGTAAGTTACTGAGTCTGTTTTTGTGAAGGATAAGAGGCATGGGTGTTAGGTTAATTTCAAATTAAAATTAATATTTGTAAATCTGAGAAGAGCAAGTTTTTCAAATGAAATGAGAACGTTTCAAAAATTGTAAGTCACCTGCTTAATGGCAGTGTGGCGTGGCAGTAAAGTGAGCAAGTGCTGGACTACGAATACAAAGCTCTAAGGTTCAGTCCTCAGTCTTTCTCCTGTAAATTATGTTTGTGTAAAATGCCAAGCTGGATCACGAGTCACAGTTCACATTAAACAGTAGGGGCCCCTAAATGGGCTGAATGAAGTTAATGGAAGGTAAGGGTATACCATCTTCAACAGGACTATGTAAGCAAGGCATTGTGGCATTGAACGAACATTAGGGTTGATGACAGCTTCACATCATTTTTCTCATGAGAAACAAGTACTACATACTCCAAGCATCTCACTAACTCCAAGTAACAACTACACATTCATCATGAAAGATAACAGGAAAATAGTATTCTGTACCACTTCCAGCAAATAAAGTGACAGTATCACCCTGTCCAGTCTCAGTTATCAAAATGAGGAAGAGGGAGAGGGAGCAAAAGAAACAAACAAAAAAGTGAAAATGGCCTGAAGTGGATTTGGTAAACTGACTGACTGACTTTCAGAATTAAGTCTCAGGTGCCATTATGTATGAAATGTCTGTTACTAGTTTTAATTAACTATGAACAGATATTTCATCATGAGCTGTCTATGGCTGTAACTTACAGGTTAGGGTTTTTTTGTCATTAATACACTGTTTTCAGTTTCTGAAAGTAAGACAGATTCAACTGATTTTAGGAATTAATAGGCCAGAAATGGAAACAAATAAATGAGTAAGGGTACAGAGGGTAGGGGATGACATAATTATGACTGTAATGAAATGAATGGACATGGATGGGACATGTGGCCAGAGGAATGGACAAAGGAATTACTTTGCTGGTTTCTAAGAGATGGCAAAGTACTGAGAAAAATAAATACTGAAAGTTGGACAGATGACATTGCTGGATATGCAAGAGCAACAAGTTTGTTGAATTTGAATCAATCACATCATCATTTTTCACTACCAAGATACATGTTTGGCTATACCCTATCCTACCACAGGTTACTTCTGGTTTGCTCAGGGGTACGCCTGGTGTATGAAGTGATTTTACAATATTTTAAGCACAATATAGGCAGTTCTGGAACAGTACTGTATGCTTTTTCCCCACTGTCTTTATTTTATACTGCTGTTATGGATAGAGCACCCTCCAAGTAATATTATATTGATCCTAGGGCACCACTCAATCTAAATGCTCAAATCCTTGTGTTTAGATTTCCTCCATGCCACATTATTATTACTGTTCCCATAATGTGAGGGACACACTGATCAACCTGGTTGACATACAATGATTTCGGGGCTTATTAGCTGCTAATATTTGATTGGACTGTGTCGTTCATGGAGGATAATGTTAAATTCAGCTGTCTTGATGTTTTAGGGGTAAGGTTGTTCTGTTTCTTGGAGAGATCTGCTACTCTTACAGCTCTGCAAATGAATGTGCAATCATATCTTCTTGGGCCTCTTCAGGTATGTGATCCAAGAGTGAAAAGTGAATAGATGAGAATTATCTGAAAGAAGCAACTACAAATATTCGTAACACATTTCAGAGCTACAGCTCTATTTTCAAGAAATACAATGACTGAGTGCTAGATGTCCTTCGGATTATCACTTATTTGGCCATGAACTGTCCATCTACTGCACTGATGAAAAACTTGCACACTACTTGAGAGTAAGAGCAAATGTCAATTCTATCAATGCAGAAGATGAACTTGGCCAAATGAAGGTGATGAACTTAAGCAGATGTAACATCCCAAAACATTAATGTAGTTCTCCATAACAGAATTTCAGCTCTGGAACCTGTTGGACATTAACAGTCATTCAAAATACTGTGACTGGAAGAATGTTGGGTATAGTTTGACTAGTAGTACACTGTATTCACTCTTCATAACTGATGTAGAGATTTTCTCAACCTCAAATATTTTTACTTATTACACATGGCCATTAATTATATGTGTGTGGAAGTCAAGTTATTTGCTATGTTGACATAACTCTTCTTACATTGTTCATACTGACCTCTATCCTTTTCTCCTGTGAATGTTTGATAATAATTCCTCTATTTTTCTTCCCTTTGTTGCAGATAGAACAAGGCCACTCCATTAGAAGTTTGCACCAAGGAGGAACAACAGGCAGTGATGTGGTTTTTGTGGTTGGAAGGTGTATTAAGGGCTGCAATCCGCTGAAGGCTTTCAGCACAATACAAGATTGTGTCTTGCCACAACAGAATGTCTATGAATGGAGTGCAAAATTCAAAAATGGTCACAAAACTGTTATGTGAAGGAGGGAGCTGGATGAACATCCACAAGCACATTGAGTGAGCATGTGAGAAATCTGATGGTCAGATGAGTGACTACTGATAAAGTGGCACTTTGCCTATAAGTTAGTTGTGGTTTTTCCTACTAATTCATCCACAACAGACTTGTTGTTGTTGTCTTCAGTCCTGAGACTGGTTTGATGCAGCTCTCCATGCTACTCTATCCTGTGCAAGCTTCTTCATCTCCCAGTACCTACTGCAACCTACATCCTTCTGAATCTGCTTAGTGTATTCATCTCTTGGTCTCCCTCTACGATTTTTACCCTCCACGCTGCCCTCCAATGCTAAATTTGTGATCCCTTGATGCCTCAAAACATGTCCTACCAACCGATCCCTTCTTCTAGTCAAGTTGTGCCACAAACTTCTCTTCTCCCCAATCCTATTCAATACCTCCTCATTAGTTACGTGATCTATCCACCTTATCTTCAGTATTCTTCTGTAGCACCACATTTCGAAAGCTTCTATTCTCTTCTTGTCCAAACTAGTTATCGTCTATGTTTCACTTCCATACATGGCCACACTCCAAACAAATACTTTCAGAAACGACTTCCTGATACATAAATCTATATTCGATGTTAACAAATTTCTCTTCTTCAGAAACGCTTTCCTTGCCATTGCCAGTCTACATTTTATATCCTCTCTACTTCGACCATCATCAGTTATTTTACTTCCTAAATAGCAAAACTCCTTTACTACTTTAAGTGTCTCATTTCCTAATCTAATTCCCTCAGCATCACCCGATTTAATTGGACTACATTCCATTATCCTCGTTTTGCTTTTGTTGATGTTCATCTTATATCCTCCTTTCAAGACTCTGTCCATTCCGTTCAACTGCTCTTCCAAGTCCTTTGCCGGCTCTGACAGAATTACAATGTCATCGGCGAACCTCAAAGTTTTTACTTCTTCTCCATGAATTTTAATACCCACTCCAAATTTTTCTCTTGTTTCCTTTACTGCTTGCTCAATATGCAGATTGAATAACATTGGGGAGAGGCTACAACCCTGTCTTACTCCCTTCCCAACCACTGCTTCCCTTTCATGTCCCTCGACTCTTATAACTGCCATCTGGTTTCTGTACAAATTGTACAGAGCCTTTCGCTCCCTGTATTTTACCCCTGCCACTTTCAGGATTTGAAAGAGAGTATTCCAGTCAACATTGTCTAAAGCTTTCTCTAAGTTTACAAATGCTAGAAACATACGTTTGCCTTTCCTTAATCTATTTTGTAAGATAAGTCGTAAGGTCAGTATTGCCTCATGTGTTCCAACATTTCTACAGAATCCAAACTGATCCTCCCCGAGGTCCGCATCTACCTGTTTTTCCATTTGTCTGTAAAGAATTCGTGTTAGTATTTTGCAGCTGTGACTTACTAAACTGATAGTTCGGTAATTTTCACATCTGTCAACACCTGCTTTCTTTTAGATTGGAAGTATTATATTCTTCTTGAAGTCTGAGGGTATTTTGCCTGTCTCATACATCTTGCTTACCAGCTGGTAGAGTTTTGTCATGACTGGCTCTCCCAAGGGCGTCAGTAGTTCTAATGGAATGTTGTCTACTCCGGGCGCCTTGTTTCGACTCAGGTCTTTCAGTGCTCTGTCAAACTCTTCACGCAGTATCTTATCTCCCATTTCGTCTTCATCTACATCCTCTTCCATTTCCATAATATTGTCCTCAAGTACATCACCCTTGTATAAACCTTGTCTATACTCCTTCCACCTTTCGGCCTTCCCTTCTTTGAGCTCTTGATATTCATACACGTGGTTCTCTTCTCTCCGGAGGTCTCTTTAATTTTCCTGTAGGCAGTATCTATCTTACCCCTAGTGAGATAAGCTTCTACATCCTTACATTTGTCCTCTAGCCATCCCTGCTTAGCCATTTTGCATTTCCTGTCGATCTCATTTTTGAGACGTCTGTATTCCTTTTTGCCTGCTTCATTTACTGCATTTTTATATTTTCTCCTTTCATCAATTAAATTCAATATTTCTTCTGTTACCCAAGTATTTCTAGCTATGTTTTAGTAAAGGCTTTTTAGATGAACCCATCACTGGTGACTGTATATGGAACCCCCATAATGAGGCAGAGTGCAATTATCAGAGCATGGAATGGGACACTCACAATTTCCTAGCAGGCAAAAGGTCAAAACCCAACCATTCCCAGCAAAACTGATGCTTACCATGTTTTGGAACTCTTAAGTCTCAGTATTGGAACATTATTAGGAGAGTGGAAGAACAACAAACAGTATGCATTACAGTGGTATGTTTACCGACAGGCTAAAGCCCGCAATTTGAAGCAAATGGCAAAGACTAGTATCAAAAGATGATGCCCATCCACATACTGCTGTCACCACTGCTAAATGCTCTGGAAACATGTTTGAAGTAATAGCTGATCCTATGTATAATCCTGATCTTGCCACTCCCACCTACCTCTTGTTTGGTCCACTCAAAGAGACATTAAGGTGCCACTGATTCACCTCAGACCAAGAAGTGAAGAATCCAGGGCATGCATGGCTCACTGCTCATCTGAAAACCACCTTTTCTGAGGCCATGAAGAAGCTTGTCCAACAATGGACCACATGTGTTCTAAAGCAAGGAGGCTATATTCAAAAAAGTCAACATGTGTTGTGTATTTATATTGCAATAAAAGGTGCAACTACAATGCGGCTAACTTTTGACTTGCCCTCGTAAATGCCACTGAATATTTTATTAGTATTGTACAATTGTCCAGAGAAACAGTAATAAAAGTAGGTATATAATAAGAGGTTATCACAAATTGTCTTTACTTGCTGCATGTAAGGAACATGCAGATTCCCTAGTTTGATGAGTGAGATGTACAAATGGAAAACAAATTCCACACAGAAATGAAATGCCACTAAATTGGTGTTAAGCTGAAAGAAAATTAATAATAGATCCTATAGGTATGTTGTACTTGAGGAAGTATGCTGGAAATTGATTTTTGAAGAGTACTCTCGCAAAAGGAAAGAAGTATTTGTTTCCACTAATGTGTTTCCAGCATCTCAATGTAATGATAATAGTACAATACTCACCGTTTCACAAATATTCATGTTACAGCAGTTCTCAATTGTGATCTCACACTGTTCGCCCGTGCTCTGCCCAGAAGGTCGTCTGTCTGGCAGTTCTTGCTGACGTGCCTTCTTGTTGACTATAATTCTCTTCCTCAGCCGAGGTTGCTTATTTAGAATTGACATTCTTCTCAGTGCCACACCGAGGAATATAAGAAGAGCTATCACTGAACAGCCTAATGCAATACAGGCAATAAGCAGTGCTGCTGTCTGCGGTTCAGGTTGTACCGTGTGTTCTGCCGTTCTTGGTAGGGAGTTGTTTGACATAGCTTCATACACATCCGAACAGCTGTAAACAAAAGAAAATAAGTATAATACTACAGGCACAACAAATGTTCAAATGTGTGTGAAATTTTATGGGACTTGACTGCTATGGTCATCAGTCCCTAAGCTTACACACTACTTAACCTAAATTATCCTAAGGACAAACACAGACACACCCATGCCCGAGGGAGCAATCAAACCTCCGCCAGGCCCAGCCTCACAGTCCGTGACTGCAGCGCCTTAGACCACTTGGCTAATCCCACATGGCACACCAAAATTGAAAGCTGAAACATTAATAACTATTTACATTCCTACATTATCATGCCAGCGTGGTCTCTAAACTGGTGCAATGGCAGCAAGTGTTAATGGGATCTCCCAAAATCCATCTCCTCTAGCCAAGCTGTGGGAGGTGGGTAATATCAGTGTGGTAAGAACATCAGCTTACAGCACATCAGAATGGGAACAGTTAATAATATTGACAACTGACACTGAGGAGATGGTTGCAGAAAGGAAACTCTTGATCTGACGGTTCAGTGAGGGGGAGAAAACTGGGGAAATAAATCTCAGATTGTACTACGGACTGTATTGGACTTCCAACCACGTAAAACTGAAGAATTAGGACTCCATAAATGCAAATGTTTAGTCGTGCTGAGTTAGTTAGTTAAGAGGATAACAAGTTTATAGGAGTAAGGTACAGAACAAGCAGAGTTCATGCCCCACCAGCAGGATGCTCAATGTGATGCAGTTGAATTTCTGAGTAGTATAGAAGAGCATATGAATTGTGGAAATATAACTGCAGTAGGCTATTTTACTGCATTTCATTAAACAGTATTCCTAGTATTTGCAAAATTTCACAAACAGTCCAAGGAATCCAGGTTCCAAACAAGTGACAGTGTGCAAAAGACCTTTTTTTTTTGCTAGATAATGTGCGTGCTTTTTTACCTGTTGACATACTGGAACAACTATTTCAAGATTAAAATATTTTAATAACATTTAAGAGTTCTTTGAAAGAGGACTAAAGTGTAGACATTTGCTAAAATTTGCAGTATATGTTTTTACAAAAAATGAGTGGGGGCACATGCCGCATGTGAAGATCACAGCATTGTGCAAATTCTGTCCTCCTCTAGGTTCCCATGGCAACACAGGTGAAACTACACTCTTCAGAAGTGTCTGCCTTCAAATTAAGATCATTTCCCACACTATTTATGAAACAAAATTTTACCTTTGAAATAACAGTAAGGAAAGTACATTACTAAGTTTACACAAGACACTGTAGTTTCTGTACATCACAAGAAAGGAGGTAAACATTAACTGCATGACAAAATATACACCTCCACTGATAACCCATGAAACAATAACTAAATACATTTATGGTACTAACTGATCTGCAAATAAGTTGCACTAATGCAGAGCATAACATAAAACTGGCACAAGAATGAGACACATGGAACAGGGTGTAGTGGATTCTATCATACGAAAATCCTACATTGTGCCTAATTTCATTTTGAGGTAACATTCACAGATTATGTCACTGACACAGTGTGTAAATTGTTGAGGGATACATTGGCATTGAGACAGCATGGATAGAAGATGTGCAGAGAATGTGAGCTTTTAACAGTACTAACAGCTCTGTTGTTCCATTAGAACAAATAACAGACAGTGGCCAGTCAAATATTTGCCAATGAAAACTGCCGAACAACCATATGTTGTTAAAAGTTATTTTATTTTGACAACCTGTTCTGGCATCTCAATAAAGCTATCTTTAGGTCCCTGCACACTCCATGAATAGACAATGAGATACATCGATACTTGCAAAAAAAGGAGCAATCAACATATCGATTTCATAGATTTGTTTCAGGAATGTTAATATAAACACTCCCGCAATGAATTCAAGGAATCTGATAGTCATGAGCATGGCTGAACTATGTTGTTTCAGGAGTTTCAAAATTTATTTTTTCAGTTTAAACATTCATCAATATGGACACACAAAAATTTGAAGTTTGTAGCCTAATTATTTTTTCTTGGTATGTGTTACACTTATCACTGACATTGTTACCTCTAGACATGCAGAACTGAATACAAGTATGTTGTGTCCTTTTGAATATGAGAGTGAGACCACTTGAAAAACCACTCAACCATACTTAAGAACATTATTTACCATTTCTTCTGTTGCTGCACCTATGTTAGAGTTGATTAAAATACTAGTATCATCCACAAAAATAACTAATTCTGCTTCTTGTATACAAGGTGGAATGTCATTTATATACACGAGACAGAACAAAGGGCCTAAAATTGTGCTTTGTGCAACACTATGAGTGTTTTCTCCCAGTCAAAAGTATCTCCCCTGCTTACACTGGTTGAATTTGTAAGTGTAAGTTACTGCATTCTTTTGATTAGATATGACATTATCCCATGATTGGCTATGCCATCAATAAAACCACAGTTCATCCAGGAAATACTGAGAGTCAAATGCCTCATACAGAACACAAGTCAAATGCATGAGATAGTGCACACAAAATACCTGCTGGTGCAATTTCATTACTCAGTGCTTGTAAAATCTGGTAACTGAATGAGTAAATAGCACTCTAAGCTGAGCAACTCGTCTGAAATCCAAACTGACTTACCGAGGGTAATATTGTTGCTCAAATGGGATACTGTTCTAGAAAACAGGACCAACTCAAACCTTTTCGAAAATGATGTCAATAGTGAAAATGGTCACTAGTTATTGAAATCTCTATATCCTTTCCTACAGGGGTGGGGTTAACAATAGAATACTTCAATCTCTCTATAAAAATTCTCTTACTTAATCGTGCATTACATTTTTGAGATAAGACAGTGCTTATTATATTGGAATTAGTTTTCTCGAAACACAAATCAAATTCAGATGAGGATTTCTTTATCAGAGAATATTTAATTTTCTCCGTTTCAGAAGAACAAGGGTCTGTGTCGTTCTAATCACTGAATTTCATGCAAGTTGCCTGTTCAACATACTCTTTGTTTCTCTCTTTAATTGTTCTTCCCCATATTTTCTATTACATTTAAGAAATGATTATTAAATGTAACTGCTACCTGGTGCTGATCACTTATAGCCTTTCCATTTAAATTAACACTGTTCTGTGGCTCGTTGTCCTGTCTTTTGTTTTACTGCATTTTATATCATCTTCAGTCTTGTCAGACTTAATTTCTGACATAATGTGCATGTTCTTTGACTCTTTAATTATTTTTCTTAGTAACATTGAGCATTTTTTTGTAGAGTGGAACTACTGCAGGATCACTACTTTCCCTTCTCCTTTCAAAAGATACTTGGTCACTCTAGTAATCCACAGTTTTTTTTATATCTTATTTAGTGTCCTTTCTGATTAGCTTACATGGAATGCTATTTTCAATAATGATATGAATTTATCACAGAATAAACGAAAATTTTATTTCAGCATTTGGTTCACTCTTAATTTCATACTAGCGTGTGTCTTGTCAATCTTAAAAGCACCTATTTTGGAGTCCTTAATTATTGCAGCCGATTTCCACTGAGGAGTATGAATAATGTAAGACACTATCTTACTTATCCTAAGCAACTGTGCATCACGATCAGCGAGAACATTTGCTACCATGTTTACTGTTATTTCCTGTTATAAGCTCCTTTTAAAAACGCATTATCAGTGATGCTCCCATTGTCTTTATCCATCTGTGTTGTGAAGTTAATTACCGAGATCAAATAGTAATATTCAAATAATGTATCCACATAATTTTTCCTATCAGAATACTTTAGAAATCTATATTAAAATCATTGCTACCAGACACAGCGTAGTCATGAACCCAAATTCCTCATGAATAGTTCAAAATTTCCCAGTGGGGATGTACACACAGTTACATTTAAAAGTTAACTATTTTTCCAAAATTAATTTGCAAGCACCCATTTCAGTGTGCTGATCACTACAAAAACTACTTGTCTCAATGTTTCTGAACTTTTGTTCTGTCTTCATATATGTAGTAACTGCTCTTTTACCTTTATTAGTTCTGCACAAGTAAGCTCCTAGGGTGTAATCTTTTGTGTCTAATTTACCTGACCCTGTGGTTATATGGTGTGCACAGAGGTACAGAATGTTTATCTTTTCAGAGGTATCAAATTTTCTCAACAGACAAGACGCTCTCCTAACTTCTTATCCTATCCTCTAATATTCTGCTGAAATAAGCTTAACATGGCAGGACATGTGGCACCAGACAGTTGGCTCCTTCACCATTATAACACATCCTCCTATCATTCCCAATTACTTAACCAATTAAGTACCAGTGTCCTATTTTGAGGACAGAGCACATGTTTATGTATAAATACACAATAAATTATTAATTTGCAACTATTACTGTTCTACGTCATTTGTTGATGCTTTTTATAACAAATGTATGCTTACAGGAAATTAAAAGCAATAAATCCTACCGTTAATTGATTATTGAATACTAAGGCACACTTTTCGTTATTACAGGTATTTACTTTATCGACAATTTAGTGATATTTGAAATATGTGGCAAAGACCTTTTTTTGCTTATTTATAGTCAACAATGTGTCTCTTAAACTACTTGCATTGTTAGCTGAATTGGAGTTATATTCATTGTTTTCCATTGTTACAAAATTTGATGTACTCTAAATAGGACACTGGGACTTGGTGTTATCATTTCAGTTATTTGTATTGCTGCACGTTCGAATATGAAACTCTGCTACTGCTGATGTATTTTCTTTTCAGAACATGGTAATTTTACCAGATTTTGTTTGCTGAGGTAAGTAACGACCCCTGTTTTATGTTACCCATTAGTAAATAATACAGTTCCAGATGGACAGAGGTATTTAGACATTCCCTTTTCTGTAGTTTGTGCTAATGTATTATTCTTTCATTTCACTTTATTTTATTTCATTTCATTTCATATAGATTATAATGGCCTTCAGACGAAATAGATACCTCACTAACGAAGAAATAGAAGAAATAATAAACAGTGACGCATTCTATAATGCAGTGTCTGATGATCAGGACCATATTGACATCACCGTATGTCCTCCTGTAGCAGACAGTATGACCAAAGAAGAAGAAGGTCCAGACGACGTTACTGGAACAGAGTAGTCCAAAACATGCTGATCTGCAGTCTAAAACCCAAGAATCATTGTGTGTACTTTGGCAGTTTCTTCACTAGTAGAGATCTTCTGATTCATCAGAGAAATTTGGGTTTTAGAGCAACTGGGACTGTCAGAGAGAATCGAGTTGGTGAATGTCCACCACTGGCAGCAACGAACTGAAAAAGACAATTCGAGGAAACTATGACTACCAGTTCAACAGGAATAGTGAAGTCTTATTTGTTCGATGGCACGACAACAGATGCGTTACAATTGGTACAAATTTTGACATAGTTGAACCTTTGGGAGCAGCTACGTGGTACAGTAGACAAGCAAGTAAGGAGACAAGTGCAACAACCTGCCATTTTGAAGTAGTATAACGAGTACATGGGAGGTGTTGACCACCATGACAGGTTAGTTGGAAAATATGTGATGGTAATTAGAGGGAGAAAGTGGTACTGGGTCCTATTTACACGTATTCTGGAAATGGCCCTCGTAAATGCCTGGCTCTTCTACAGACTAGAACATGGGGAAAATGCACTGGATTTATTGGATTTCAGACGTGCTGTTACAGGTATGTACCTGAAATTGGACACTGGAAGACCGAATATTGGACGTCCAATGGAATACCCATCAAGTCAGTTTAGAGTGATACCAGGCATCAGGTATGATGGAATTGGTCATATAATTGACAAAAGAAGCACGCAAAGAAGATGTGTAAGAGCTAAATGCTATGGGAAAGCAAAAACATATTGTGTTAAATGCCGTATAACACTGTAGTTCTGTACCATTTCACAAGAAATAAGTAGTTAAAACTTGAATATAGTTTAGTACGTTGTACGATACTGTTAGATCCCAGCGGCCTATTTTGAGGACGGCCATTATATCAGCATGGCTATTTTTGCTATTTGGCTATTTTTGTACTTATTGTGGTTCATATGTATGTACATTATAATTAAGGAATAAAAAATTCAATTTAAAAAAAAATAATTTGGGACTTAATGGGTGATAAGTGTTTTGGCCAAACAGAATACAGCTGTTTGTCAGCCTCCCATTCCCCTCATCTAGCACCGAATAACTTCTGGATTTTCACTTAACTGAAAGATACTCTGAAAGGTAGCTGATTTCAGATCTGGGAAGACATTGTGCACCATACAAAAAGAGGAATTCCAGTGCTGGTTACATCTGTGGCAGCAGTGATGGGAGAAGTGTGTTGCAACTGAAGGGAATTACTACTTTGACAGTGGCTGGGGCCACAAAATAGATTATGGTTGGCTGGTTTAAAAAAGGGGGGAGGGACCAAACTGTCATTGGTCCCTTTTTCCCAGTAGAACAATTACCCAAGGGAAAGAAGAAAACAATGAAGATGTACAGCACAATAACAGGAGAAAGGAAGAACCAGAGGAACGACAGAAGGACAACAAACACTACAACAATTGACAAAACAGGACAAGACAACCACAGAGAGAGAAAAGAAACAGGGAGAAGGGATTAAAAACAATAGAACAGATTACCATGGCTGGCTGACCATGTGAATAAAAAAAGGAGAAGCCAGGCACTCTGCAACACATTAAAACCTCCACTCTAAAAGCCCTAGAGTGGAGGACACAGGGGGACAAAGGATATGTGCTAAAACTCAGATCAAATAATAAAACCCACCCTCACGAATAAAATGTGAAACTAAAGCTACTGTTGAGGCATTGTCACCCAATGCTAATGGTAGGGTGCAGGGAAAGTTAAAAGTCCACCGCAGTGCAGCTGAAGTGGGCAGTCCAGCAAGAGGTGGATGACTGTCATTTGGGAGCCACAGCGACACTGAAGTGAGCTCTCGCAATAGAGGAGGTAACCATGTGTCAGCTATGTATGGCCAATATGGAGTCAACACAGGACAACTGATTCCATGTGAGAAGCCAGCAGGGAAGACTTACACACATTCATAGACTCCTCAATGACAAGCAGTTTGTTGTGCATACTGTTATACCACTACGTCTCCCAAAGCCAAAAAACCTTGTGGCATAAAACAGAATGCAGGTCAGTTTCAGATATGCCCATCCCCAGAAGTGCTTTCCACGTAGCCTGTTTGGCCAGCCCTTCAGCAAGCTAGTTGCCCAGGACTCCGACGTGTCCTGGGGGTCCACAAAAACACCACTGAACGACTGGACTGTTCCAGGGTGGAGATGGACTCCTGGATGTTTTCTACCACAGGATGGCAAGCACTGGACGGTTAGCACTGGTCGATAGCCCGTATGCTGCTCGCGGAGTCAGAACGGAGAAGAAATGACTCGCCAGAACAGAAACCGATGTACACGAGATATGGCCACAAGCTCTGCAGTGAATACACTGCAGCCAGCGGGCAAGGAATGCTGTTCAATATGGCATCTGTGGACATAGGTGAAGCCAACATTACCATCAGCCATCGAGGCATTTGTGTGAACAAATTCAGAACCCCAGAAACCGTCAAGAATTGAGGGGAAGTGACAGCAGAGAGCAGCGGGGTTAATGGAGTCCTTAGGGCCACACAAGAGGTCCAGACGAAGCTTCGGCCAAGGTGTACACGAATGGACCTCAAGTAGAGGTAGTAAAGAGAAGGACTCCAGTTCAAAGAGAATGGATCGCAGGCAAACCGCAATCATTAGCCCTAACCTGGGCCACTGATGCGGGAGATGAACTGCTGTGGGTGGGAAAAGGAGACGGTAATTCGGATGCTTAGGAGAACTACAAATGTGTGCAACATAACTGGTGAGCAATTGTGCATGTCAGATCCGCAATGAAGGGACTCTGGCCTCCACCAGGACACTGGTCACCAGACTCGTTCTAAAAGCTCCAGTTGCTAGGCAAATGCCACAGTGGTGAACTGGGTCGAGTAAACGCAAGACTGAGGGTGTCGCCGAACCATAAATTAGACTCCTCTAGTCAAGGCAAGTTTGAATGAGGGCTCATAGAGCTGCGGCAGCATAGATCAATCTGCATGCCAATTAGTGTTGCTCAGGCAGCGGAGAGCAATTAGTGTTGCTCAGGCAGCGGAGAGCAATGAGGTGCCGCCAGCACTCCCGCTTAAGCTGATGAAGGTGAGAATCAATATGTCTCCACTACAGTGATCATCACTAAGATAAAGTTCAGGTTCCAGATGAATGGTACGACACCGACAGAATTGCATGACACAACGTTGCATATGAAAACTGGAAGTCATGGGGTAGAGCCCATGACTGCGCCTCGTGAATGGCTCCCTGTAGGCGCTGCTCAGCAGCACCAGTACTGGAGGAAAAAGTGGTTCTGATCACTATGGAACTAAACTTCTGAGGTCAACAGTACAGTACTGGAAAAGCAATACGAAATGCAGAAGTCACCAGCATACAGGGAAGGGGAGACCGAAGGCCCTACAGCTGCTGCTAGGCTGTTAATGGCCACTAAATATAGAGATACACTGAATACGGAGCCTGCGGAATGCCATTCTCCTGAATCCGGGGAGGGGGACTATGGGAGGCTCTAACTTGGACACGCAAAGTATGGTGTTACAGGCAGTTTGGGATAAAAGTCGGGAGCAGGTCACAGAGACTCCGCTCATACAATGTGGCAAGGATATGATGTCACCAGGTCGTGTCGTGTGCTTACGTAAGTCAAAAAAGAAAGCAACCAGGTGTTGGTATCTGGAAAAGGCGGTTCAGATAGCAGACTCGAGGGACACAATGGTAGAGCGACTCTGGCAGAAGCCACCATGTCATGGAGCCAGTAGGCTATATGACACCAGGACCCAACCCAACCACCGACACACCATACGTTCCAGCGGCTTACAGAGAACTGACAGCTATCCACATCAAGCAGATTCTTACCAGGCTTTACTATGGGAATGATGGTGCTCTCCCAGTACTACGATGCCATTGCACCAGATCTGGTTGATGATGATGATGATGACACTGTGGCATGTAGTGAACGAGAGGACTTTCTTTTCCATCCACTGTTCGAGGGTGTGAAAGGCTGGGGGATAGTTCTCCAACGCAGAGGCTCAACCAAAGTGCTCGGCAATAGCGTTTGGGTTCGTAGAGACCATTGATATTAACACCAGGGACACCTGTTGGGGTCTGGTACCCAGAAAGATTTTCATCCAGACTTGGGAAAGTGATGTATGTCACCCAATGGTCGACACGTACCTCTCTCAACATGCCTGTTTCCATCGTTTTATTAGCAGGCGAATGCAGACAAGGAGCCGCTTAAAGGCTATTAGGTGCTCTAAGAAAGGGTGCCACTTATGTCACTGTAGAGCTTGCCGATGCTCTGTAATTGCCTCAGTAACTTGCAGCGACCACCAAGGGATTGTCTTTTGCCAGGAGCACCCTACAGCAGTGGTTCCAACAGGTGGTCCGCAGACCCCCAGGGGTCCGCAAGCTATGGCAGAGGTGGTGTCTGTAAGATGCTATTAGAATAAAAAATATATTAAATATATTTCATATCATAACAAATTTTTTGTTTTGGCTACTCAATATTTTTTCAATAACTAATATGTCAATGTTTTTTCTGAGTGCCAAAAACAGAAAACGTATAAAAAGAATCTTAATTTGGCTTTTTTAGGTACTTGATACTGTGATGTGACAAGGTACCAATCGTGCTGGATGAGGGGGTCCTCGAGAAAATTTTGTTGGGAACCCCTGCCCTAGAGAGGGGGATCGTGTTTTCCGCTGCAGAAATTATAGTTGTAGTGACCTGCTCAATCACAGCATTGTTGGCACCATGTGGGGGGGGGGGGGGGGGGGGGGATTCAATGGTGACAGCACAGGTGAAGGCTACCCAGTCTGCCTGGTTTAAAGCCAATCCGGGTATACGTCCATGGGCATGACACCAGGGGAGTGACAGGAAGATGGGGAAGTGGTCACTGCCACACTGGTCGTCAGGTTCTCTCCTGTGGATGGATGGCCAAGTAACTGCCATGAGCCACACTGAAATGTGTGGCAGCCCCAGTGTTTAAAAGGCAGTGGTCAAGTTGTGACAGTAAATTTTTGACCTTCCTACCTTGGCCAGTAAGCATTATGCCAGCCCACAAGGGATTATGCATGTTAAAATCTCGCAAAGTAGGAAAGGTTTAGGGAGTTGATCAATCAGTGCAGCCAATATGTTCAGGGATACCGCATCATCTGGAGGGAGATATACGTTGCAGACAGTTATTTCCTGCATCGTCCATATTCCGACAGCCACAGATCCAAGAAGAGTTTGAAAGGGCAGAAGTTCACAACATACCGAGTTCAGGGCATAAATGCAAACTCCACCTGACACTATTATATTTGCTATGGTTCTTGTAATATCCCCTGCAGCTGAGGACAGGGGTCCGCATTACCGGGAACCAGGTTTCCTGAAGGGCAATCCAGAAAGCAGGTGTAAAGCATAACAGTTTTACATAAGTCTGCCAGGTGGCGGAAAAAACCGCTGCAATTCTTCTGGAGGACGACATGATCGTGTGACTGGGAAGGCATGAAACACTCAATGTGGTAGTCTATGCCTCAGGGTCACCTACTGCCACCGACTTATTACCTGAACAGGCTACATCCATTCTGTCCGAGGGCCTGGCGAGATCTAGATACTCAGCAGACTCCAGAATCTTCACCTCATTCTCAGGCGCAGAGCTTGTAGGTAGCAGTGATATGGGTGCTGCCACAATTCCCTTCATCTTTGAGGTCTTCTTACTGGATTTCTCTCACTGATCCTTGGGTTTCTCTTGCTGGAAGGGCTTCACTGATTCAGTCTCCGGGACTGAGGATGAGCGTTAAGCCCTATGACAGCTGCTTTTGGGCTCTTCAGCCACTGGCAGGTGCCATCTTTCCCACTAGCAGAAACCTGAGCCAATGAAGACTTACACTTCTCTAGCTAAGAAGTGGGGACTGGTGTGCCCGATGGCTGGGGGAACAGTGCTTCTGAGGTGGATGATGCAGGAACAACAGGGAGGGAAGTGCCCCCACCATTAAGGGAGCAGGTTTAGTCTTCCCAACTGGTTCCACGGAACTGATGGGGGCTACAACTGTTCTCGTAGCGGCAGCATAAGAGGAGGTCATAGCCACACGATTTAGGCGCTCAAATTTCCTCTCTGCCTCAATGTAGGTCAGTTAGTCCAGGATATTATATTCCTGGATTTTCCTTTCTCACTGTAAAATCCTGCAGTCTGGTGAGCAAGGGAATGATGCTCTCCTCCGCAGTTGACACAGATGGGGAGGGGGGGGGGGGGGGGGCACATGGAGTATTGGGATGAGATGGACATCAACAATGTCAACATGCGATGCCAAAAGCACAGCGGGAAGATATATGGCCAAACTTCAGGCACTTAAAACACTGCATTGGGGGAGGGATATATGGCTTGACATCATAGCAGTAGAGCATCACACTGACCTTCTCAGGTAATGTTTCACCCTCGAAGATGAAGGCACCGGTGGCAACCTGATTATCCCTCACTAAGTTGGTGTGTAGCTCATTGTCAGGCTGCAAAAGAAGGTCCCGGTGGAATATAATACCCTGGACCATATTTAAGCTGTTATGAGAAGTGATGGTAATGGAAACATCCCCCAGTTTGACACAAGTGAGCAATGCCTGTGACTGGGCAGAGAATGCCGTTTTTATCAAGACTGAACCCGACCACATTTTGGACAAGCCCTCCACCTCCCCAAACTTGTCCTCTAAATGCTCTACAAAAAACTGAGGCTTCATCGAGACAAGGGAGTCTCAATCAGCTCTTGTACATACAAGGTACCAGGGCAAATAAGGTACACTGGCCATCCTTAGCCTGGCGTTCCTCCCATGGTGTGGCCAGAGAGGGGAATAATTTAGGATTGTACTTCCTTGCACTGTACTGAGACTTTGAACACTTAGAGACTGCTGGCATTTGTTTGATCACAAGCAAGTTATGACATGGTACGCTTCATCGCACGTCATCCGCCCTGATGCCACCCACTCCGACCAGGGGCCCTCCCCAAGGGAGCCACCCAGCCACAGGATGGCCATTGCCGTGAGTCCCAATACCCCAGGATGATGGGCATCTACTCCTTGGCATACATGGGGATTTAACAGTGCAGGCATCAGCAGAGCAATCCTTGTGTAGTCAGAGGGCTACAACGGTCACCATCGGTGCAGAAAACAACACTGCATAGTGGGTGGAGGAAAACACACCCAGGAAGGTGTCCTCACCCAAGAGATGGAGGATGAGCGCGACTGCAATGCCATGACAAGAAAGTGGGCTAAAGATGTCAATGGACAATGGACACAATGCACCGTATAAGGTGCCCTTCCCAGTTGGCTCGCTCTTTCGGAAAATTTTGAAAAATGGGGTCAAACCCTACAGGGGACCATCACATAAAGGTCGAAAGGTGGGAGACTCCTTTTAGTCGCCTCTTACAAAAAGCAGGAATAGCTCGGGCCTATTCTAGCTCCCGGGCCCACAGGGGGAAATAGTATATGAATATATGAATAAAGATTGACTTTGTAAGTAAAAGCTGAATACTCCTTGAGTGGCCATTGTAAATAATTTCATACCTGACTGACACCATTCACAAATAAGTGGAATATAAGAAATTTTTTGGGCTAGTAGAAAATATATGGTGAAACTATTTACAACCTGCTCTTAGAAAGCCAACAAAATACTTTTAAAATCTATGTTCCAGAGAAGCTGATATGGAAGCAACACCCTGCCAATCATTATTGATGAATGTGTTCAATTTGTCCCCACTACACAATGTGTCATCGATTTGTTTGTTTAACTTGCCAGATGATGGTGAAACTAAATTTAGCTGTAGATGGATTTTTGAATAAGAGTATTAATTCTGTCCATGCATTACAGTAATAGTGTTGCAAGTGATGGTGGCAAATGCAATCAGTAGTGAATAAACTGGGGCCAATTCTCAGTAACATTATTGTCAGGAAACATTGAGAAAGTCTCACACATCCAAGTTCTACTAGATCTCTGATAATTTGGTCCTACAATCACATTTCCATGTGATCTATAGAGACCAGACATTTGAAGGCGATGGCTGTCTCTAATCCAAATATCTTCAAGAATGTAATAACAGAAAATGAACTGAATTGAGAGCCTGCAGTAAAATACAATGATTTACATGAAACAGCAATATTTGTAAGTCTGCAGGCTATCGTGGCTATAGTCCTTGAAGGTAAAATCTTCTAGGTTGTTAAGCAGCGTATTGATCCTCTTCAATTTCTTCTTACAGGACGTATGTTTCGACTCTTCTGCTAACCATGGAGATCCTGAAGTACAAGATCCTGCCATTCTCTAACACCTCCTAGACGAAAGCATTTAGTCTCTACTTAGCAGATAAATAAGAGTAATTCATTTTTCCTTCTTACAAATACTTACTCGCAGTGGTGCAACTCCTCCATCACGCCTAATCCAACAAATACATCTTCCTGTCGGCAGTAGAGGTGACAGTATTCACGGAACAGGATCACATCTTCAGTACATCTGTTGCCACTGAAGCGTCCACTAGGGCAATGGCATGAAGGGGCTTTTATTGTGTCATTCCAGTAACAAGTTCCACCATTCATGCAGTATCCGTTACAGAGATCAGTTTCACAGCGATCTCCACCAAAACCTGACATACACAAGCACTTTGGCCAACCCGTATATGCTTCAGCTGAACATGTTCCATGAACACAGTAATTGTGACACAGTGGGAGTTCACATCTTGCACCTGTGTACCCCACTGGACATTTACATGCTGGCACAGAGTTCTCATTATTTGCTGATACTATGCCATCATTCAGACAGTAACTCCCATCTGTAGGCCATGTTGAAGGCACTAGCAATGCATTCCTACAATAAATTTTAAAAAGTAAACATTAAAAAATGTAGCTCATCAAAATAAAGTTAAATTACATCTAAACACACGTGCAAATATGAAAGCCATAAATTAAAATACTGAATCAAACCATTATATCAAAGTGAGAAAAACACAATCTAATTAATCGGATTACTCAACTTTAAGAGTGGTGTGGTTTACATTGAATGTCATACCAACATACTGTTAAACGTTGTTTTAAAAACTATTTATAGAGGGCAAAGGGGTATCTAAGACCTGACTAAAGGGTAGTCCTGGCCAGCGGCTGCTCCATAGATTTGACAAATAATACAGAATGTACGAGCATTCCTCAATTTGAAAGCAAAAACTAAATTCACCAGCTTAGTTCCTCTGTCTTATTTGGAGGGCCTTGGACATCTTTGATATTTATAACGTTAGGCCATTCAATTAATTTAGACACTCTGCTGGCAATGGAAAACTTTGTTTACAATATATTCCTGTCAGTTTATCTTTTTTACCTCCATGCATACAGTAAACAAATATGGTAAGTGAAAAATAAACGAGTGAAAATGTGCAAGGCATGTTATTTTCTCATTAATAGTATGACCTAAATAAAAAATATAAATTTCACTAAAATAATATGGAACAATTCTTCCTAAATCAATTACAGTTGTTCAGCCTTGTGGGAGTTGTGGTCTACACAAATTGTAACAAAGAACAAATTCCTCTGTTTACTACAATACCGTTATTGCTGCAAGGCAGTTTAGTATTAAACCATTGGTTCTCTTTTCTTACTTCAACATTATTAATCTGCATTACTGCCATTAACACACATTTTTACTGAATGAATAAAAATTTTTTTTGAAGTTTCTGTTCCAGTAAATGCAAACAAACAGTATATTATAAATTTTGATTCAAGAACTTAGTGTTATCCAATAGTTCTCAATTACACCTACCTATCTGTAGTTGCAGTTGTCTGTGAAGTTGTGATTTCAGTATCAGGTGTAACCCATGGCAAAATTTCTTTACTTGGGTTGGTTGCATAACATGATGAAACTACTACCGATGTTAAACCTTTCAAAATTTTATGGCCACCCCAGCGCTGTACTGTCCATGGGTTCAAACCCTTGGGATCCATCGTTCGAAGGCTCAAAAGTCTGCCATCTGCTTTATCTATCCAGAAAAGCCTTCCATGAGCAACTGTCATGGTGCGTGGTTCATCGTAGGAACCTTTGTACAAGAGTTCTCTACCTGTTCCATCTAAATTGCTTCGTTCAATCTGAAAAGCATCACCTTCAGTATCATCACACCAAAATAGCTTTCTTGTTTGCCAGTCAACAGCTATACCCATTGGGTTAAAAAGATTCTCTTTTATTAGTATTTCTCTGTGAAAATAATCAAGCCTTGTTCTCTCAATTGTAGAATTTCTATATTCAGTGTTGGTCCAATACAGGTAGCTGGAAGAGAAAGAGAGAAGCCTTGTATCACAGAATGACATAAATAAATCTACAAGATGTTAAAATTTACCATAGTGAGGTGGCTGATTATCTTACCGGCCACAGTTATCTACAGTAATTCCTTGTAGCGTAACATTCTCAAACTGATGGAGAACTCTGCCACTACTAGTCTGCCAGGCATGTTTATACCACATTAAAGCACCCTTTTTTCCTGTTGTCCAGTATATGGCATCAGTCACATTGGAATATGCAACACCCATTATTTTAGTAGCTGGTTCTGTAATACAGCAGAGTGAATTACACAACCTCTCATCACAGGCTAACAACTAATATACCATTGAACAACATTTCTTTTTTGTGGTTTCTTTTTTTAATTGTAAAGTCTGTCAGAGTTTTAAGCTTTTAATATAGTACACGATAATTACAGCGATGACACACATAATAATAATCTCAAGCTAAAGCACACTGGAACTGGGAAAGGCCTCTTGTTTTCTAGCTATAGTAGTTTTGACTATTATGTTCCCAATGTAGCCAAATTAATTTTGCCTAGGTCTTATGGAATTTTATTGTTCTAATTTTATGCCTGATTAACAACTGCTGAAAACAGCTGGTTGATTGTGAGTTATGTGAGCAGGCATGTGTCCTATCATCTGAATGGTTGTGTTGTTTTCGGATTGGGGGTATTGCAGCTTTTCCAGTCCCATCATTTCAGTTATGTCACTACAGTCTGATGTTATGCAGTCGATCACAAGATGCATAACTAGATCGGAGACATGGTTCCACAGGTGGAACCTATGAATTAATGTATCAATGGAATCATATGTTGCACATGTGAAAGTTGTGCTGAGGTGAATGTTGTATAACTTTTTTAATTGGTTACCATTTTTTCATTGATGGTCAGGTCCCACATGGCTTTAATTTAGATGTTACAACATTGTTGTGTAAATTCCTCCAGATAATATCCTGGTTTATCGAGGGATAGAGTTCTCTTTATTTTTTTACCTTCACTGTTGTTAAAAAGCCTTGTTACGAAATTCTGTGCACGGTGGTTCTTGTTTATGTAGCTGAACTCTTAAAAATATGACTTAATAAATTTTAAAGCTCTTGGTATTACTGTTATTTTGAAGAGCAACTACATGCTTACTAGCTCCCATTTGTTGATTAATGTTTCCAATACTATGGTCCCCACTCCGCACACTTTCATGCATGAAGCTAGTCAGGAGAGTTGTGCAATTTTTGCCCCTTGTGGTTGGGAGTGTTAAGGCGTCTTGATGCACTTAAAGCTCTTTCTCCTCATAGTAACCACCACAGCACACATTTAATGTTGTCTGCTATGGCAACAGGTACAGAAAGCATCCATGCTAAGTAATTCAGTTTCAGTATTACCTAGTTTTTTGGTGTTTGCATTGTCTGTGGCAGTACGATTTCATCTGGGAATTTGGTGTTGACATATTGTTGGGTACTGATTATTTACACACACACACACACACACACACACACACACACACACACACACACACACACACACACACACACACACACACACATTTTGTGGCAGTTGTACTATGCGGCTGAAGTCGCTACAAATGGCAACAAGGAGATTTTCATTTATTTAGCAGAGCACCCACTGCTATAGTAAAATTGCTGATTAAGCAATGCATTAAAATTAGATCCTCCAGTGATGATACGGTATCCTGTATGTCATCGGCGTATGTTGCACAATATATCCAGATGTTTCTTATAGTCGCACCACATGATGTGGCCGTGATGTCTGTCAAGAGGGGCTCTGCAGCAATGGCATTTGGGCAATTGAGAGTGGGCATTCTTACTGGCTTGAATGCTCAGTTTCAATAGACAAGTTTAAGTTTCTTTTGTTTCTTTCAATGATTTCCATACTTTTTGGTCTTGCCCATTTTATGTATGGTTTCACAGATATTTTTATTGCTTATGACAACATATGTCTTCTCAAAGTTATAAGTGAACTGTAACCCTTGCTTTGTGTAAAGGCATTAATTTTATCATGGAGATTGCTGGTGACATTACATTTTGGCCAACATGTTGCTGTATTGATATTGACCAAAATTCTTTAATACTAACTGT
Organism: Schistocerca gregaria; assembly: GCF_023897955.1. Classification (NCBI taxonomy): domain Eukaryota; kingdom Metazoa; phylum Arthropoda; class Insecta; order Orthoptera; family Acrididae; genus Schistocerca; species Schistocerca gregaria. The sequence goes on from NC_064922.1 coordinate 579,586,914, forward strand.
ATTCATAGTTTGACCTTTTAATCAGCATGTAAGAGAGTGATGGGGCTCATTTTATTAGTATTCTTGCTGTTACCCTTCTTATGCAGTGGCATGAGGATGCCATCTTTTACAGAAGAGCTGTATTTTCTGCCCTTTTTTCTGAAGGCTTTTGACCTAGCATATTGTTTGATTCTCAGCAATTTTAAATTTAGCTATGCATGTCCTCCATTGTAAAACAGTACTGTAGTGGCCTTTGCATCATGAAGACCAAACACTAAGTTTCTGTCATTTCCACATCTAGTTGGTTGTTCCAAAAGAAACTGACATTGAGCTTTCAAAGCCCTCAACTACAAAAAGTTACTACATTTGAAGTTTACATAGGTCTAACAGGCTTAATGATTGTAGACATTAATTCATCGTTTATTAAATGTTCCTGGAGGCATTTACACTGAAATTCTACCCATTCTACTTGCAGAGTATGTAGTCACTGAAGCATAAGTCAAACACACTCTCGAAATTTTTGCCACATTCCATGACAACGGAAGTCTTGGACATGTCATTTGGGCTTGTTGCATTGATTTATGTTTTGAATTTGAACATAAACACTCCCAACAATATTATTTCCAATAAAAGAATCTTTCAGCTGTTTAAACACTCCACATGTACATTTATTACGTACTAAACAGTTCTATGATAATGATCAACAGAGATTAAAATAATTTTGACATATGCTAGCACCTTTAAATTTCCTCGACATTCAGTAAACTAAGTGAGTAGCTGCATATTTGCAGAGTCTATTTTCCAATAGAAGGAACAAATTATGCAAGTTGTTCTCAAAACATTAGAAACCCAACTTACCAGAAATAATCATTTTCGGTACTTGTTCTGGAATCCCAATTTTGTAGCTGTAAATGTAAGAGTCTTTTCCCTTCTTATCCACAACATAAATTTCATCACGTTGATTGTACGATAATTCCTGGACACTGTCAAATCCCCCATCACTAATTCTTGTTTCATTGCCTCCAATGATTAATAACTGGATTTTACTGTCCACAGCAACAGCAAGATCTGTGGAAGAGATGAGGTTTAAAGTCAACTTCTGAAATGATAACACACATTATCTTATTTAATTCTCAGCTCTATATATTCTAAAAGCAGTGACCTACCTCTCTCTCTCTCTCTCTCTCTCTCTCTCTCTCTCTCTCTCTCTCTCTCTCTCTCTCTCAATATTTAAATTATTTGGTGGAATGAAATCAGGCTGTAATTAGAGGTGAGATGCTCATCTTTGCTTTACTTAAGTGTTAAACTACAGAATTATCTTCTGGCAGACTTCAATATGCAAATTTATTGAATGAATCCAAGGGAAGTCCAGGTTTTAATTGGCCTATGAATTTGTCATTCCTTATCCATGCATTTTTAATTAATTGGTATCAAGGACAGAACCAGGGTGAACTGGGGTAAATTAATTCATCTGTATTTGGTTCCTTATAAACATGTGCAATGTTCCCACATAGATATACATCAAGGGTCAGAACTCTGGACGGCAGCAACTTTTTTTTTTTTTGTTCTAAATGTGGATAAAATGCATTATTTCAGAATATTTTCATGAGAGGAAGATGGAGCAAAACAAATAAATCCATTTACAAGAGCAGTATTTTGGTTCAGCAGTGTTTTACTCTTTTTTTTTTTTTTTTAATTCTACCAAATAAAGCCAAGACGGTGTTTAACACCATTATCAAAAATCTTAAAATTTCTTGAACAACTTAGTTCAGATATTCATGCAATGCTCTTATAACCAAAAAAATATTTGACATATGTCTGAATGAACAGTATTGTACAGCTTTTCTATTACAACCAACTGTGAGAAAGAAGACGCTGTTCCACACTGTGCTATAAGAACGTGCAGTTTCATCTCCTTTCTCATAGTCAGTTTTAACAGGAAATAGAAAAGCTAATGAGCTAATGAGCTTATGATTAGAACACTACTATTAACACCACCCCACCCTCCACCCCACCCCTCAGCTGCTACTATGGAATCTAACTCGTCCAAAACTCTGAAATCCTATCCATTTTCAGATTTAAACTGTGTAAAATACTGTCACTAAAGTTACTATCCTCAAAGATACGGCAGCAGGAGAGAACTCTCATATCCCATTTGCCAACAATCCCAACCAATTCTCCCACTCGTGTTTAGCAATTTCAGTTCCCAAGCAAGGTTTTATTTGCCATAACAATAAACAGGACTCAAGGTCAGAGAGAGGGGGCAGGGGATAGACTGAGAACAGGAGGAGGTGGAAGAAATCGGGGTAAGAGGAGATAGAAAGAGAGAAGAGGTAAGGAGATTGGAGCGCGTATGCATCTCCCATGCCTATTTAGCAATTGTGAAGTATTTCCAGGATCCCTAGTAGGGTATATTTATCTAACAAGCGAGACTTTCAACTTCCTATCTATGAGGATAGATTATTAAAGTTTAGTATGTCATAGATGGTGAGGTTAATAGACGAGAAGTAACTTGGATTTGACAAAGACAATTAGCTGTGTTATTTACACAAAACCCATCCTAACTTTCACCCTAAGCGACTAAATGAAACCATAAAAATCTAAATTTGGATGGCCATATGACTCCACAGCAGCCATTTAGAATTGGCATTACAGTTGGAAATTGTGCTTAATATGACATCCACTTTGTCACTTCACGAACGGTACACAATGCACTATTTGCCACAACTGTGCAGTGGCTTGTGGAAAGCATATGTACTGTAGATACACATGGATGGAAGCCCTTTGTTATACTGGTTAAGATATTAAGAGCTGAAAGTAAATAATGTTACATTCTCTGAAAGACTTATTATATAACCTCAGTTTGCCAGACACAAATCCATTATACTATACTACTAAACCATTAATCAAACCATACCTATTTACATCAACTAGGACTTAATTTAGTTTCACTTGTTATTCCATCCCCGCCCCCCTTGCGGTCACCTCAACATGTGTACTAATACTCTGCGAACTTTGTTGTACATTCTTCATAGCACTCATTACAGGATACAATAAATGGTTGTACTCAAATGAGGACTGTGTACAGTGGTAATACGAAAGTGTAGTTTTAAGATTTTTCAAATAAATTCATTTTACATCTACATACATACTCCACACACAACACTGAAGTGTCTGGCAGAGGATGCTTAGGATAGTACTTACGGTTTCTTCCCATTCCAATTGGTTATTGAGTGCAGGAAGAGTGACTGCCTAAACCCCTCTACAAGTGCTGTAATTAATCTAATCACATCTTCACAGTCCCTGGAAGTGATATCAAGGACATGAAAAGTATCTTCAGATTCTCCAGGCAATACAGATTCCTGCAATTTTTAAAGTCTGACAATTCAGTGTTTTTCAGCATTTCTATGATGCTCTCCTGTGGATCAAGAAGCCCATTTCCATTTGTGCAGCTGTTCCCTGTATATATTCAATATACTCTGCTGGTGCTATTTTGTATGGGACCACACATTTTCTGGTAAACCAAAAAAATAAGGCAATGAGATGGATGCAGTAATCACAAGTGGCCACAAGGGCGAGACTTGGGGGCAGGGGGAGGGGTGGCGGTACTTGCTCCCCTCACCTTCCCCTACAATGTGGTTGAGTGGAAGGACGGAATGGAGGGAAATTATGGTTTAACATCCAGTTAACATCAAGGTCATTAGAGAGAGCACAAGCTCTGAATGTTTCAAGGATGAGGAAAAATCTGCCATGGTTTTTCAAGGGAAATCACAGAAAACCTAAATCTGGATGCCTGGACGCAGATTTAACCACTATCGTCCCACATGCAAGTCCAGTGCACCGATCACTGTGCCACTTCACTTGGTAGGATTCTTCATTACAGCATTTTTATTCGATACTTAATTCTTACACTTCAATTCTTTAAGATATCAAATTTTTTGTTACATACAAAACTTGGTTTTTGTAGCCCAAACGATTTCAAAAATGCTTTTCCCCTTGAGGATAAAAGTCTCCTGATACCCATGGCCTTGGTCCATTACGTCTGGGTGTTATTTGAGAACTATTCCAGTAATTTATCTATAACCTAACGAAGATTCTACATCTACATCTACATGACTACTCTGCAATTCACATTTAAGTGCTTGGCAGAGGGTTCATCGAACCACAATCATACTATCTCTCTACAATTGCACTCCCGAACAGCGAGCGGGAAAAACGAACACCTAAACCTTTCTGTTCGAGCTCTGATTTCTCTTATTTTATTTTGATGATCATTCCTACCTATGTAGGTTGGGCTCAACAAAATATTTTCGCATTCGGAAGAGAAAGTTGGTGACTGAAATTTCGTAAAAAGGTCTCGCCGCGACGAAAAACGTCTATGCTGTAATGACTTCCATCCCAACTCGTGTATCATATCTGCCACACTCTCTCCCCTATAACGCGATAATACAAAACGAGCTGCCCTTTTTTGCACCCTTTTGATGTCCTCCGTCAATCCCACCTGGTAAGGATCCCACACCGCGCAGCAATATTCTAACAGAGGACGAACGAGTGTAGTGTAAGCTGTCTCTTTAGTGGACTTGTTGCATCTTCTAAGTGTCCTGCCAATGAAACGCAACCTTTGGCTCGCCTTCCCGACAATATTATCTATGTGGTCCTTCCAACTGAAGTTGTTCGTAATTTTAACATCCAGGTACTTAGTTGAATTGTCAGCCTTGAGAATTGTACTATTTATCGAGTAATCGAATTCCAACGGATTTCTTTTGGAACTCATGTGGATCATCTCACACTTTTCGTTATTTAGCGTCAACTGCCACCTGACACACCATACAGCAATCTTTTCTAAATCGCTTTGCAGCTGATACTGGTCTTCGGATGACCTTACTAGACGGTAAATTACAACATCATCTGCGAACAGTCTAAGAGAACTGCTCAGATTGTCACCCAGGTCATTTGTATAGATCAGGAACAGCATAGGTCCCAGGACGCTTCCCTGTGGAACACCTGATATCACTTCAGTTTTACTCGATGATTTGCCGTGTATTACTACGAACTGCGACCTTCCTGACAGGAAATCACGAATCCAGTCGCACAACTGAGACGATACCCCATAGCTCCGCAGCTTGATTAGAAGTCGCTTGTGAGGAACGGTGTCAAAAGCTTTCCGGAAATCTAGAAATACGGAATCAACTTGAGATCCCCTGTCGATAGCGGCCATTACTTCGTGCGAATAAAGAGCTAGCTGCGTTGCACAAGAGCGATGTTTTCTGAAGCCATGCTGATTACGTGTCAATAGATTATTCTCAGATAGCCCTCATAAATGAGATTTACACCAGCATCATTGTTTAATTCTGTAGGTTGGAGACGTTATGTCTGATCTTTCATTCCTTCCAAATCTGCTAAGGCTGAAATCAGCGAAGCAAGGGTATTTGGGCAGGGAGAGTTTTAACGCAACTGGTCACTGTGTGGCACTTAGGCTACACTTGGTACATTCAGTATTATTTTTGGCGTGATATAGGTTTTTTTTTTCCCCGTTTACGTTTTGATCCGCTGATGGCAGTCTGCCCAAACTCATAACCTGTGTGATGCAGACTGTTAAACTAGCGTAAGTGTTTCATTATGATGTCCGGCCTCTATAACAACTTTGTCTTCAATAGAAGACTGTAATGACCTTACTCATAAACTTAAATTCCGGACTTAACTAAAAAAGTAGGTAAATTAAACTTTAAAATATCACGAAAATTTAGTGGAACTACTTGGACCTAGGAAGTAACTATTTTACCGTATGCTGATTATAGACAAGATCTCGCCTTTCGCTAACAGTGTGCTACCAATTACTGCCAAACAACAGCCCGTGCTGATGAAGTTATCAGACCAGTACAAAGACTAGAAAGACTAAGGCTGCGACCCCTCTGGATGATAATAAATCGGAGAAACGAAACTGGAGAAAGTATTTCAGTCTCAAAAGAGCCGACGTACGTAAATACTTGAGGTATCGAGTATCAGATGCTTTTCAACGGTGATCAGCTTATGCCTATTGAGCAGCACGTCTGTCGCGAGAGAGCAAGAAGGAAAAAATATGGACTCGGGTCTCTACCCACACGTGCTGATACGCTGGTTTGCTCCGCGCAAAACACGTTTCGAGGACCGCTCGCAGGCTGTTTCAGTGCGCCGGCGCGCGCCTTTCGTAATAACGGGCTAGTCAAATAATGACATAATGACGCAATGCCGCCCCCCCCCCCCCCCCCCCCCCAATGTGCTCCGCATGCTCTTGATAGCAGCAGCAGCAGGCGCCGTCTACTGTTGGCGGGTGTGTCTCGCTGACTACTTGCTGCTGTACGCGAAGGTCACGGCCGACTTCTGTGGCGGCACGCCCATCACTGCTGCAGTTGTGCCACCTTGCAACTATTGTGCTACTCTGCTCATTGCAAGGAAGCGCATCAAACTATCTTTATTCATAACTCGTTCTCTTGCTTTTATTCTCTACTTTACTTGGTAAGGAAAACAATGCAATCCGGCACGCAGTTTTAATCTGCCAGGAAGTTTCAACATTCTTCCACATTCTTCGAAAGCAGTTGCTGGAACTAATGAACAAAAATCTAACTGGCAAGGCTGGCCTTTGTGTTGTGCGGAGACGTGTGAGGGCAAATACTGACGTACTCGGCGCTACCACAGAAACTTCACTACGCAACTGCTAGGTCACTGGCGTCTACAGAAATTAAAAATCAGGGAAGTCGACGTGGAGTGTTCCAGACAAATCCGATGTGACAAAACCGAACGACGGACCTATCGGACACCTTTTATTGTGCCATTGTCAGCAAAATTGCTAACGCCAAGCGTGAACGTGCATCGCTTTCCTTTCAATTCTTGCTCTAAGGGGGATAAGCTGGCTGCTAGTTCGTTGATGTACAGAATATATAATAATAAATCATAATCTGAAGTACACAGCTCTAAAACTGGCAGTATATTTACAATCTGCAGCTTTTTTTTGTGTATTTTTTTTAGCAGCAACGTCGATATTCTTTCCGCTGGTATATCGAAAGTTTCTCGATATATCGTGTGCTGGCAAATGTATCTTTCAAAATATCGATATACCGGATTCCCGGTATTTTTAAAAATATCAACAGTCCTTGTTTTGAGATCAAGACAGGATTAAGACAGCGCGATGCTCTCCCCCCTTTCCTCTTCAATGGTGCACTACAAAAGGCAATAAGCTAGTGGTGGCAAGTGTTAACTAGACAGGGAATTACTAATTCCATCTGTCTGGGGCTTACCCACAATGGGTTCAATGTTGATTGGCTGCCATTTGCCTACAATCTGCCACTTCTACCTAATTCAACAGAAATTTCAGTGATTGGCTCAAAGATCTTAGACAAGCAGCAGCAATGGTAGGCCAAACATACATCACGAACGTAAGTGATCCTCCTTGCCACAGCACTGAGTTGAGAAGAGAGAAGAAACAACAGGTTTAACTATCTGGGAGAATGGCTGGATCTTCCTGAGAGAAAGTCATTATGAACTAGGATTAACAAGCTGGACTTGGAATACCAAATGACTCAGAGCACCTGTAACAAGAAGTGTGTCTCCCATAACAAAAACCAAGCGCTACCGGACACACACACACACACACACACACACACACACACACACACACACACGCGCGCGCGCGCGCGCGCGCGCGCGAGCTCAAGCCCTATATACTTCAGTGCGTGTAGAACTCAACGCCAAGGGTCTCACAGACGAACTTGAGAAAGAGAATGAGGAAGATACTGGGACCAGTTCCACGAAGGTAACGAATAAAAAAGACGACGAAAGCAAGACCTCTTAAAATACTGCACACGTGAATAGGAAATGACATATAGCCTTGTGTGGACATGTCTACAAGATGTATCCCAGAAGGCTGCAATCTCGCATACTGGCAAACGACGATGACCAAGCCACCATGGTTGACGGAAGTGGGAGGTACGGAGATTTAAAAGGCCCGACACATCTCATCTCATGAAAGTGCTTCAGCAATTAAGTCCCAGGGCAAGCTACCAACAAAGACAGGCGTCCTCTGGACAAAGGAGAAGGAACACAGTCTGAGGACGCGCAGCTAATGGGCAAACATCAAAACCTACTACAAACACCACAGTTTAATTTTTTAAGTAACAAAGAGTCTATGATCGTATGTAAGTTGTTTAAATTTATTTATCAGGTGATCGGTTTCGATCGTGGTACGATCGTTTTCAAACCATTAACTCTCCGTGACGGCAGCTGGAGAGTGGGTGGCGAAGAGCAGTCAGCTGGTAAACACTTACATACGTTCTAAGATATAGCTTTTATTGTTTGAAAACAGCGATCAAAATTAAAATTTTTTTAAAGAGTGTTCTAGATGACACCATAGTTTTAAGTAGAGGGCCTCAGCTGATCTACGCAAAACAAGAAGAAGAATAATAATGATTTAGTAATATAACTTAATGATTCCAGTTGTTTTAATGGCGCAAGGGAGATGTTCAGATCCGGCGCTGGCGCAAAGCCAACGTCTATCGAACGGCAGCAAGCGGGTCGCCGAGCCCAACGCGGAATACGTTATCGAGTCACACTCTCTGCGGTACTTCAGAGTGATTATAAACACAACTCAGCACAATTGTGACCAGAAATAACGCGCTACAAGATCTGCTCCTGATTTCCGGAAAAGGCAGTTAACACATCACTTGTTCTAATCCGTTGCATCCGAGCCTAGAGCGTCCGCGCTTTTAGCGCGCGTCAGCCGTCTTGGGCAACGATCGGGAACCGGGCTACAAACCTGTCACTGCTGAGAGACTGCAGCGCCTGCGCCGTGGACCACTATGGTATTTCTACGTTCATCCATGCTCCAGTCTGCTCAAAGCTTGCTGACAAGGCGTTTCCTGGCTCTATAAAGTACAAAACTTATGTACAGAAGAGAAACGACAAGGACTTAACGTCACTCAATAACATCGGCAGTCTGAAAACGGCCTGTCGCAGCTTACATGAACCACCTTCCTTATTAGAATGAGTGATCTATGGTTGTTCTAGGCGTTTACAGCTCAATGCTGCTGCTGCAGCAAATACCAAGTTTATAAGACAACATGTGTTGAAGTATTGCTAATTATCAGTTTAAAGTCGTGGTTACGAACAAGAATTATCTAGCAAAGGGTGGAACGACTGGTAGAAGCCTAAGTTTGGGCTCTGGATGAATGTAGGAACACTTTAAAACGACTTATCTTAAAAGGATAGGAGGACGAAAGGCATCGCATTTATAGCATTGGTAGATTTAGAGAAAGCTTTTGGTACTGTGAACTGGAATACATTCTCTAGGAATTCTGAAGATAGCAGATAAAAATAAAGGGAGCAAAATGTTATCTATAATTTATACAGAAAGCAGACGGCAATTTTAAGAGAAAAAGAACATGAAAGAAATCGGCAGCAATTTGTAAGAGTGATATAAGGCTGTAGCCTATCCTTCTGTAGGATAAACATTGAGCTAGAAATCTACAAATGTACTACAGCTCTCTAACGTATCAGCCCCTTAATGACTGCAGAGATAATGTCAGAAGTTAGATTAATTACAACGCTCGCACAGGCATTCCAGCAATCCCCCTCCAGATGACCCATGCGCGAATGTAACGGGGGAAAATAATATGCAGTACAAATGCAAATACCCTCTCCCGTGCTATTACCAGTGTAGTTTTAGACGTAGTCAGCAACAATTTATGACAGTTATTACACAGTTGAACAGCAAAATCATAGTAAATTAATGAAGTTTCTGAATTATAGGATGTCGAGAGACTATTCCAGTTTTCTAAGTGAAGCTGGACAAGCATACACGAATGATCTCCCATGAGAGGCTCGGGAGTTTGGACACTACACTGTTTAGCGTTAATGGGCTACAGAAAACTAGAGTTACGGGATTTGTGATGAAAAAGTGAGATTAAAAAATAACATGTATTTCATCTTACATATTCATTCCTATCACAGGCTGTTTGTAAATCAGGATTACATACCTGCGTATAAGCAAAGAAAATCAATAGTTGTACTGCACACATTTCAGATTCGAAACCAGGAAAAATAGGTATCATGAGGTGGGTACGGCATGAAGGGAAGAGTGCAATACACACTTCTGGAATTACGTCACCTCGCGCAGTTAGCTTGTCAGATTTTGTTTTCTGCAAGTACCAGTAAAACCCCGATTCTTTAATGAACCAAACTCACATGTATGAAACAGCTTCAAACACGTGACTATTTAACAAATGAGTTAATGTAAATATTTGACGTTAAGCGTGTAGGCGAGGGAAGTTTAGAACAGCTTTGAAATTACGTGTAAAGTTTGTTGGAACAAGCGAAGTTTTCATCTTCAAATACTGGAAGAATGAAGCCCAGGTCCTTGCGCCCAGTAAATTAACGCTGCTTCAAGACAAAACACAGTTTCTAAATATAATACTTGACTTCAACCTGTAAAACAGGATTACACTTCTTAATGAGTACATTGTAACACAAATTTCAATTTTTGAATTCTGTCAAAAACTCCGCTATATATTGAAAATCGAGGCCTTTAGATAGGCAACCTGCAATTGGTGTTTGTTTCCAAGTTCAGGGATAGTGTCTTACGAATATAAATTACATTCATTTCAATGCGGGATTTGCTCACTACCGTGGCGACTAGGCAACACAGGAGTACGGGGATATACTGTGTTGTATAGTATAAGTAAATTGGGGCATTGTTGGCTCGCAAGCTAGGCCGCATTGCTTGTAGAGGCTTCTGATATATTACTTGTTTGTGTAAGTGCCGATACCAAGTATTCGATGCTTTCCATAGTATCGTAAGAAATATCAGAGTATCGGTATGAGAAGTATCAAATACCGTTGGAGAATGTAATAACCTTTCAGTGTCCAGTTAGTGGAGTTATATTCACCGCACACAGAAACGTCTGAAAGACGTCATGTTTTAGGCTGCGTATCAAAAATAGAATGGTTGAAGTAGAGACGACTTTTCATTAGGAACGTAGTTTTGTTGCTAGTCCCTAATTACGGCACGAGTGGGTCTACATAGCGTGAAATTTAAGCCAAGACTTACACTTTTTTCTGTCTGGACTATTTATCCTCAGATGCTTACGTTTCTATTAAATTTTATACCCTGGTTGGTTTATGCAAAATCAGTGTTACGGTGAAACTTAAAAACATTTAAAAACGCAGTTCATATCTTGCGGTATTGTTGGAATCGGTAATTCTGTACCGAACTTTCGAGATATCGAAACGTTTCATGTATTAATATCTATGCCAACTGTCTGATCAAAACTGTTATTCGAACGTCCGTAGGCAAGAGCAATGCTAATTTTATATTATGCTGCTCAGGAAACAAAACTTTTGTTGATATGTTCTTAACTGTCTTTCAAAATACGACGCCCTTCAAGTTTCGGTAGGGCTGGCCCCGATTGCGACGTTCATTCGCAGCAAGGGATGAAAAACAGGAGGATGGAAAAGAAGTACTAGGCAAAGTAATGTAGAAAAGGTTGTTTGGAATGACACGCTAGTTTATGTTCCGTCTCACGGCGAAATTCGCTGTGTGTTTCCATTGCTGACCAAGGCGCAAGGGCACCCTTACGGTAGTTTGTAGGGGAGGGGGTAGTGTGGCAGACCGGGAGACGCGGACGTATGGAGTACTTTTAATATTCTGGAAAACAAATGGCGACTTAGGTGACCATAAAAAAGCTCTAGTCCCGACCTCGTTAAAAACCAGCGTACTCGTTTTCTTGAAAGAAAACGACCTTACGACACTGTATTATTCCCTTTCCCGGAGGGAGAGGGTGTTTGGACCCCGTTGCAAAAGAGCGCGTTGGAGTATGACGTGGCCACGCCATGGCGTACGTGACGGGCGACATGGAGCCCGGAAGGACACGGCGGTCACAGCGGGTAAGCAGAGCACCACCTGCCCCCTTCCAGCACGGTGCTATCAGGAGCGCACAGGCGTGCACACGCCCGCAGAAAAATGCGAACCAAGCCTGCGGCGCCCACGCTATCCCAGATCCCAGACGCCTTCAGGCGTCTTGCAGGCACCAAGCTTCGAGGAAATGAGTCAGCACGGTTATAATTCTTGCCACACTGTGGACGAATCAGCATTTTTGGCTTAGTCCAGTCTCTGCCACTCTGTATAAATAGCTGTCCAGTGTGATAGTACGCATGGCTTGAAAGATAAGCGCAATGCGGGGAATACATAGCTTGTAGCATACAAGCGAGGGCACCTCTTTAAAATGAATAAATGTTGACTAACGTCAACTCACTGCTCGGAAAGCAACAACGGTCTTTAATAGTTACACATTATTAAAGCTTACAACGGAGTGAATAGTAGGCACCAAATGACAAGATAACAAATGATCTGAAACATAGGCATATTTAGGCTGACCAGGCGTCCCGGTTTCGCCGGGACAGTCTCTGTTTTCACATAAATGTCCTGGGGTCCCGAGAAAATCATTCTGAACGTATAGCTGCACCGGTTCGTAATCTATTAACAAAATGCGCGCAACTGAATTTTCCATTCAATCAAGTATTTGTGAGAAAACAAATTTACGATAAGTAAAATGTTATAGAAATATGTACTTTTTCGCAGTAACGCCTATAGGTCTAACGCATTTGGTTCAAATCGTCTTATGCCTAATGGAAGAGTAAACGCTGTGTTGAAAAGAAAGACAGGCATTACCCACCTCTGCCTTTAACTTCCTGACCTTCCACTTTATGGCCCTCGAGGCAACAAAATTCAAAACCGAATGACGTGTAAAGGAACATCACTTAAACCTTTCTCCTAAGGGGACTGCAGCCATGTGGAAGTTAATTTCGTGAAGAATGTGAGCGATGCAGCGTGCGTTGACAGGGCTTATTGGATATTGTTTAGCATGTATGCACGCTTGCCCCAACGATCTGCAGTCAAACGAAATCTTAACTTTTAGTATGAAACGTGTGATTCGTATCTGATTTGTTATATTACACAGTTTTTAGGATTAATAAATTGTACCTAGTATATGTTAAGTGATTAAGCATTGCATAAAATATATCCAGGCTATTACAAGAAAAAAATTATATGTCAAGACTTTTTTTATTTCTGAAGAAATTAAGTTTATTTATGTGTAACGTACTTATCTGTACCTTCCCCATTTACAAAATGTAGATACAATCTTGCAATGGGCTTTTCAGCTCTTGCATCGTCATAGGCCTACTATCGATTTCAAAGTAACGCGGCAACTGACAAGAAAGTGTAGTGAATGCAATAATGAATTTAGATGTGAAGTATAAACACAAGTCCCGGTTTTCTCTCTTTGAAATCTGGCCAGCCTAGGTGTATCCATATTTACTGTATCAGTACAATAAATTTAAAAGTTAGTAAAGAGGACACGACAGTTGTACAGTTTTTAACGCTCACTTGTTCATGTCGCCATATTTCTGTGATGAATGAATTTCACTGAACAGTTGTTTGCCCCCCTTTAAGTTTAAAAAAGTCATGGAATTCCTAACAACTCAATTTCAAATTAACTTTCACCATCAGCACTGCTTTCAAAGACTCCGCTTTCATTTGAGTTTTCAGATGTCCGTACCTTATTTGTCAAAGAAAAGATACCCTCGACTACTGCATTTGTACCGGGAAGACTTAACACAAATACCGCAATCTGCTCCCTTTCTTAATACGCAGCACTTTGTCACACCTCAGGAAATTAACACACTCTTGGATCAAGCCATCATGGTTAGTTTTGTAGTTCGGTAACACATTCGTAGGAGACTAGCAGCACTTTTGCACATCATCCCATGTAGGTACATAGTTTAGAAGAACTGAAACGCCATTAAAATCATCTACATACCGTTCAATGCATATTGGAATTGAAATATAGTGTAGATATTTTTAGAGTGCTAGAGATATTAAAAGTTATATACTGAAGTGTCACATGACCTTGTGGGGACAATGACACTCTACCCCGAAAACCTGAACTGTCCCGACCAAATCTGGCCTGAATATTGAGGAGAAGTGCAGAAAAATCCGACAAGTGTAGATGTAAAGAAGTGCGTGTAGGGCTCGCGCGCGCTCTGAGGTTTCCCTACAGAATTACGACGGTAAGTCAATTATTATCCGCAATTTAGTTATATTTTGTTTATTTTGGCAGTACTGTCGTTTTACGTTGATGACACATGCTTTGTTTATTTGTTGTTATATCTTTGCAATTTTCAAGCTGCTAGGTTAGCTTCGTTACCGCTGCCGTGCTGTTAATCATGGCTGCTCCTCTGTGTATTTGCACCAAAGAGCAACGTTCAGCGATCCGTTTCTTGTGGTCGGAAGGCGTATCAGGGGCCGAAATAAATGGAAGACTTTCGGTACAGTACGGAAACAGTGTTTTGCCATTCCAAAATGGTCGCATAAGTGTTACGCACGATGAAGTTGCCAGTCGACCGTTTACCGCCACAAATGATGAAACCATTGAGCGTTCACGTGAAATGATTCTCTTAGACGATTAACTATTGACGAAGTGGCACATCATCTGCAAATCAGTCACGGTTCTGCCTACGAAATCATCCACAACACACTTGGGTTTCATGAAGTTTGTGCAAGTTGAGTCCCAAAACAGCTCACACAGTTGTATAAACAAACGCGCTTGGACATCTGCAAAAAACATCTGGATCGCTATGGTAACAAAGGGGACAACTTCTTAGGCAGGATCATTACTGGTGACGAAACATTGATCCATCATTACGAGGCCGGATAGTAAACGGCAGAGTATGGAATGGAAACGTCCAAATTCGCCGTGCAAGAAAAAGTTCAAGATCCAACCGTCCGCAGGAAAACTGATGCTTACGGTTTTTAGGGACGTACAAGTTCCATTCCTTGAACATCATGGGGAAATAGGCACAACAATAAGCAGTGTACGTTACAGTGAGATGCTTACTACCAGGCTAAAGCCTGCAATTCGAAGCAAACGCCGAGGATTGCTCTCAAAAGGTGTTGTGTTGTTGAACGACAATGCCCGTCCGCATACAGCTCCCACACAGATGGAACTCTCCAGGAACTCAAATTTGAAGTAATGGATCATCCTCCATATAGTGCCGATCTTGACCCTTCTGACTGTCACTTGTTTGGTCCACTCAAACAGGCTTTAAGGGCCCGGGCCGTTGATTTGCCTCGGACGAAGCAGTGAAAGAAGCAGTGCATTCCTCACTCGCGCCTCAACCGAGAACCTTCTTTTATGAGGGCATCAAGAAGCTTGTACAACGATGGACCAAGTGCGTTGAAACGCAAAGAGACACTGTCGAAAAATTATGTTCTTGTAAGTTTCCTATTTCATTGCAATAAAATTTTATATCTACTTTGCGCATAATAACTAACTTACCCTCGTATGTATATAGATAGCTCATTCATATGTTGTTATCAAGGAGCTTGCGAGAATCAAAATAGGTGACAGATGGCCCAACCTTTCTACTGCATTGACTTACAAGTTTAATTTTTTTTTTTTTTTTTTTTTTTTTTTTTTACACCGAAGGAACACAGACTTAGTATTTGACATTGAGAAAGAGAGATCTGAAACAGACGGACAGACAGAAACCAAAGTGATCTTACGTCAAACGGTAAAACAGAATCTTTGTAAGGAACCGTAAAATATTTACGTCACATTAAGCACTTACAACACTTCACAATATGGTCACTTTCAGCCACGTTATCTGTCTTGTGATGTGGATAAATTACATAATTTACCGGCCTTCTCATCGCTGAGTTTACTGATGTCACTCTCTACTTCGCTCCCGGTAATAGTTTCATCTCTCAGTATTTCTGTAACTCTCTTTCCAAAATACGTCATACTCTCTACGACATTCAGGGCTTTGGACGCGCAGCGCTTTTTGAACTTCTTAATTGAACTGGGTGGTTCAAAAACCGAAGGGCAAAACTTCAGGAACAGATTCGTCGCATTTAAAAAACAAAACAAAAAATATCCGGTAAACATGGGCTCTAAAATACAAACCTTAGGAGGTGTGAGCACTACTAAATCTTCGATACCCTGAAACAAATCTCGTTTACTACAAAGCTCTTTGCTTCCCAAATTTTGGGAGGAGGTCGTATGGACCAAAACAAGAAAATTTACAGTAATCATGGCTCTAAACTGCATGCCTTAGAAGCTATGAGCACTTGACCAATAGAAGAGATGGGTTTCACGGTAGCGAAGATGAATCTGTCCTCACATCTCGTAACGTAAGAATTTAGAGCAGATGTCTATTTGACTTTTTCCTTCTCGTTATATGAAGAATCCATTCCTGAAGTTTTGCCGTCTAGTTTTGAAACAGCCTGTAGAATGTGGCATACTGGGCGCCATGAAGAGAGAGTGCACTCACACAGTAACGCTTTCTAATTTACCTAGTGGAGTGATCCCATTGTAAAAGCCAATCGGAACAGTGCTCAGCGACATCGAACAGCTGCAGGTGAGAGCCCTAGGCCTGTCTCTAGTGCAGCAACTTCGTTCTCTATTTCACTTGTAAGGTGACATTCATAGGTGACCAACACGCAAAGCTCGCTCATTTACTGAGCAGCGCACCAGGTCTGCGATTCCAGACAGCAGCTAGCTAGTGAGTCATTAATTCTGTTGTCATCCAATATATTTCTTGTCAACGAATAAAGTAACCCCTTACGGGAAAATTTCCTGGGCGAAGTTGCACGCCTAGGAATGACATAAGGGGAAGGGGGGGGGGGGGAGGAGGGAGGCAGGGAATTATTTTCCTCTCCCTCCGGTAACACCTAACTTCAAACCATACTTTTTGCCATTTCATCTATAAAATAGAACTTTCGCATAAGGAATATCCACGAATTCAAAATTTGTATCATAACTGTATTATATTTCTAAAATTATTGTATTCATTTGAAGTTCTCACTCTTTGCTGAAGACTAAATCGTACCGTTTAGTTAGAGAAAATTTGCCGAACTGAAGAACGAGTACTACATCGACGTTTCTGCGATGCTAAAATATACCGGCATTTGTAGGATCGTGTAGATAACCTGCACTCTAATTTTTCATTGGCGAATTTTAAGGCAACAGCGTCGCTTTTATTCCGGCCAATATCGTAAACATCTGCCAAACCTGCACAGAAAGTGCTCCATGTTGAGTTCCCGGAAAGAGACGAAATGTAATTTTGGAGTTTTAATCAGTCGAACATACGACCTTTCTTTACTTATTAGTGAGAGATGACAGATAATGTAATTACAAAACAATTCTCAATAAGTAGAAGTCTATCACAAAGCGAAACAGCGAAGAAAAAAATGTGCTCCACCAAACGAGGACCGGTACCAACAGTGTAACTCTTAAGTCATCCTCGAAGTCCTATTCTGTGCATACAGAGATATTTTATTTATTGTGAAGATGCGTTACTAAACGTTTACTTAAACTACAACTGCTTCGCGTTATATATAACAACGAAGCGGGACATTTTAACCAGACTGCTTCGGAAACAAAAAACAAAAAGTCCTCGAAAACTTCAATTCAATTCATGAAAAACTTTATGGTATGATGCGAAGTAAATTCGTAGCTTTATACAATTTTGCTGTCTCATCTAATCGACATACCTAAATTTATTCTGACGATGGCGAAATTTGCTCGTTTCTCTGCCGACCAGAGGATTATATGCTACAGTTCATATTGTTGGGCTAGCTTCTAATCAATCACTACCGCAGCATCAAAAGTAAACCTGAACTCCAGCAATGAAACTTCCGAGATTCTTCAAGGGTATTTTGATACACGTAATCCGTGGTCCCTGGCGACTCGTTACAGATTAATTGTATTCTGTTTGATTTCTGGCCCCGGCAGCGATATAGTGCAGTATGGATAGGTTTAGCGATGACGAAATGGCTGATCTACAGCTCCTGACACGTTCTACGTAATTACGAATTTAGTATTCATGATCAATGGAATAAGTATTGATGTAATGTAATGCCGTGGGATAGCGGCTCAACGACAGAATGCAGAGCTGCTCACGAAGCGTCGGCAACAACGACCAAAGATAATGGGGGTAAGAAACTGAACAAAATGAAACGCTTTACTACTCAGTAACGAGCTACCGAAGATAATAGGTCCTATAGACCTGAACACTCAGGAAACATGCTAGAATAACTCACGAAATTCCGTCGTAATGATCATTGTGGGGCGCTGCCATTGTGGTCCTCAGCACCCGTACAAGTTCCCGATCTTTCGAGTTCCAATCTCGCCACTTTCCGAACAACACGAACACCCAGTCCCCTGGCGGAGAAAATGCTCGCCCCGGTCGGGAATGGAACCCGGGACGCCGTGATCAAGAGGTAGCAACGCTAGCCACTAGACCACAAGCTGCGGACAAAATTTCGTCGGTAGTGTAAGTGCTTACTCTGAATGTGCCATTATTAGGAGGCCTATGTTAGCACTGAGAAGACCTGGCATAAAAGCAGACTCTCAAAAAGGTTCTAATAATATTAAGATATTTGCAGAAAGTCTTGAGAATACGCTATATAATGTAACGCAGATACCGGGTAAAACGAATAAATTACGGCAAAATGATCCGGAAACCAAATACGATACAATGTAGTGCGTGGGCATGGCTGCAATGCCTAGGGGACAATGCTGGCCGACAGCGTTACCAGGAAAAGAATAGGAAATTATGAGGAAACGTACATAATAAGAAATCTCAATCAACGCAAAACCATAGCACCACATTACAAATAAAACCATAAAAAAATCTAACGGGCCACAGCGAATAGCAAATATTTCGAGTTAGGTACTATGGGCAGGAATATACAGGCTGTAACTAAATTCCCTTCGCAGACTTCGAGGATTTTTAGTGGGATCAAGACGGTAAAGTTTGGCATAGGAACTCTTGCCCGGAAAAGTACAGTTTCCCCGCTACACGCAAAATGCTACAACGCACGCTGCTCTCCAAATCCTTCTGCTCGCCTTCTGGGTCCACCAACAAGTAGGACCCGATGTAACGACCACAGACAACAATACAAATACGGTATCTTCGCACCAAGTTCCGGTGAAGATCAAATCCCTGGTCCTCGGGCATCAGCCGCAGCTATAATCCGCGGCAACATATCTTCCTCGGATGCCACAGGGTCCCGTAAATCAAGGATTTCATAGAGACAAATCTGCAATGCGCATGGGACATCAGGTGAATGACATTGATAGTAGTCTCCTAAGTCGTGGAGAAAATGCGGGAGATTTGAACCTGTGATGCGATATTTTGCACGAAGTGGAAAAACGGTACGTGTCCGGACAGGCGTTTCTATGCTGAATTTAACCATATTGGTACCCATTACAGGTCCTCAACGTCTGTAAAGGGAATTAGTTACACTCTGTAGAGTATGATCAAATAAGCAACAGTGCAAGAAGATCGATGAAATCAGAAAATCTTTTGAAGAGAGAAGACTGCTCTACTTCGTAAATACCAACAGAATGACAGAGAGAGTAATTAAGAGTAGACAGCATGCAAACTGGCTTATGGGAATAAGAGACAAGGAGAATCACGGTGAAACATAGGAGATCACATGAAAAAAATGGAGGGAACAACCAATGATATCGATGGAGCAAGAAATAGACAAACGCTATCTTGCCGTGGGGGTGCATAGCAGTCTCCTCCGAAAGAATGGAATAGTACTGGAAAGGTAGACTGAATAACTTGCCGCAAATGGTCCATGAACTATTCCTAATGACAAACCTAGTAGCAACTAACGGACATAAGATTACACAACATAAAGAAACGGTTTTAAAAACGTCAGATTGCGCATGAGTAATTTAAGCAAATCTCATATACAAATTAAATATCTGCAATGAGAGAGAGATATTCCGCTATTCGCTTTCTTAGAGAACGCATTCAGGATTTAGTATTTTTCTCCCGCCTAGGAGATCTGTGTTGTTGAAAGTGGGGAACTAGGTCAGCACAAAACGGACTTGTCCGCAACCACAGTGTGATCCGTGAAACGTGCACCTTACTGGCATCCAGCTTTACGTCTTGTCTGTGCATTGCACACGGCCTACATTAGTGAATTCTCCAATGAGCTCAAAATGCCCCGGAAGGCCGTGAAAGTGACCGTAGCGTAGCGGAGTAACGGAGTGATGTAAAAAGACCCAACGTGAACTAGTACACTGGCAGACCTTTGACCTAGTTCACAGAGCGCCCAATCACCTTGAGCGTTACGTAGCCGTCCTGCTCGACAAGTCAACTGAGACTCGTAAAATACAAGACGTGTAGTATCAAGAGCACCTCGTGTTAGGCACGTAATGTTCTCGGTAGTCTCGCAGATGAATTTTAACATTAAACTAAGTACTTCATTCTTCTGCAAGCAGAACAGATTCTTCGAAGCCACTGACCAAAATGTCAACAACCGTGATCACGACAGGCTGCGCAGCGATGGACAGCACAATGTCGTACAGGATCTATTGTTGGGTTTATAGCGACTGAAAAAAAATAGTAAGAATCAGGTCAACAACATTACAAACTTGGATCTTTTCAATTTCGCGTGATCTTAAAAGTACTCTATCTAGAGAACGAGGTGGCTATGATACCTCTACGACATATGAAGACAGACCCTAGCACCAAGTGCAAACTGCGTCGGAAATTATATTTACGGAACGTTTTTACGTACCTCACACTTTCTCGGCAGCGAGCTACAAGATACTTTTTCTTCTTCTTCTTCTTCTTCATTTGACCGCTCAGTAAATATCTCTGGGCAACACCTGTTCACATTTGTGGTCTTCTGTCTGAAGAAGAGTTTGATTTTGATCTTTCCGCTAGTCTATTCCATGCAAGCCTCTTCATTCATAATGTATTCGACTACTGCAGCCTACATGTACTAGGATCTGCTTCCCTCTACAAGCACCACACTTACCCTCCATTATCAGTGCCTCAGAATGTGTCCTATCAACCGATCCCTTCCTTTACTCATGTTGTGACATAGCTTCCTTTTTTCCGAATTCGATTCAATATTCTTCACTAGTTATTCGATCTATCCATCTAATCTTCAGCATTCTTTTGTAGTGGAACATTTCAAACATTTCTATTCTCTCCGTGTGTGAGATGTCTACCGTGAAGTTTCATTTCTGTATAAAGCTGCACTCCAGGCAAATACGTTCTAAAAAAAATTCCTACAGCTTCAATTCATATTCGATGTTACTACATCTCTCGTTCAGAAATGCTTTTCCTGCTACTGAAATCCCGCGTTTTATATCTACTCCGGATATCGTCACCTATTTTGCTGCTTACTTGTCTTACTGCTTTTGGCGTCTCATTTCTTGAACTAGTTGCCTAAGCATCTCCTGATCTAATTCGACTACATTCCATTACCCTTCATTTACTTCTGTTGATACTTTTTTTTTCGTTTCAAGTCGTTACCAACTCTGTTCATCTGCTATTCCAAGTCCTTGCTATTTGTGATTGAAGTGCACAGTCGTCGGATTACCTTTTCGCTGAGCTTTAACTCTTTCCCCAAATTTCTTCTAGGCTCCTTTACAGCTTGTTGACTGTACAGATTGAATAATTCAGGGGATAAGCTACAATCTCTCTCTCTCTCTCTCTCTCTCTCTCTCTCTCTCTCTCTCTCTCTCTCTCTCTTTGCCTACTCAACTACTGCTTCCCTTTCACGTCCCTCGACTCTTACAGCTGTAGTCGAGTTTGCAGATAACCTCTTGCTACCTGTTATTTTATCCCTACTTCTTTCCGAGTTTCGTAGAGTGTTCAAGTAAGCAACCTATAATCGTAGGTTTGCCTTCCTTCAGTCAATCTTAAGATAAGTAGGAACACACGAAGCAATACTGACCCTACCACTTTTCTCCGGAATCCAAACTGATATTCCCAGGGGTCGGCTTCTATCAGTTTTTCCAATCTTCTGTGAACAGATCATGCCAGTATGTTGCAACAACGACTTATAAAACAGTTGGTTCGGTATTATTCACACCCGCTTGCACTAGCCTTCTTTGGAACTGTAATTATTACATTCTCTTTCGGGTCTGAGGATATTTCCCAGTCTCATTTATCTTGCAAACCAGGTGCAGCAGCTTTGTCACGATATCTTCTCTCAATTAGTTAAATAATTCTGAGGAAATGTAGTCTACTCCAAGCACCTTGTTTTCGCTTAGGTCTTGCAGTACTCCGCCAAATGTTTCTAGCAATGTCATATCTCCCTTGTCCCAGTCAGCTGGTGCATCTTGCCTTTCATAACATCTGAGGTTGGTTTCTTTTGTATAACCCTTCTATATACACTGATCAACCAGTATCAGTAAACCTGTAGAATGGGAAGGTGCGGAATTTATCTGACCGAGGGCAAATGGTGATAGGCCACACGGGCATTATGGAAACTACACAACTTTGACAAGTACTGTGATGAGTGTCTTCAACACGTGACGAAACCGAGGTGGAACAACGTCCAGAAGTCGTGGTGTTGGGCAGCCACTCATTACAGATGTCGGACGTCGTAGGCTGGGCAGACTAGTACGAGGACAGTTGGCGAAACTAGCATGACTTCAAGGCTGGGGAAGTACAAATGTGTGTGAACACACAATGCACCGAACACTTCCAACGATGGGCCTCTGCAGCCGACGACCCATGCATGTGCCAATGTTAACACCACGACATCGGCAACTACGGCTGAAGTGACCTCGTGACCATCGGCACTGGAAGTTACCGCAGTGCCAGAGCGTTGCATCGTCTGATGAATACCGATACCTTCTCCATCATGCTGACGGGACGGAGAGAATCCGTCATCTTTCAGGGGAACATCTCCTTAACGCCTGTACTGCCGGACGGAGCGAAGCTGGTGGCGGCTCCATCATGCTCTGGGGCACATTCATGTGGACATCCATGGGTCCAGTGGAGTTCGTGCAAGACACCACGACGGCCAAGGAGTATCGTACACTGGTTGCAGACAACGCACACCCCTTTATGACGATTATGTTTCCCGACGGCATTTTTTAACAAGATAATGCGCTATGTCAGAAGGCCAGGAGCGTGATGAAATGGTTTGAGAAACACTGTGGCGAGTTCCAGTTGATTTGCTGACCCTCAGTTTAATCTGATCGAAACCGGAATTTACGGCAATCGGGTGACTTGTGCGTGCAGATGTGACGCCAACTCCCATCATGACCTACCAAAGCATAACTGCTTCCATAACTGCGAAGAGTGGACATGTAGGCTATTAGGTAGGTGGCCATAATGTTCTAGCTGTTCAGTGTACTACTTCCAACTGTCATCCTTCCCTTCTTTACTCAGAGCGGCCTTGCCACCTGAGCTCTTGACATTCATATAGCTGTCTCTGTTTCCTACAAAGGTTTCTTTAATTGTCCTACAAATTGCATCTCTTTCTCATCATCATGCATGCTCCTCAAGTAGCTGCAATTTAAGGCACCATATATTCCGTTAATTTAAAAACATCTGCATTTTCCAGTTAAGTTCCTCAATTTGCGGAGATTAACTTACTTCCATGCACACCCTATCTACCGCTTACAACATCCATATGCAGACTGGTTGTAGCAGGCCCCATCCCCATTCTTCCTTGGCGCCCCCCTCCTTATTTAATTGAAGATTTGCTCTCCGTAGTTACGGTGTAGTGTTTATGCGAAGAGATGTTTTTGCTAAGGACTGCCGTCTGTTCCCTGAACAATACAGCAGCTCTCTCGCAGGACGGCTCCGAATTCCCCACATATCTGTCTTCAGTCTGACTTGATAGCAATCTTTATAAAAAAAGGCTCTGAGCACTGTGGAACTTAACTGCTGAGGTCATCAGTCCCCTAGAACTTAGAACCACTTAAACCTAACTAACCTAAGGACATCACACACATCCATGACCGACGCACGATTCGAACCTGCGACCGTAGCGGTCGCGCGGTTACAGACTGTAGAGCCTAGAACCGCTCGGCTACCGCAGTCGGCGGTTGCAATCTCCAACATATTTCAGCGTGGCATGGCATTTTCGTTCTCTTGTTTCTGTGAGACTTGGCAGGCATTCAGAACACTCCGAGTACTGTAGAACAGACGGCACGACATTCTGAGACAGCTTGATGGTGTTACGAACTATCTGACACATTGCGCAGCATCTCGTAAGCGAAATAAGACTGCCTGTCACTCGGCACACGTGCACTTTTTTCTACATATTTCTGCGATTTCTTACACTTATTCCAAAATACAGATTCAAATAATGAACGCAACTTCCTTCCTGATACTCAATTTTACCACGTTTTGCAAAATTAAAGTATTTTAAGTATAGAGAGCAATGAGTTAGCCGGAACAAACTACGCACTTAATGGCATTGTAAATCGATATTGCGGTTCTGAACTATCAAAAACAGCACTGGCGCCATAAGTTTTCAATAAAATGCATTGTCACATATTGAAGAGAAAACAGCAAACCAACCAACCGTGAATGACACTTCCTTCACTCTTGTTGAACTTCTTGTTATTTCAGAGGGATCAACAGAAGATCAAGGAACAGTGTGCGTTTGTTGCTCACTCTAATTGGCTGTTTAAATCGTCTGATTCAAATGGCTCAGCACATGCTGAAGTATTTGATAGACTGAAGTACAACTTCAGACCAAAACGAAGGATATCGAACTGTATTTTATCTAACAGTTCACTTATTCACTCGTTTAAAATTTACTTTTCTTTTAACTAATTAATATACATTCACACACGGGAAAGCTATACACTGGACACACAACGTTCTCTACAAAGATCGACACTCACCACATTCAGTATCACAAATGTATGCCTACACCTTTGGAATTTTAAAATCGATGTGAAACTTGCGAACTGAATATAATGGGCGACGAATGGGAACGGCTTTCGTAAACTTTGCATGCCCAGTGCCTGATTTCCGGGCGTAGACCAAGTAATATCAGGAACTTTTTTTTACGCGACTTACAACAGCAATAATGTATTTTAGAAAATACATGACAGCGCTATACTATGCTGAAGATGCACAATTATGAAGGGTTTGTTGTTAGAGTGTGGTTCCTCCATGTCAGTACGGTAATGAGATGTGAGTAATATTAGAGTCTTTTTCATACCGAGATGACGGTGTATTACCGAAACAGACAGTAATAATAAACCAGATTAATACATCTCTATGTCATACATTTTCCCCAAGTAATATTAGGTCATTTGCTTGAGCTTTGTAGAAGTTTAGAAACATTAAGCATTTTGTATAAGAAAACAAAATGAACAAATAGAAATATTAATCAGTCCATCAAATGTTATTCCTGATACACTCAGAGTACCATTATATATATATATAATGGTACTCTGAATATATATATATATATATATATATATATATATATATATATATATATGGAAGGGGGTTTAACAAGCGAAACCTAGCGTATCATGTGTTCCAAGTCGGGTTGAAATTATTCCACACATGAGTTACTATGTGGAAGAGACACCAGGGGATAAAGTCTCCCTAGCTCTATCATGCGTAGGGGTGGGGGTAAGAAGGTGGAGACATACAAAATAATCAAAAATCGCTGATGTTAATGTAACATCAGAGACGCTGCGAGTCGTTAGCTGCCTGTTGATAGTCCCGTTGATCTTTCATCACCACCACTGGCGCAGTGGAAAGTGGAAATGGTGTTACATAGATGTAAGCATACGCCAGTGTTTCCACTTCTACGGGTTTCATCCTTTTTCAGGGCGAAACATCCTACATTACGTGTTGTTTAGGGTATTTCATTTCGACAGGAATCTAGGGAAATGTGGGGTAAAATCTAACTTAAGGTGGTAACCCTATTATTTGCAGTAAGTACCACTATGTATTATTTACTCTAAGTCCCGACAGATTTGTTAAAGGGGATTCCCTCATATTATTCATGAATGCAATGTGTCTAATTTTGGCTTACTATATTAACTACGTCATTACCGTTGTTACGGGCGACATCGGAGTTTTGTCTTATTATACCAACAGTAATAATGTCAAAAGTTGAGCGGTTATACCGTCTGTACATAAGAGTAATACCAAGTAGCAAGAAATCCGTAGTATCCATCTGTGAAAGATGTGGTTAGCCATTTTAATTTTTTTGATGACAAAAAGCAAAATGCAGAAAGCAAAAAGCAAACAATGAATGGATACATCAAGCGTTGATCGAAGGTAAGCATTTTGGTGTTGATGGTGTGGGAGAGAGAAAATAAATTGCAGCTGAAATTTATGGGGATAAGGTAGTCTAAAAGCCCGAAAGATAACCGTGGCAATATTATTTACGAAAACCTAAGCGGTCATTTCACTTTTACTAGCAGTTCTGTCTTCAAACACTGACATAGAAAGTTTATAGATTCTTCTCAAAAATGAAAAAAAAAAAGAAAAGAAAGCAGACAAAAGAAAGGGATAGCTCCATACAAAACTGGGAATGCTAGAAAACACGCTAAGTGCTGGAAAAGATGTAAAAGTAATGCTTCAGCTTATGATCCTGCAAATCCAGGACTGTTCTGTAGATTGTATTACAAATGTTATTAAATCGGTGAAATAGTATGTTGTTCATTACTGCAACTAAACGCCCTATATCAGGGGATTTTTCAGATTTTACGGTATTTTGGAGATAATCCTGAAAGAATCTAGGGTAAAACTATAATTGTAAGTCAAAAAATTTGGTCGACGCGCAACCAGCTAGCTGAAACTGAGCATTCCTATCGGACTTCCCTGGGACGCACTACGTCTCCTGTAAGGACGAGCTGGAGCACACGCAATTTTGTTTCCCAGAGCTCTCAAGTGTAAACGTACTGCGGTGGTACAGGATTTGTGTCTCGTTTTTTAGTACGAAATTATGGGTGGTTGTGCTGCCATGAACTGTTCTAACCATTCTAGAAGTGAATTTAGAATGCTCCGTTTCCCAGAAGATTCGGAGAGAAGAAAAAATGGACTGAACTGTCATCGCGAAAACTGGGAACCCGGACGGGACAGATAGTTATGTTTTGTAAGTAAATAATGTTTATTATGACCTGAAGCAATATTCAATAGTAAAAATAGTATGTGGTACTCTAACGTAGGTGCTTTTTTAGCTGTTTTGAAAGTACTGCCTCATAACAGAGATTCTGCCTATAGGGAGTCAGCAGCCCCAAAATTTAACACAGCAAAACATTCCAGAACATACAGTATTTAGAGTACAATATGTGTGCCTTATAGTATACGCTATATATGTTTTCACTGATCAAATAAGGAATGCTCTGAATAACCGATCACCACCCATTGGGATTTTTTGTAATCTCTCAAAGGCTTTTAACTGTGTGAATCATGAAATTCTTCTAGATAAGCTCAAATATTGTGGTATGAGTGAGACAGTGCATTAATGGTTTACTTCATATTTAACTGGAAGAATGCAAAAGGTTGAAATTAACAGTAGAGATAGTCGGTCCTTTGTCAACTTACGCCATTTTCGATATTTACACATAACTTGTGCTTTACCTTGGAGAAGGGGCAGTGTAAGTGTTAAGTGTGTCACTATCTGCGACATGGTCGCGTACACAGTGATCCAATACTGTCAAATGTTTTTTATTCCAGTCTTTGATCACAATATGAATTCTTTAGTCGATGACCGGTTTCAGTCCGTGATGACCATTCTCAGATCTTTTTTACACCATGTCCTAAAGTGAAAAGGCCATAATGGAATCGTCAAAACATATAATCAGCATAGCATCGTCATATAGATCTAAAATAAGGCGGAGAATAGGCCGCACCGTCCACACAGTCGTAATTGCAACTGGCTACTGGCTTTGACGATGACATTATTGCCTTATCACTTTAGGATATGGTGTAAAAAAGATCTGGGGATGGTCATTAGGGACCGAAACCCGTCATCGTCTAAAGAATTCACATTGTGTTCAAAGACTGGAATAAGAAACATTTGTTAAGTTAGTTCTTGTGTGTCCTGGAAATTTAACGACCCAAGCTTTCATGCTGTAGCGTTCTCGCCTCCTGTGCACGGGGTACCGGGTTCGCTTCCCGGCGGGTCACGGATTGTCTCTGCCTCGAGATGACTGGGTGTTGTGTGTCTTTCATAATCATTTCATCCTCGCTCACTCGCAAGTCGCCGAGTGGCGTTAAAGAACTTGTGGAGCGGCGGACGAACCGCCCCGCGAGGGGTCTCCCGGTCACCAATGCCATATGCTCATTATTATTATTCTTCGACTAGAAGTGCCGTGTTTGGCGAGTTTCGTATTTATACTTGGTTATTGCGCAAATATGCACTTTAGATGCAGCCGCGCCAACTCGTTCTTATCGGAGACCTGTACATGATTTAATAAACGTCACTGTTTTATTTTCTTTGTGGAATTCAAATTAAATATTCGATAAACATAGGACGCGATTCTATCACAGAAATATACATGTTATTTGCCCGTTTATTTTTGATTTCGACAGCAAAGAAACGCAGCAACAAGCAAATAAAAAAACTCAAAATAGCACGATGTAAGGCTCTCTGCAGGACACTTCTAAACTATTTCAGAAAACTTTAACAAAACAGCACAGTTCGCATAAGCTATATGCTTTGTTTAGCATTCGCTGGGAAACAAACTGGCGTATGCGCCAGCCTGTGTTTTTAGGAGCTCTACGACCCATTACGACGTCACTTTCCGTCCACGGCGAATAATTACTGTCTAGAATGAGTTACATCTACGGACTAAGTCGTGTTAGGAGCACCACTGGGAGGATTTTAGAGGGCAAAAATGTAAAACGTTTTGATCAAATGTTCAAATGTTTGTGAAATCTTATGGGACTTGGCTGCTAAGATCATCAGTCCCTAAGCTTACACACTACTTAACCTAAATTATCCCGAGGACAAACACACACACACCCATGCCCGAGGGAGGACTAACCTCCGCCGGGACCAGCCGCACAGTCCATGACTGCAGCGCCTTAGAGAAACGTTTTGATGGGACATCCTTCCACATCTGGACGAGGTACGTGCAGCATCGGCAGCACATGGTTTAACACAGAATCTAACTCTTCGTAGTGACATGACGCCAAAGCTCCGTTCAAGCCGTGCACAAAGCACAGCGGATACGGGGAGGGCGGGGGGGGGGGGGGGGGGGGAAATAATACGGACGTAAGAGTTTTGCTGGTCTGTCGCCGCCAGCTGCCGGCCGGTCCGGTCGCGAGGTTTATGGCGCGTACGTGCGTCTCGGCGGGCCGCTGCCAATGTCACGAGGACGGCGGGCCGCTGCCGCCACCGCTGACGTCGCGGGCTGCGTGTCTGCGTGGCGCCCAACCTCTGACGCAGGTCAGCCTGGCGGTGACCCGCCAACAAGATGCTAATGGCACGCAGGCGCTCTGCCACCGGCTCGCTCGTTCACACCGCGCCTCCCGGGCACGTAGGCCGCCACAAGCGCGCCTGTCACCTGAACCGATCCGCCCACTTTGCAGTGGAGGGTGCGCTGTAGCGACCCTTTTCTGGCCAATTAAAACTGTGTGCCGAGAGGGGACGCCAATCGAGAACCTGTAGGAGGAGGAGGAGGAGGAGGAGGAGGAGGAGGAGGGGGGGGGGCGGGCTGAGCTATCCGAACACCACTCACCCGTACTTACAGCTCAATATCACACTGTCATGCTTTCCAAACTTCACAGACATTGTTTCCCAATATCAGTGAGGTCAAGCTGAAGGAAGATCTGTTTGTCAATCACAAATCAGAAAGTTGCTGATCGAGGAGTTCTTCAAGGCTACAGTTGCGAACGTCGAGTTACATGCCTGAACCTTTGAAGCCAGTGTTCATGGCCCTTTGGACAACAGAAGAGAATTTTGTTCGTATAGCTTAGAACTGTTGGACAACTAATTGTGAGTATAATATCACTAAATCACGGTTCGCCAAACTGTGAATAGTGCTAGACGAATATCTGTTAATAACAAGGCGGTTTTGTTCTGACATTTTGACTATACTAATATATTGTTCTTAATTTTCTGACTTCTGTCATTGTTGCGATTTACAACTGAAGTAATCCATGTATGTGCATATTGTGTGTGTGTGTGTGTGTGTGTGTGTGTGTGTGTGTGTGTGTGTGTGTGTGTGTGTGTGCTCTCCACATCTCATACTAAACCAATGGACCGATTTCAACGAGACCAAGAATCGCTGTGCGGGTAAAAACGACCTACCTATCGTAGTTCCGGAGATATGGCGTCATAAACAGTGAGATGCGTAAGAAATTGCCACATTTTATATGAACTTTTGATGCATTTATTCTTTACTATTAATGTACACTTACAGTCAAGTCAACTTGAGGAAATCCCTTACACCTGGCAGCACTTTTGACAGCTTTAGACTGCAAAGCGCTAACAGCTCTAGGCGAAAACGATAGTCGTTCTACAGAGTTATGAAGAGGCGTGCTATAGGCCTACAGACGTTTAAAAAATACAAAATCGCGTTATGAACACGCGATGCACTTGTGTCCAGCATACAGAAACTGTATAGGATCATGTTGCTTAATTTGGATACTTATACATTTGTACATATGCATATTTCTTTGCACGACTGTTTCATTATTTCAAAGGTGTTTTCGAGGACGTCAATAGAAAACTGGCAAAGTGAATGCCCGGGCAATGCCGGGTTCGTCGGCTGGTCACTGAATAAAACATTTTTATCATTTTTGAAAAATTCAATTGACCTTCAAAATCACGTGTTCCATCAAAGTAGCAGGACTCTCAAAGTGTTCTGTCAGAACAAAAGTTTGGAAACCTCTGCACTGAAGACACACTTAGGCCCGTCAGATCTGCAGCTTTTTTTTTTCGCAAAACTTGGTGTCGTTAGTGATGAATGCTTCCATCGGAGTTGCTGAGAGGGATCTCTGCCTCCCACAAACACCACTTTTCCACACTAGGGCGGGTATAAAAATAAACACGCATCAGTATTTCACCGAGATCACACGTGAGACGCCGAGATAACGACATTTTAAACGATTTTATACGAGCGCAACAGAAATCTTGTTGCTACAAATTATAAAATACTACTCTACAATAGTACCGCCAACAATATTGTTTGCTAAGATTGGCAACAAGCGAAAACAAATTAATACCGCCGGCTTCTATAGATACCACCACTGTAACTATGCTTCGCGGAAAGTGGTAAGCTATATTGTGCCTGGAGTACATTAAGCTAAAGGGACAAGAGAATGTATTCGCAAAGGATGAGACGATTTCTTTACTCTCATATTCCACTTGCAATATTAGGGCTACAGATCCTCTCTTACATCTAACCTCATCTCCTTCGGGAGTTAGCTCTACAACATGCGAAGTACATGACATGTAAATAATAATAATGAAGTCACAATAATGAACATATGGTACTGGAATAAATTCAGTTTGTCTTCGAGTCACAGGAAAAATTTAACTCTTCCGGCAAAGCGGGAGAAAGAACAGGTTACATTTAGCAGCTGCAAAAAAATGTAATTGATAGAGATTAGGAAAGCTGGGATACTGTTGACAATTAGGCAAATTGAGACACAAGTACTGGTTCGTTGTTGGCCAGAAGAAAGGCAGCTGGATCATGCTGAGCATGTTCTGGATCAGACGCAGGTTACTGGATGGATTGTTCCAGAATAGCATGGCTCAGATGGCTGTGATGGAGAAACATTTAATGCTATATACGCGTACAGTACAAATCCTGGACGTATTATCAGATCTTTTATTGCAGTTATGGAATGACGACATACATTTAATGCAATAGGAGAAATATCGGGATCCTAGTGGCTAGGAATCCGGTGGAGACAAAACAGCGTAGAAGGTGGAGTGTGTAAAAGAGCCACGTCGCCAATCCTCCCGCGGCCAGACTGAGCGTGAGTGAGTGCCGAAGTGATCAAACAACTGTGTGTTAAACACACGTCTTACACAAGCACTCGTTCAAGGCTAGCTTAGGGCATCTTCGAGTCGTAGCTACGCCTTATTGAGTTACATCACAATAGCAAAGATAGGACTAGAAACCGTATTTTTTATTGTTATTTTTATGGAAACCCTTTTTTTCTAAATTCTTGAGATGTAGGCAGCAAAGCGAGTGATGCCCTGCTTCCAGTAGAAGTTTGTCCTCCCCACTTCAGCTACTCATCCAAGACTATACTAGGATCTTCTACTACTTTTTAATATGTGAAGTTGTTATCATATAAGAGTATTTGAGGAACATTTCACGAAAATATTTGCTGCCCAATTTCTGTTCGATATGAGCATCAGCTGCTGATTTCTTGGAGTTTTGTGATATTGAAGAAAGGTCATCCTTCATACCCACACGGCTGAAGCCACAGTTTTAGGGATGGCGCTTCGATACAGCTGGATGTCGTTAGCGTAAGTGATAGTTACAAGCATCTAACACAGTTGAAATATCGTTGATAAGTAGAGGGGGGGGGGGGGGATAGAGGACCAAGAACTGAACCCTGGGGGGACACCCGAGATGACGACGACATCTTATTTGTCGAACTTAGTTTTGTAAAGCGAGTTCAGCTGTGGGCTGTCTCACTACTTCAGATTTTTTTCGGCGATTTCCGGGCAAACCTAAAATCAGGCAAGGGTAGTCCTGCAGAGAATTTAATTCAGACTCAAGAGGAAGAAGTTTCCAGTTCCGGCACTTTCTGTCTGCCTAACACCCACGTATCCCGTTAACTGATATCAAAGCGGTACGACGACGGTTTAATCGTCAACTACTCTAACTATATGAAGAAAACAAACGGAGTTCGTCTTGGAATTACGTAGCAGCGTCGTTACTACGAACACTAAGAGAAAGCAAGGCAGCTACGGGAGACGTGGAAGTAGGCGACGCTTTCACTGACGGACTAGCGGTGACAACGTCTTTTAAGGACGTTCTTTATTCCAGACACTTTAACCCCTTCTCTTGCTCACACGCAAGCAGCCGACGTTTGTTGCATAGATCCGCTATGAAGCCAAAGTCAAGCTGTTTGACTGAGGTCAACGCTTACATATTTGTATAGCTGATGCATTGAGGACAGTTCATTTCCGATGTTTCCATTACACACAGGACAATGGTCCCACCCATTCCTATCGCTTTGTACGGTAAGCACGAATACTACCTGTAAATAATCTGTTCAAGTCTGGAATTATCCGTTAAACAAAGATATCCAAATACTACCGCTAAACTAGCAGACACAGCTCGGTGGTTTTCACAGAAATTGAAGAGATTACGTATTTTTAATTAGAAAGGCAATTAATTAACGCCATCTCAAAGCACATGCACAGATTATACAACGAAAAGTGAGTCACGAACGCCATGTCATAATTCATGTACAAGTTTGTTTGAAATCTGTAGCATGAAGCAGTGGAAGTGTAGTATCAGTTGAAGAAAATGACGAGCCCTGTAATTGGTGTGAACACTTCCGAGCAGCGAGACATAATCCCTCCCAAACGTTGATAATGTATAATATTAGTAGTGGTTTATGTGTGTTCAGTATATGGTTCCGAGACGAGGTATCTTCAGTTCAGTTTGCGATTTTCGAGACGAGAGGGTATCAGTTACCTCATTTGCAACTTCCTTTTGGAAGGCGAGGTATGACATTTTTAATAAATGATATGGTTTTCTTACATCTATGTCAGTATAATAAAACACACAACTGCTTTCTATGCAACACGAAATATTTATTGGAACATTTGCAACGATACTGGAGCACAAAACGTATTTTGTAGATCAGTTGCGTTACGCGTTTATCGTCATCTTGGCAGTCACACGTTTTATGCAGCAGTCATTCGCAATGTTACAGCCTCTAGGGGTATCAGGAAGCAGTTGATGGAGAGGCTTATAATCAGAAAATAAAAAGTGTGCAGAGAAGAAAGTAACACTTAAGTATAAATAAAAGTTAACAAGTGACGAAACTCACTATCTATTCACAAAATTCCAACCAATTTGAAGTACTTTCACGGATGAAGATATGTGGACCGAAGTAACGTGTAACAACTATAAACACTTTTGGACTGCGACGAGAAGAGAATCGAGTTAAAACTAACTGAAATGATCACTATTATTTGAATGAAAAGCACATACGAAGATCTTATTTCTGTAGATATTTACGGGTAGCCAGGAGGTTCGGCAGAACGCATAGTGGAGGAATTCCTACTCGAAACTCATATTAGGGCAAACGTTTCTCAGAATTTTTGGCAAGAACATTGGCCCTTGCTGGAGAGGTCAGTGATTGTTTAAAGAGGGTATTTCAGCAGTTTAGTTTCCGGCAGAATCACGCATATAACTCTAAAACATTATTCCTGCGCTGGGAGCGAGGGCAGTGAGGGCGCTTCGGTCGGTTTATCGCGAGTTTTTTGTCGTGAAATTTCACGAGGATACGCTGAACCACTTGATAGTACACGTACAACAATCTTAAAATCGTTAAGTGCTATGCGCTTTCCTTAGTCACCACTGTGCTTGTTTACTGTTACGTCGTCGCGTGTTTTCGATAACGGCCGTGGAAGGCCAAGTGCAATACTATTTTGGTCGGATAGCACTTACACCTATAAATTACCCGTTTCTCCCGTCACAGACGATCTTCTGATCATAGGAAGGAAGCAAACCACTTCCGATCATTATGGAAAACATATGCCAATCTCTTGCCATTGATCAGAAACGTGGTTTTCTCAAAGTGCTCCTTCTTTTGATACGAAGATTGCCAGTGACGGTCGAAACTGGTACGGTCTTTGTGAAACTGCGCGAGATTCTTCCGGAAAATAAAACGTTTAAAAAAAATACCAAGACCCTGCAAATGTCGAAACCCCGAGGTCATTGGAATAGCACGGAGAGAACTCCAAGGACTATTTCGGGCGAGACACAGAAACGTGATGCGCTCAGCGCTTATCATGGAAAGCTGGACTGTTGAGACGTTTATGGGAAATTGCGGTGCATGTGCACACGGCATCAAAACCAAGAAGCTAGGGTGATATTTTCTAGATTATTACACTAGCGTGTTGAAGCTGTCAGGCAGACACGATAGAAAATATCGGATGAATTCAGAGACTCACTGCTACAATCGAAACAGTGTAATAATTCTGTCTCATGGAGGGACCACAGTAATGGGATAAGAGACTTCACGGGTGTACTGAGGCATACAAGACATAATTTTTCCTCCCGCTCCATAAGCAAATCTAAGAGGACAAATAATCGCTAATGTTGGTACATAACTCTGCCAGGAAGAGCCCACCGATCAGTATTGTCTTGGAGTGATTCTAACGTGGATGCAAGCTCCGATTCAGTTGAACAAGGTGCCGTTATACTAGATAGTCCACAATTTTTGTCGGAGGTCGTTTATGTCCTGGATACTGGCAGTGGCACGGAATTGACATCGACCTGGTCCAACACAAGTTCTTTCGGGGACAGAAATGGTGATGTTTCTGGACAATAGAGCACATCAGTATGATACAGACAGTTCGTACAAAGACGTCCTGTGTGTGTGTGTGTGAACGAGTACTGTAGCGTCGGAAAAAAAAGCAACGCGGCACTGTCGCATAAGAAATAACATGGGATGACGCAGGTTGTCCGTGGAGTACCATTGTGGCCGTCGGAATTCCCTCAAGCACAACCTGTCGTGACCTGAATCACGCCTGATGGGTCACCACGCTATGCCGCCAGTGACACTGACGCGACTCTCCAAAACCTTGGAAGAGTAGACTTCTTCCCAAGTCGTTGCCGTACGCGCCGAGGATGGTCATCGAGGGTAGTCCAAACTCAGCCGTTCGTGCTGTGCAGTCTACGCATGGGAGGCAAATTCTCCTCCAATTCCTGCTTGTCTCCGACCAATGGTGCAGGATGACATACAATATGACACGGGCTCCATTACTTGTTATCCGATGGCAGGCGCCGACGTGAAAGCGGTGACGATGTACTTGGTGCTCAATGCGACGACCCTCCCTTGTGGTCAGTCGTGGCCGACCGGAATCCCTGATGCCGAGTACGCTAGTCCTCACGTTTCCACGCAGTCCGACATTGAATCACTGCCACTTCAGAATGTACCACAAATCTGGATATTGCACGATTCGATCAGACGGCCAAATGGGGACCCACAACGAGACCCCTTACCAACTGCGTCAATTGCTGACAACGCTGTCCCACACAAGTAAGCAGTGCTCTCGTGCCCTTCACAGCGATCACTCAACATCTGACGCTCTTCAACGCCCTTCTATACCTCACCAGTTCTGGTAACAACACTGAACACGATCAACATTAATGGGCCCAGGTGGTCGTTCTACCTGACACAGATAATTACACCTTTAATAAATTACATACCTGCCGACGGTAAGTGTGTGTACAAAGTTACATTAACATTCGACGATGCTTCTAGGTACTTCACATTTTTTTCCGTATAGTGTAGCTTCCGTCCTGCATTGTAAAGAGTCTTGCCACAAGTGGCAAATACCAATGTGATGTACGTTCATTTTCTGGAGAACATCCAACGTCGAAGCTCCTAAACATTATTCCGAGAAAATATCAGCAACAGATGAAAGCGCGCGGATGTGGCCAGAGGGTATCTAGCCCGCTATCGGATGGCACCAAAGTCAAAAGGCATCGCAGTTCGTTTGTACTGCGGCTGAGAGCATTGGAAGCACGAGGTATGAGCAATATCAGTGGGGGAGGGGAGAGAGAGAGAGAGAGAGAGAGAGAGATATATATTAGATTTTTTCACAGCACGTGACTGATTATCTCGTGTCCTTCGAGAAACGTCTCTGGTTTCAGCTTCGGGTGCGATAGCTTCTAGACTACAATCACCATCACTTATGATTAAGACACGCATTACGGAATGTGTGTCCTGAAGTAGTCTGCTTCAAAACAAACCTATTAGACCGCCGTAGCAGTACCAACAGGTAAGTGACGCGAGAAATAAATTAATGACGTGAGAAGTTCTTTCTAACTCTGTTTTCCTGCCGGTGCCGGCAGATTAACGCATTCATGATTTTTCATATATGTTCTGCAAGTATCTTACAGGAACTGCAGCATTTTAGCTATTATACGAAGTGCTCAGAACTGCCATCTGGACATTTTTATCAAAAGGTGTCACTGTATAGCCCAGAGTAAGATTGGGTCTTTCACGCCGCACTTGGAAACTTAAAAAAATCGGCTTTTTGGAGTGTCCAGATCCATTTTCATTTTATGATACTGGTGTTAAGGAAACACGTGTAACGACTAAGAACGCCATTCCGGGTATACATTTTTCCACTGCTAGATGTGCATTCGTTAGTTTTTTTTAGTTTTTTTCGCAAAATAAGTCCACGTCTCACAGTCTGATAGTGTATGCTATGTTTCAGGTACTACTGGTAACTGTAATAATTAGGGCGTGAATTAATAAATTCTCTACGCATACAACTTTTTCTCCGTATCTTCTGTTATGCCAAATGGGAGTCATTCGTGTTTTACCTGAACGACGGTATAGTCGAATGGAGGACCAACAATACTGTTCTGCGTTCGAAAAAAGCTTTGCAATTTTATTAATTACACAGCTGACAACTGATTAATCGAGTGACTAAAAGCCTCGCTTCAATGCGTCATGACCTACGGTGTGACCATAAATTATCGTTACAACTTTAGACTTAAGTAACTTTATACTAGATATTAAATGGTTTTCAACATGTGATAACTAGAATTCCTTTTTTTACCATCTACGTGAAGCAACTTTAACACAAAATTGAACTTTAAAACATGATAAAAATGGGGACGCCACGGGAGAAAGCTCAGTATGTGATCTGCTTCACATAGAGGACGTTCGTTACACAAGTGCAACGAAACGTGAGAAGACGGTATGGAAGACATCCTCTGCCCCGAGCAACTATTCGGGTTGGACGTACGTCATTTAAGGCAACAGGTAGTGTCCTCCATAGAAAGGGGGTAGCTAGTCTGTTTCAGACGCCACCGTGGAAAAAGCACGGCAGGCGTTTGGAAGGAGTCCGATAAAATCGGTGCCTACGGATCTCGTGAACCAAACCACGGTTAGAACCAACGTACACATTCGCAACGCATTTGACCATGTCACCAGAGATATCTTGAATCGTACGTGGCGAGAAACGGAATTCCGGCGAGACACTAATTGTGTCACTTAGGCTGTAACACATTGATATGAATGAATGCAAAACATTATGAGTTATCACATGTTGAAAGCATTTGTTACTATATAGTATAGTTTCATCCATATTAAAGTGTTAAGCTGTGAAGATAATTTATACACAGCCTATATTTGAATTTTTTGTCGTTGTGCCTCAGACGTACATGCAAACGTTTAGAGAGGCTTTAACTATGCAACCGTCTGTTCACGCTGATACGAGGAAGGAAGGAAGGAAGTAATCGTTATGCAAGTTAGTGGTTGCTCTGTACTGTAAAGCCGTTAACCGACGCGGAAAAGTTGGTTGCTAATGTATCAGAAATTCTATTACGTTCTTGATATTAACAAAATTATCGGAGTGCATAATAAATTACAGATGACACCATGAAAGTAACGTCATACACCTTAGAGCAGGTATTACAGCAAAGAATCTTTCGGAAAAAAAGACGGAAGATCTTTGTAACAATGGACTAAGTGCGGTCCGTTTGCGTCCTAAATAAGTTTCCACCGTGTACAGTGGATATCGGAAACATACGAAAATGAAGTTTTCCAGTGCCGCTGTACTTTATTTGAGCTAATCTGAAGGAGTAAGACTTTCAATACTCGAAAGACATCTTACAACTACGTTACAAAATTTGAACGACGTGTGAAGTATTGACCGCTGCCAGGTTTCCAGTTAAATAGAGTACTTTTAAAAAGAGAAAAACTTTGCACTGAAGTTACGGACAAAAAAACGGGACCACCATAAACACAGCACATTACCCAGCCTAATAAGACGCAGGGAAGCAGCTGGCGTTTAAAAAGGTTCCTGTCATATCGTAGGGGATAAACACAGTTTCTGGACGATTTTGAAGGCAATCGTACACCATCTTGTCTGCAAAATGGTGGCAAGCGCAGACAACGATGATGGAGGTGGATAGCGATCATGCATGCTTTCTCCTAAGTTGACTACAAAAGCTCAACAATATTGAAATCTGGTGAGTGTGGTGTCCAGGGGAGATGGGACAGTTCATCTTCGTGCTCACAAAATCAGTCCTCGACGGGGCGAGCTGAGGGAAAAGGGGCCCTGTCATCTTGGAACACACCATCACGACTGTACCTTGGTATGGACCTGTTCACCCAAAACGGGCACGTAGTCCTTGGGAGCGATACGACCTTGGCGCCCTTAGAATACTTCGATATGTCTGTCCAAATCACCACCGAACCCACACCGTGTTTCACTCTTCGGGCGTAAACTCACCAGAAGAGCAAACAGTGTGAAGCAAAACCCAGTAGACGAAATGACTTTCTTCCACTGCTCCGCTGTCCATGTCTTATGACTCCGGGACCACGTTTTCCTGTTGTATTGTATGGAACTGGGGACCTAAACACGACGAAGAGGTTTCGTCCCCGCCGTAGCCCTGAGTGGTTCACAACCCCACAACCGGCTACATCAGTCCACTCACCCCACCGTCGCTCCACACCGAACCCTGGGTTATTATGCGGTTCGGCCCCAGTAGACCACACCCGGGAACGTCTCACACCAGACTAATGTAACCCAAAATGTTTACTAGGTAGAATAATTATGGTGTACGCGTACGTGGAGACCGTGTGTGCGCAGCAATCGCCGACATAGTGTAACTGAGGCGGAATACTGCGAACCAGCCCGCATTTGCCGAGGGAGATGGCAACCCGCCTTAAAAACCACCCGCAAACTGGTCGGCATACCGGACCTAGACACTAATCCGCCGGGCGGATTCGTGCCGGCAACCGGCATGCCTTCCCGCTCGGAAAGCAGTGCATCAGGCCGCTTGGCTAACCGGGCGGGTTACGTTTTTCCGTTACAGGCATTTGCACCACTGATGTGTGGTTTTGAAATTCCATCTCGACCCGGTATTCCCTGTTTATTACGCTCCCTTAGTGTTGTTTTGGTGCTGACTGTGTTCGCAAGCGTCACATTCGGGTCTGCAGTGACTTTTGCAGCTGTCGCATTCTTAATAAATGAGCGACTGTCACAGTCACTCAACACTCTTTCGTCCGCGTTGTGATTTAACGGATGAAATTTTTCCGCTCTACCTGTATGCGGTATACGCCTTTCATACGATGCCTCTTGATACACCAAACACTTTGGCTCCCTTGGTTACGGAAACACCCATCATACGAGCAACAACAATTTACCCACGTTCGAATGCACTTAGCTCCGACGTAACGCACTGCAACTACACCAAGTACCGTTGTAACCACGAATGCCACTTGCAACATAGTGAGTACATTACACAGGTGCCGCTGATGGTCAAAAACAGCACAACCAGGGGGCTTGGCTAGCACCTGCATTTGTGTTTAAGTGTGCATTTCTCGCGGTGTTTCCATATTTTCACCCGACCCCTGTATGAATGTTAGTCAATGGCCTTGTACTTACTGACTCCACAGTAAAATTTAGTGAACTACAGCCAAACATTAAGAGAGGAGTGAAAATTCTCATATTGTCTTATCTTTTTTTAAAAAAATCATAAGACTGTGGAAAAAAGGAGAAAAGACAAAGGACGAGTTACACGCAAAAATCTCACTTATTCTGTAAATAAAATATTTACTGGGAATTTTTCATGAAAAAACCTAATAAAAGTAAGGAAGATGTCGACGACGAGATTATTTGGGCAGAGGTCGAAGAAGTGATCGATGGAGAACGAAGTCGGCCGTCACATTTTTGGAAGGCATCATTCCAATACTTTCCTTAAGCAATTTAGGGAAATAGCTGAACATTTACATCTAGATGGTCTCAACTTTTTCCGCTGCTGGCGGAAGAAATCGTGTGACCTAAGTTTCGTCAGTATTCTCTCTCTCTCTCTCTCTCTCTCTCTCTCTCTCTCAATAAAATATAAAATGATAAAGCGGTTTAATAACATATTTTAGTCCACATGCAAGTACTGTAAGACCCACCGGTGTACTTCACGAATCCAGAGGGAAAAAAAAAAACAGATCTTGCTTTTATTTACTTTGAAAAAAGTGCAAATGAGAGCAACAGAGCTAAATTTACACTTAGCGCCCCATCGACAACAGAACGGATTAGGCCAAAAAATACCACGAAGGCGATGTGTGTAAAACCACAAAGCAAAAGAGAAAGAGTTAAGTCGAAGCGAGGCAGATGTGGTATATAACAACGACGGTAAATGACATTCGAACCGACATCCTCCCGAGCGCGTGTCCAGTATCTTACCATAGCACCACCTCGCATACACACAGAGAACACAAAATATTCCGGGCTCTTATGACGTGGTCTAAGGGATATCACTTCAAAATCCGACTTTCCGTCACCATCTGCGGAGTACATTTTCAA
Organism: Schistocerca gregaria; assembly: GCF_023897955.1. NCBI lineage: Eukaryota > Metazoa > Arthropoda > Insecta > Orthoptera > Acrididae > Schistocerca > Schistocerca gregaria. The sequence continues at coordinate 579,628,219 of NC_064922.1, forward strand.
GGGGGATCGTAGCTTTACTGAATGTCCGAGTCACACCCTGGCTGGCTACTTACGGCATGCCACTGTGAACATACAACAACGACTAACTTAAGTATCTATCCTAGTCTTTGGACGTCTACCTAAGGAGTCTTAGTATGTGCTGGAATACTAAGGTTGAAACTGTTTACACGCAGACTATTAAATCGCTCTTTAACGATGAAAGCGGATCAAATAATTACAAATGAAGAAACTTAACATTACTTCCGGAATGGAACCGAAAGACAACAATGAACACAGCGAATCCGTTACCTATATTTCATTTCGAATAAAATAATATTTGACTGGCACACTTTAGCCTGCGGAGAGAACTGTTTGGGGGGGCAGGGGGGGGGGGGGGAGAAGAGCGCAATGTTGCAGCGTGCAGACAGCCACAAGGCTCTGTACCTACCGTGCTAATGAGAAATGTCACTGAGGGCGCTGCAGGCGCGAGATAAATTTAACCTTCATGTGGACGCCCTTGTGATGGTTAGTGTCTAGTATGCGGCTCTTAACGATACAGATGGAGAATTATATACTTATTGATGCATATATTAATTTGTAAGTGGTAACTTTACTCAACACATTCCAGCGCACTTTAAGGAAATTGGCGAAGAATTACGCAGCGCGTAACTGCACGAATAAGGTCGGGAATTGAAGTACGTGGGTATGTTTAGATGTTTTATATTTGGGAGTTTCACTCACAGCACTTACATTTCCAGAGTGAATGTATCACTAACTTTACATTCTTTTTCTAACAGTAGCAGCTATTTTGACAATACTGGTGGATATGAGGCTCAAAACGTTTCATTTTGAGGTGCAGTAAAATACCTCAGACGTTAGTGAGAACACTATGCAGTCAGGTACCAGTATTTACCTGCATCCTGAAAGTGGCATGAAACGGTAAGAATGTAGTGTACAGGATACGGGAAAAATCATGTGATGCTAAATACATTTAACTTTAAGACTCTGGGGCATTAAACAACGAAATGCTACAGTTGGCTCTCATGTTAACGCAATAAGCTGTATTTAGTTGTGAGCGAACGGTCACGGCAACTTATTTTGTAGCACGTAAAAAAATAATTAGTAAACAGCGACCACACGCCGTTTGTTCATAAATTAAATTGCTATTTTGTAGTTACATACGAAAATGAGACATTATGACTGTGGCATAACTCAAAGGAAAATACATTAAAACCACAGAAGAATACCACCACAATGGTCACCTAGGCGCCTTTCGAACTGTTCGCTGTTCACGATAGACCACTTATGAGATTGTGAGGTCTCGGTACGTACGTACGAAACTGGCAACACGGCGAATATGTGGCGGTTGTGAAGAAAAAAATAAATAAAAATAGTTGGCGCCTGGCTCGAACCAGTTGACTCGATGAAATGTCAATCACAAAGTAGTAGTTACAGACATATGTAGGAGATACGCAGAACGAAGGCAGTTTTAACTGATCAGAAATGTCTATTTTCTGCATGCCGGAGAGGGATCGGTATGCGAATCCCTGCTTTTTGCGGCAATGCGCCAATAGCTGTGCCACCCGAGCACGCCTCACAGTCAGACTTACGATTTAAAAATTCCATAGTTTCTGGTTTGTACGACGTGTTCGGATAATAACTGGTAATTTCACTGCCCGCGAGAGGCAGGGATAGTGGTTTGAATTCCACTGCAAGTCACACCTTTAAATTTTAACGAAAGTTCATCACTTCGTGCACTGTATTACAGTAAAAAAAACCTGTCACTTGTTCTAAATGATTACCAAAAAAAGCTGTTCATCTGCACCATCTAACTGAGCTGCTTGTATCGTCTACTGAATTGTAGAAAGCGAGCAGTGGAGGGAGAGAGGGAGAGAGGGAGCGAGGGAGAGAGAGAGAGAGAGAGAGAGAGAGAGAGAGAGAGAGAGAGAGAGAGAGAGAGAGGGAGAGGAGATTTCCAGAACATTTTTGACCTCTTAGCTTAACGATGTCTGCGTTATCCAGCATTCGGACAAACGGAAAAAACTTCCCAACATAGAACAGGGTAGTAAAGCGCCGCGACAAGACACGACAGAATTTTACACATTCTTTACGCTGTTTAGTTAAACTTCGTGATAGCATGCCGTTAGTTCAAGGGTAGGAATTCAACTGCTACCGACAAAAATGACGTACTGGTGGGACACTGGACCCATATTCGAGAGGTCGGCGTTTCAGTTATCCGTCTGGCCTTCCAGATTTAGATTTTCTATAATTTTTCTAAACCGCTTCACGCAAATTTAGGGTAGTTTCCTAAAAAATGACACGGCCGACTTCCTTCCCCATACTGGGGGCCCACTCTAATGACTTTGTCGACGAATAGGGGATAAACCCTAATTTTCCTTTTTTCTGCTTATTGCTTTGTTTCTAAGACGAGGCCTATTCCCAATAACTTCAAGAAAATATAGGGTCTACTGAGTAGCAAACGACAAGCAGTTGAAATTACCAAACATAAGATCCAGAAATTTAGAAATGTTGAAAGAGTTGTTTCAAGTTTCCCCGATCAGGTGGTGCCCGTTCCATCCCCATGAAAATAGAAAAAAAAAGGAAGTGCACTGATAGTGTCAATGTCAAAAATGCTGATGAATCAGCGAAATCTGAGAGCTTCGTTTCAAATAAACACTCTACAGAGCAACTGCCCGTAGTTTTAAATTGCATGTTTTCCTCGACCTTGCACCAAACTCTCGCTAGCAATATGAACATTGTTTTGTAAACCAAGCGTTTAAAGCTCTTCGGAACGTTGCAAAGAGAACGTAATTTAATAAAGAGACTTGTGAAACATTTTTTAAAGGGACCATGAAGACTTCGTCTTGTTATTTTTCTGATTCTGCTGAGTGACACAATCGCCGGACTGGAAGCTACAGGTATTCAGAGTGTGGCACTTTTGGGGGCAGAATTACCAGGACCACCCTACACTGAATGTATTGGGATGAGGAACCAATGACCAGAAATGAATATTTAACGCTTTTCGAAGTATTCAATAAGCACTGCAACAATTTGCAAGCCATTTGTGTTTCACAACAAAAGCCACATACGCTGTGGCACTACCTCGAAAAGCACTACAAGATAGATCGGCCAACTGTGGATTCTTCCTAAACATCTAGGGAAATCACAAAAATCTAAATCTGAATGGTCGGACGGCAATTTGAGTCGCTATCCTCTCGAATGCGAGTACACTGTGTCATAGCTGGGTCTCCTCTCTCGTAGAGTACTCTGGGTACCACTGTCACTGCCTCCTTTCCCGTTACACGCTTGAGTGGTGTGCGTGAAGAACGAGTGCTGCTAAGCTTCCGTAGAAGACCGAATGTAATTTTACCTTCCCAATGTTTTTCCACGAGACACACGCATGAGGAAACAATATACAGGGTGGTCAGAAATACTCTGACAACTTTTTAAGGCTCGTGTGCTGAGTAATAATGGTTGAGAAAAAAAAATAGCATTTAGATAAGCCACTCAGACCGTCGGGCGCACAAATTAAAGCGAACCGCCAAAGATAGTGTCACCAAACGAGTTGTTCGTTTGGTTTCCCGAACCCGAAAAAGAGCCATACAAAAATTGGACATTCTGAGGTAGTACGGATCGAACCCGAAACAAAGACTGAGCGGTCTTGTGACCTGTAATCTACGCTATGAGAACAACTGGCACTGATTGTATCTGCCGAGCCGCTTGTATTTGAGCGCCCAACGGCCATATTGGCTAACTTCAATATTAATTAACTCGGAAACGGCGCAACACGTCGATTTTTCCTTAACAGCTATTTGTCAACAAAACTTACCTTGAGGCACCCTTAAAAGCTTTTCAGAGCCGTGTGTATTGTTTTATTCTTAGAGGAAAGTACGCTCTCGAAGTTCTAACAGCAAATCACGAGGTGATGCTCAACACCTCTCTTCTGGCAGTGTCTGTCGCTGGAACTAGATGAACATTCCGTCACAATTTCTCGCTTACTAAAGAAAGCTGCGACGAATGCGCTGTGCTGCTTTGTATCTTCACTATCTCGTTTATCCATTCCACTTCGCATCTGCTCTAGGCTGAAGGACGATAAACATCGGTCGAACGAGGGTTTTGTATGCTACCTCCGACGTAGGTGGTCTACATTCCCTGAGGATTCTTACAATGAACCCTACTTTCATATCTACCTTTCTTACGATTGATTTTACGTGGTCGTTCCACTTCAAATTTCTCTACACACATTCTTCTGGACATTTCACAGATGTAATTACTTCCAGTGTTTGTTCTGCAGTCGTGTGCACTCTTTATGTGCAATACATTACAGTTGTTTACGTCGAGGATAAATTGCCATCTTGTTTCGTCGCCTCCAACAACGCTAGCAGCACTTCTGAACGCTGGCTATAGCGCCTCGTGTATCTATCTGCACACTTCCTTTTACTGCGTGTGTCGCCTTCCACATGTCGCTGCTCACGTGTACCTAGGGGTCCCTCCACGCAGCGGGCGGCGGCGGTTCCGCGTGGCTGAGCGTACCGCGAGCCTTGCCCAGTTAGCCCTCCAGCTGGCACGCCGCAGACGGTCGGCGCGATAGCGTGCACGTTCTCCAGGCAGTCCCGCCAGCAAGCACATTCTGCCTGTCGGGCGGCCAGTTCGTCCAAGTCGCGGGCGGTACGGGGAACACATCTGCTCCGCGCGCACGCCAGCGCTGTGACGCGTGGAACGACCTTGCACATACTGCAGTGAGGACGTGGTGAAGCAAAGAGAAAGAGAAAGAGAAAGAGAAAGAGAGAGAGAGAGAGAGAGAGAGAGAGAGAGATGACCGCCCCCTTCTCTTCCCCCACCCCCATCGCTCCCAAAACGACCATTTCACTAAAGGTGTTTACATTTTATATCAATTTCTAAATTCTCTAATTAACTTTCGGTGTATCAAGCAGCATGAAAACTAAGCTTTCGCAAAGGGAAAGCAATTCTGGAAAATTGCAAACAACGTTAAACATTGTATACCTTTCCAGTTGCTTCCTGAGGTGTTATCAACGTTTATGCTTTTGCGTCCCGAGCCAGAAATGGATCCACGATTCCACCACTGAGGAGAGGAGGAAGAGCTCACAATTTGTTACTGTCTCAGTCACCCCCTCCCCCTACAACAAGCATTGCCATCAGTCCCATTTTTAATGTGCAACGGATGTAAACGACCTGTATAAATAAAATATTTTAACAGAATAATAATACTAATAATTTGCAGAACACTGCTTTAATGTAATATCAAGAAATTGCACCGTTTCAAAAGCAAACGTCCGATGATTTGACGAGTTTATTGGACAGGCAATTTAAGAAGCACAATAGCAGCAAACTCTCCCAACTGTGATAAAGCCGCACTTAAAACCACAATAAACCTAGGCGTGCACTCCTAATTACCAGTACTTCATTAATCACGACAGAACATTACACCACAAACTGTGGCTATGCAAGCGTGCGAATGAGAGGGGTTGCTGTCAGTCTGTGAAAGGGCTGGAGTGTTACCGGTAACGTTGGAAGCCCATTCGCGCGACCAGACCTTACGGCGGCAACTGGAAGTACCCTCAGTTACATGTAGCCCGTAAGTTATAGAATTTTCAACATCGGCTGCGGTATCACGCGTTCAAGTCATGCTAATTACTCTGTCTATTTTCCGCTTCGCTGACGGAAGTTACAGCCCTCTGCCGCTAGAGAGCTCCGAATTGCAGCATGCAATATGACGCTGTGTAACTTAATTGTCTCGGTGCGTGAGAAACAGCGCGCTATCATCAAGTTCCTAGCGGAACGGTTACTATGCAAAATCGCATTACTGCCAAGTATTATGTGACCATTTTCACTAATCGAATCCATCGCATGGTACAATTTCCGTTTCGCACTGGTGATGCTGTGTTCCAATGCGTGAATGAGCCTGATCTTTTCTGAGCAGGAGGATCAAATCTCTCTTCTCTTCTGGCCACTATCAGTCACCAGTTGCTGATCCTTTGTGGTCTACTTCGTAGAATGGGTGTGTGATTATTATCCACGTCCATCGTCGCTCTAAACTTGAACTATTTTGCACTATCTTGCCTTAAAAACCATTCAGAAACTTATTTTCCATTACACATGACTGGAATCTGTTTTCATGCCAACGGTTTTCCTGCACCGTATTACGCATAGTTATGTGCTGCCTTTGTGGCATTCCCATATTTTTGTCCAATCTCTAATCAGATGCTATCGGGTTGTTTCCGCTTTGTTTTAGGTATTATTTTATAATTATAAACGTTTAATGAGCTCCGCTTTTATTACTCCAACGGGAAATTCTGTCCACGTCTTTCTGCATTTCCTCACGATCACCCACCGGCAAGGTTTTCCTCCACATTACAGTATCGTCAGGGAAAAATCTTACGCTTAATGCTGCTGATGCTGTCCTATAATTGGCGTATATATGTTGAGAACATAACAGATCATTATACGCTGCCTTGGGGCACGTTGTATGTTATTTAGTTTCAATGGAAACTCTGCAACCCAGCACAGCATACTGAATAACACACTGGACTCGCATTCGGGAGAACGATGGTTCAATCCCGCGTCCGGCCATCCTGATTTAGGTTTCCCGTGATTTCCCTAAATCGCTCCAGGCAATTGCCGGGATGGTTCCTTTAAAAGGGCACGGCCGACTGCCTTCCTCATCCTTCCCTAATCCGATGAGAGCGATGACCTCGCTGTTTGGTCTCTTGACACCGGTGTGTCAGACCTACCATACTTGCTCCGGACACTGCGAGAGGGCTGTACAAGCAATGATCACATGCACGACACAGCGGACACACCAGGAACCGCGGTGTTGGCCGTCGAATGGCGCTAGCTGCGCAGCATTTGTGCACCGCCGCCGTCAGTGTCAGCCAGTTTGCCGTGGCATACGGAGCTCCATCGCAGTCTTTAACACTAGTAGCATGCCGCGACAGCGTGGACGTGAACCATATGTGCAGTTGACGGACTTTGAGCGAGGGCGTATAGTGGGCATGCGGGAGGCCGGGTGGACGTACCGCCGAATTGCTCAACACGTGGGGCGTGAGGTCTCCACAGTACATCGATGTTGTCGCCAGTGGTCGGCGGAAGGTGCACGTGCCCGTCGACCTGGGACCGGACCGCAGCGACGCACGGATGCACGCCAAGACCGTAGGATCCTACGCAGTGCCGTAGGGGACCACACCGCCACTTCCCAGCAAATTAGGGACACTGTTGCTCCTGGGGTATCGGCGAGGACCATTCGCAACCGTCTCCATGAAGCTGGGCTACGGTCCCGCACACCGTTAGGCCGTCTTCCGCTCACGCCCCAACATCGTGCAGCCCGCCTCCAGTGGTGTCGCGACAGGCGTGAATGGAGGGACGAATGGAGACGTGTCGTCTTCAGCGATGAGAGTCGCTTCTGCCTTGGTGCCAATGATGGTAGTATGCGTGTTTGGCGCCGTGCAGGTGAGCGCCACAATCAGGAGCGATCTCCTATACTGGCCGTACACCTCTGGTGATCGTCGAGGGGACACTGAATAGTGCACGGTACATCCAAACCGTCATCGAACCCATTCCTAGACCGGCAAGGGAACTTGCTGTTCCAACAGGACAATGCACGTCCGCATGTATCCCGTGCCACCCAACGTGCTCTAGAAGGTGTAAGTCAACTACCCTGGCCAGCAAGATCTCCGGATCTGTCCCCCATTGAGCATGTTTGGGACTGGATGAAGCGTCGTCTCACGCGGTCTGCACGTCCAGCACGAACGCTGGTCCAACTGAGGCGCCAGATGGAAATGGCTTGGCAAGCCGTTCCACAGGACTACATCCAGCATCTCTACGATCGTCCCCATGGGAGAATAGCAGCCTGCATTGCTGCGAAAGGTGGATATACACTGTACTAGTGCCGACATTGTGCATGCTCTGTTGCCTGTGTCTATGTGCCTGTGGTTCTATCAGTGTGATCATGTGATGTATCTGACCCCAGGAATGTGTCAATAAAGTTTCACCTTCCTGGGACAATGAATTCACGGTGTTCTTATTTCAATTTCCAGGAGTGTATTTGCGAAGACCGCAGCATCGTACGTTGGGTAGTGGTCAACAATGTGGTCTATTTTCTGTCGCCTTTCCTAAATCTAAAAAGATTTAATACACGTGTTCACCTAACTAATATTTGTAAGATGTCGTTTATGAATGCAGAAACTTCGTTTACAAAAGTAGTTTTTCCTGGCGTCTATGATGATGTTCTGGGAGGCATTTGTGTACGGTGCAGAAGTCGCCCCATTTCGAAATTCTTTTTGAATGCTCAAATAACGTTATCCGTCGAGTTGAGAAGTCTCTTGCGTAAAATGTAAAGCAGGGACTATCTCGGCGCCTCGTCTCACTTGAGAGACAAAAGTTCAGCCCACTTCCTAGGTGTTACGTTCCAAGAGTAAGCTGCAGACAGACGCACAAACATCACATTACGGGCTGTTAGCAGGGAGCTTCACAGGAGGCCGCCAATGACTTCTGGCGCCTCGGAAATACCCCAGGGAATGCTGCTGTCTACAGATGCGTCGACTAACTACTGAGTCACGTATTAAGTAACCTATGTTGCTGCTGCTACAGCGATGTTATGTACACTGAAATAGCCTCTACATAATGCGATCTCTGCAGGTAGAGGACTGCTCAGATACGAGAGAGACGACTGTCCGCAAGTCTAATCCTTACCCGCCCACATCCGCGAGCCTTTTATACGAAACCGCAAATTTTAAAATTTTGTAACCCAAAAATCGTCTCCAAACTATTCCTCCACCATACGCAGTCCACAGTGATGTAAAATGTGTTCACAGCCATCCGTAAGCGCAGTAAGGGAACCACGTCCTAACCACGAAAAACATCCCCATACCACATCATCATCTCCTTTATAGTTCAGTGTTTTCTCTACACGTGGTGGCAGGTAACGTGCTCCTAGCATTTGCCAACCCAAATCTTTACATTGGAGACCAGAGGCTACAATATGATTCATCACTCCGGAACACTCGTTTCCAGTCATCCACAATCCAGTGGTGTCGTTCCTTGCACCACTTCTAACGTCGCTTGCAGCTGTGTGGCTTAGGGGAACTGCTCGACCATTGTACCGTATTCTCTTCAACTCTCTTGGAACTGTCTTTGTGCTATTTGGATTCCTGGTAGTACTCTGGAATTCCATCTGCTAACTAAAAGCGAATTTTTGTTTACAACCACCTTCCACAGTCACCAACGATGCCTGTCAGTCAGTACACGAGGTTTGCCTGATCTCTGTTTAGCTAGGGTTGTTCCTTTGCATTTCGACTTCACAATCATGCCACAGTACACGTGCGCAGCTTTTTAGCTTTTAGTATGTCCCTGATGGATTTGTCACTCAGGTGACATCCACTACGTGGTCTGCGTTCGAACTTACTGAGCTCTACTGCTGTTACTGCTTATCTGCTGACAACACACTCCCACTCAGTAATGGAAAGTCCACGTGGGTTTAATGTAGTGCAAGCCGAGCAAGCTAGTGCGATTCCTGCAGGCCTAGCATCTTGCCGTGGCTATTTGGGCCCTGTCTTCCAGGATCGCCTGCTATGCGAGTGCCTCCAATATTCTTTCTTCTGATGCCCCAAGTACAGCACCCATCCGCAGCAAGTCCAATCATGGCGAAGACTCCAGGAGACTCACCCGATGTTCTAGGCGCGGATGAGAACGTTGTTAGACTGCCAAACCTTGTCTTGCAACCTGACAGAAATGGTCTCTGGAGTGGTATGTCTGTGTATTGATGGAGTTGGTGGGTCGAGAAGTCGCGCTGGTGTATATACCCAGGGTCTCTTTCCTACGAGTCGTCAGGAGAATTTACTGTAGTGTTTCGACAGGTTTTTCCCTATTTCATTTGCGTATTTTGTAGCTGGACTCACGTACAACAAATACTCATCGTGGTGTCTTTCTTGCGACGTACAGTGCCGATGGAGAGCGTGGTTTTTGCAAGCCTAAATTTACGTGCCCATTCGATTGCACGGTCCCGAAGTAGTCTAGTGTAATATCCCTTTTACCGGTATGTATTAACAGGGAGAGTAAATCACGAAGCATAACCAGTATTCCAACAGCGACTGAGCAGTGCTGCTGGAGTGATAGTTATTTTTCGAGTTTTACTGTTCTTATTAATATATATCGGTAAAACTAATATCGCACTAGACTAATTTGGCATCTCTCTATCAAATAGGCGCATATAATTCTGCTTGAAAAATCATTTATCCCGTAATTGGAAACAAACCAACGCTTTCCGTCGACACTGTGCGTCGCACGAAAGACGTGATTAGCAGTATTTGTTTGGAATGACTCCACCTACACACTGCAAAAGCTAAACTGCAAATATCTACCGATGCATCACAGAAAATGCGACTGGCAACCCATAAGAGAACGCAAACAAACAGCCAAAACAGGAATATGACATGGCTCTAAACGACAACCATAACAGTTGCAAGGAACTAAGACTTGGGTGCCCCACATGTAACAGGCAGAGTTGGGCAATGACTGGAGTAAAGAGAGAGTGAGTTTCCACGAAACTTTCGAAACAGGGGGACAAAAACCAACGCAAGTGTTTATTTGAAGGAAAGAGGAATTTAAACCAGGAGAAAGTTAAATCAGACTTGAATGGCAAGAAATCGATTACGGCAGGCCTGCACAGATTTTATGCTGTTGGGGGATTTTTCTCTCTTCAGTGTGCCACCGCTCCCCCGAGTTGGCACCGCTTAAAAAGCAATGTTCAAAGAAACTTCTAACATCTCAGGCTGCTAATGCAAAGAATGTGTTAGTTCCATTGCGACTATTTTCTTTTATATTTATGAATTAAAAACACTTCCATATTTCCCTAATCGTCAACGGGCCACGCCACCAACGATAAGTGGAAAATCATGAAACAACTGTTCGAAAACCGCACTAACAAGGGAAGCAAACACCCAGCGGGCCACGGACTTCGTTGTTCTTTCGCACGGTTGCAGTGCGTACTTGCGTGTAACTAAGGCTGCTGTAGCACTAAGCTCATCTCAAATATTTCATTGAACCTTCTTTATCTGTTCCAGTAATGTAAACAGGCACGGGTCCCACACTGACGAGCATTACTCAAGAATCGGTCTTACAAGTGTTCTACAGATATTATATTTTGCTAAGATTCTTCCAACGAATTTCAGGGTGCCATTTGCTTTCCCTACAGTTAGTTTTATGTGGTCTTTCCACTGATGGTCGCTCTAGTGGCTTCTCCTAGTTGTTCACTATTGTTACTGTTTCCAGTACTGGAACTATTCGCCTATTTATCCGCAATGCGCTGGGGAAGTTCCTGCCGTCTTGCATCGAGTGCGACCCGTATGACTATTAGACTCCATTAAAGGACTGCAACTGAAGCTTTGTGGACTATCGTCCTACCGATGATGACTTTTTGGTCATCAGCCTTGTGGCTGGTTTGATGCGGCCCGCCACAAATTCCTCTGCTGTGCCACCTTCTTCATCTCACAGTAGCACTTGCAGCGTATGTCCTCAATTATTTGCGGGATGTATTCCAGTCTCTGTCTTTCTCCACAGTTCTTGCCTCTACAGCTCCCTTCAGTAACATGGAAGTCATTCCCTCAGTCTTAACGGATGTCTTATCATTCTGTCCCTCCTCCTTATCAGTTTTTTCCACATATTCTCCGATTCTGCGCACATCCTCCTGATTCCTTACCTTATCAGTCCAACTAAATTTCAACATTCCTCTGTAGCACCTCCTCTCTAATTCTTCGATTTTCTTCTGTTCCGATTTTCTCACAGTCCAGGTTTCGCTACCACACAATGGTATATTCTCAGAAATTTCTATGTTTGATACCAGCAGACTTCTCTTGGCCAGTAATGCCATTTTTGCCATTGCTAGTTTGCTTTTGATGTCCTCCTTGCTCCGTCCATCACTGGTTATTTTACTGCCTAGAGCAGGAATTTCGTGATCATCAATCCTGATGTTAAGGTTTTCCCTGTTCCCATTTCTGCTACTTCTCAATACTTTTGTTTTTCTTAGATTTACTCTCAATCCATATTATTTACGCATTAGACTATTCATTGCATTCAGCACATCCTGTAATTCTTCTTCACTTTCACACCTGATAGCAATGTCGTCAGCGAATCATATCACTGGTATTCTTTCCACCTTATATTTTAATTCCACTCCTGAATCTTTCTTTTATTTCCGTCATTGCTTCTTCGATGCAAGGATTGCACAATGGGAGCGAAAGACTACATCCCTGTCTTGCACCCTTCTTAATCCTAGCATTTCGTTTTTTGATCGTCTACCCTTATTATTCCCTCTTGTACATATTGTATATTACCCGTTTCTCCCTATAGCTGACCCATATTTTTCTCAGAATTTCGAACATCTTGCACCATTTTACGCTGTCAAACGCTTTTTTCAGCTCGACAAATCCTATGAACGTGTATTTATTTTTATTTAGTCTTGTTTCCATTAACAACCGCAACGTCAGAATTGCCTCTCACGTGTCTTTACCTTTCCTGAAACCAAACTGATCATCTAGCACATCCTCAATTTTCTTTTCCATTCTGGATATTATTCTTGTGAGAAAGGTGCCTGTATGAGCTGTTAAGCTGATTGTGCGATAATTCTCGCACCTGTCAGCTTTCGCTGCCTTCGGAATTGTGTGGATGATATTTTTCCGAAAGTCAGCTGGTATGTCTCCAGTCTCATACGTTCTATTCACCAACGTGTATAGTATTGTTGCACTTCCCAACGATTTTGAAATTCTGATGGAATCCATTCTGGCTCATTTGATACTAAGTCCTCCAAAGCTCTTAAATTCTGATTCTAATACTGGATCCCCCCCCCCCCCATCTCTTCTAAATCGACTGATGTTTCTTCTTCTATCACATCACACCACGCTTCTCCTCATAGAGGTCTTCAATGTACTCTTTTCACCAATTCGCTCTGTTCTCTGCATTTAACATTGAAATTCCCGTTGCACTCTTAATTGCACTATTGCTTTTAATGTCACCGAGGGTTATTTTAACTTTCGTATATGCTTTTCTGTCCTTCCGACAATCATTTCCTTTCCGATTTCTTCACATTTTTATGCAGCCATCTCGTCTTAGCTTCCGTGCACTTCCTATTTATTTCATTCATCAGCGACTTGTATTTCTGTATTCCTGCGTTTTCCAGAACATTTTTGTACTTCCTCCTTTCGTCGATCAACTAAGTACTACTACTGTAACCCATGGTTTTTTTCGCAGTTACTGCTTTGTACCTATGTTTTTCTTCCCAACTTTTGTGATGGCCCTTTTTAGTGATGTTCATTCCTCTTCAACTGTTCTGCCTACTGAGCTGTTCCTTTCTGCTGTACCTACAGCCTTAGAGAACTTCAATTGTATCTGGTCACTCCTTAGCACTTCCGTATCCCACTTCTTAGCGTACTGATTCTTCCTGACTAATGTCTTCAACTTCAGCCTACGCTTCATCACTACTATATTGTGATCAGGATCTATATCTGCTCCTGGGAACGCCTTACAATTTAGTATCTAATTTCGGAATCTCTGCCTGACCGTGATGTAATCTAACGCAAATCTTCCCGTACCACCCGGCCTCTGTATATCTAATCCTCTTGTGATTCTTGAACAGAGTATTCGCTATTACTAGCTGAAATTACCGAACTCCATTAGTCTTTGTCCTCTTTCATTCCTTGTCCCAAGCCCTTATTCTCTTGTAACCTTCTCCTACTTCTTCCCCTACTATTGCATTCCAGTCCCCCATAACAATTAGATTTTCATCTCCCTTTACTAACTGTATTACCCTATCAATATCCTCATCGGCATGTATCGGCATGTATACCTGAACGATCGTTGTCGGTGTTGGTTTGCTGTTGATTCTGATAATAACAATCCTATCACTGAACTGTTCACTGTAACACAGACTGCCTTCCTGTTCATAACGATTCCTACTCCCGTTATACCATTTTCTGCTGTTGTTGATATTGCCCTATATTCATCTGACCATAAAAAAAGACACTTTCAACACTGATATTCGGCGACTTGCGATGCGGAAAGCAAGTTTGCAGCTTGTCCTTTGTAGAAACAGGAGAGGGGCTTTCCAAAACCCAAGGGAAACCTCGGGCCTGTTATCGGAATCTGAAGTTGAGGTCGCGGCAATCGTGGTAGAGCGAGGAAAAAGTGCAGTCAAAACAAGTTTGCCCCTGACGGAAGGCCAAGTCTGCCCTGGGCGTTACCGCAGCAACGTCAAGGTCAGCAGTCACTGCGGGTCGGTCCGACAACCTCGATGTCAATGGATATTTGGTAGCCGGAGAGAGAGAACCGTATAGCTTTCGAGTGGATACTTCTCGCAAATGTTGCACGAAAATACTTCAGACATCCTTGCTAAGCACACAACAACATGTCTGGACTTGGTATGGAACGTACGCTAATCAAATAATGCACATGACGAAAGTGCAAGAGGCTGCTCAAAATCTTAGGTTTCGGTCATACATGGAAAGACCTGAACATGCACCGTAAGATCCTCCTTCAAAAAATTTCCTAGTATCCTACGTATTATACGCTGGATCAACCAATCTGTCTTTCACAAGTCTCTCGTCGCATGAGTAACCCGGCAAGCAAGAGTCTGGAAGGCCAGTTTCAATGACAATAATGACTTTTTTATAAAAAGGTGAAAACAAAACTCTAAGTACGACTGCGGTACAGAAGAAACAAAGCCCTTTCCCTTCCCCTTTGTAGAGAAATCTGAACTGTTCCCAGCACTCCTTATCACGACGTTGTTTATATACACCAAACGGGAGAACGCAGTGTCGCAGCCACGCCGCGATCCTTAGCTTCTACAGCACACACAGTGCCACACGGCTCGTCCCTGTTCGGATGCAGTGACCGAGGCCGCGAAGGGAAGAGGATTCGTAACCGTTGTAAGCATGTAGCTCCTAAAACACACGCCGCGGATCGTAAAACTTAACTCGAATGCTAACTCATTATTGTCACAAGTAATCCGTCACTCAGATTACTGAACCACCGCCGCATAAATAATTTTCACCTACGTTTACAATAGAACGTTGTTGTTCACAAACCGTAATTCTCTGCGTCTATCGCCCTTTGCTTTCAACCAACTACAACGTTTCGACGGTTTTGTCAACACGACCATCAGATGGGTAATGACAAACGTGTCTAACACCAAATTAATTGTGCTAACGCAGGACCTTGTAATCGATTTGATAGCAATTTGCAAATAAGGTCTCGAAAGGCACTTCAGAGATGAGATAACATTCTTTGGTTGCAAGATGGAATAATATGTTCAGAACATTTAGAAGCTTGGCGGTAAAGTAAAGACACAGCAAAGAAAATGTCAACAGTAGATTGGCATAGACGAAGAATGTATTCTTCAATTACATTGTCTATTGGTACCACACATTTAAATGTAGACCATCAGAAATCCAGATAAGAATGAACTAGAAGCGTTTGAAATGAGCTTACTCAAGAAACTTAATTTTAGTAGGCAGATAAAGCACGACATGAAGTACCAAACGGCATACACGCAGATAGTGTATAAAGACACTTGGAAATGGGATAGGTTCGTGTGACATCTGCTAAAATACCATTAACAGACTGGGTTTGTGTAATAGTAAGGCAGAGACGAAGATAGTACCATGACATAGAAAAAGGTGTACAGCATCAAACCAGTCGAAAGACTGACGAGAGAACTCCGGTCTTGACTACAAACAGAGACGCAACCAAAAAATGATATTTTTCTATAATGCAGTGCAGACATCCTTTCGGACGTAACTTCTTTCTCCAACATGACTAACACTTTGCGTTGAAAAGTCTGTCCCGCACTGCATCACTTCCCTCTGACAATACCCGTAGTTTTCCCGATGTTTCAACGCTCGTACTGTTGCTCATTAGACTTTCTGTGGGACGATATGTCGTGGCTTTGCTTCGCGAGTACATTCAACTGCAATACTTTCCAAAAATAAATGTTTACCGAATATTAACACGAGCAGTACGCATTGGGAGAGAAAGAATTCATCAATGGCCGTTTCATAGAGTTTTGGCTGTGAAAATCTTTGCTAAACTCAAAGACATACTTGAAATATACCAGTATTTGTCACGGCCGACGAAAATCATGTCAATTTCTGAATCTATCCAACTGCGAAACAAAATATCTTTGAAAGCAATACGGAAAAAAATGTTCAAATGTGTGTGAAATAGTATGGGACTTAACTGCTTAGGTCATCAGTCCCTAAGCTTACACACTACTTAACCTAAATTATCCAAAGAGCAAACACAAGGGAGGACTAACCTCTTCCGGGACCAGCAAAAGCAATACAAGAAGCGAGAGTTCAGTTTTGAAGTACGCACCTAAAATTATCTTACTCTAATAATGTTGCACCACTATATTTGTTAGTCAAGTGAAACTTCAAAACATTTCCTTCTAAGTTGAGTGATTTCGTGTTTGAAAGACACAGCAACGTAGGCGGTGCTGTTGTTGTGGTCTTCAGTCCTGAGACTGGTTTGATGCAGCTCTCCATGCTACTCTATCCTGTGCAAGCTGCTTCATCTCCCAGTACTTCCTGCAACCTACACCTTCTGAATCTGCTTAGTGTAGTCATCTCTTGGTCTCCCTCTATAATTTTTACCCTCCACGCTGCCCTCCAATGCTAAATTTGTTACCCCTTGATGCCTCAAAACATGTCCTACCAACCGGCCCCTTCTTGTCAAGTTGTGCCACAAACTCCTCCCCAATTCTATTCACTACCTCCTCATTAGTTATGTGATCTACCTATCTAATCTTCAGCATTCTTCTGTAGCACCACATTTCGAAAGCTTCTATTCTCTTTTTGTCCAAACTATCATCCATGTTTCACTTCCATACATGGCTACACTCCATACAAATACTTTCAGAAACGACTTCCTGACACGTAAATCTATACTCAATGTTAACAAATCTCTCTTCAGAAACGCTTTCCTTGCCATTGCCAGTCTACATTTTATATCCTCTCTACTCCGACCATCCTCAGTTATTTTACTCCCTTAATAGCAAAACTCCTTTACTACTTTAAGTGTCTCATTTCCTAATCTAATTCCCTCAACATCACCCGATTTAACCTGACTACATTCCATTATCCTCGTTTTGCTTTTGTTGATGTTCATCTTATATTCTCCTTTCAAGACACTGTCCATTCCTTTCAACTGCTCTTACAAGTCCTAGGCGGTGCACTAACGACGAAAACAGAGTAACGAAATATTCAGTAATCAACTTTTACAAAATTGTTGACTACGAAAGCATTCTATTCCTGACCTTGTTTATCTTCAAGACAAACGTAGCTTATAGGACGTCATTCTGCTGATAAGAACGATGTATCACGACCGTAACGATTGCAGTTACGTAATGTTATTACAGTTTCGCTCAATTATCTACGGCGATCCCGATCGTCTTTCAGATACAACGAACGGTTCATTATCTCAAGTAGCATACTCCTCGTAAAAACTAAGAGTTGTCATTTACCCGTAAACAATCGCGCTACTTTCTCCAGTTGGCTGATAAGTTCGATAAAGCTCAAGAACGAGAGTGACTTTTCACTCACCGTCTAATAAAATTACACTTTTACAAGAAACATAAAGTGAAATATTTTGAGGACAAAAGTGAAGGTTTAATACTTCGAATCTGTTTTCAAAAGATGAGATGAGAATGTAATGTGTACACTTTGGCTCTGCTTTTAAACTCATATTGCAATTACAAATATTTGATGCGTTGATTATCTGGGTAGGAAACCGTTATAGATTTGTCTTCGTTGCTTGTTATATTAAATAGCGGAGGCTTCGGATGTGGATCTAGTTACAGCCTACATACACAAGGTACACCACCCGACCATGGCAACTGCAATTTTCTTCGCCTAGTAGACTGTACACGAGATATTCTGCACTCCACTTATTTATCAATTCAGACGAGACAAGAAAATAAAGAAAATAGTTGAAACGAAAGGCAAAGGTCCCGAGTTCGAGTCTCGGTCGGGCACACACTTAATCTGCCAGTAAGTTTCATATCAGCGCACACTCCGCTGCAGAGCGAAAATCTCATTCAAGAAAGTAGTTCATTCAATAGCTGTTTCTTTTTTCCAAAAGTCCCATCTACTTATTAAATATGTAGCCTCTGTACCTGTGCGCAGGTGGCGGCTGCTAGACTTCGCTGTGGTCAAGTGATTAGCGTTTGAGCTCCGTGAGTCGAACGTGTATGAGGCGACGGTTCGACTCCCGATCAGAGTTAATTATTAATCTATTTTTCCATCACTGATCACATTATTTAATTTACATGACATTTGAGAGTAATATAATGAAAATACCCACATGAATTTGCATGAAGTACTTGCATGAACTTTCACTTTATGTTTTTCATGTCAGTATGACAAATACCATTCTACAACGTGTGGTGTCGTCAGCAAATCCGACGAGTAATTATGCATACTCTTGTGGTCTGGCATATTATAAGTTACTGTAACACTGATTGTGAATAACATCATTCGCATAATTGATTATCGAGGTTTGACTTGCGCTTTTCAAGCTTGTCCCTCGTCCTTGAAAATTTAATAACAAATAGTAAACAGCCAAATAACATGAAATTCGGTACTAATTTATGACAAATGCACATTTTTTCCATTATATGAACTCTCAAATGTCATATGAAATAAATACCGTGACCTGTGACGAAAAAAATATAGATTAAAAAAACAGGTGTTATTAGGATTCGAACCGTCGCCTTGTCCACGACTTTTGCGTAGCGAGAACGCTCACCACTTTTTTCCTTGATTTTGTTCGTTACTGCTCGCTGTATTTGGTCGTAGCGGACGTCACATGACATACGTTGAAGTTCGTTGTTGATCCTTTCACTCGGTTACCAATTGACCACAATGACTTCTTACAGGTGGCACCTTCAACAGGTATATCAGCTACATAATAGACGCGTAAAACTTCTCTTACTATTTTCTCGGAATTGCCACAGCAGTACACCTTACTACTTGCACATCGTTTTGTTTTGATGGACTATTAAATATGTACAACGTCTGAGGCAAATCCTTGATCCCAATGTCATAGCCTCCCCCCGTCAGAAGTATACGGTACCTTAAATTTAATTTCCGAGCGCCATACAGAAATGGATCAAGAAGAATATGTGTCCTGTAATTAGTCTAATATTGTCTTAGTTTCCTAACTGAGCGATACGTTGGGGTGCTGAAAAATCTCGCTTATATTCTTAACTTAATACTGGCTCTTGAAGTTTGTAAGTAAGCCTAAAGCGAGACAGCTAGCATCTGTAAATTCAGTTTGTTAACATCTTTGAAGATCTCCTGCTAGACAAACAAACCTGTGACCATTCGTGCCACCATTCTTCGTGTACGTTCAATAAACCTGGTAGTCCTACTTGGTACGGGTTTCACGACTTTTAAGCCATCTGTTTTGTAGAATGACTGCTTTTTCTCAGTATCCTACCAATGAACCGAAACTTTTACCTGCCTGACCTACAATTGTGCCTACGTTATCATTCCATTTCATATCCTTAGAAATTGTTACACTAATTGAGGCATTTATTCGAATCGACATTCCAGTTGTGTCTCACTGATACAGTCATAGGACACCATTCCTCCGTGTTCTGTGCAGCGCAAAATTTTACATTTCTCCACATTAAAATCTAGTTGCCAATCTTTGCACCGCTTATGGAGATATGGGGGACAATTTGCGCTGCTATTGAGTTCATTTGGAAGGTGCGTCAACGGGATGTTTGCGCCACTCGCCACACGGAACTACAGCCGCCGAGGTAATCGATACGCCAAGTTTACGGCACTCTGGACCGAAGTAATGTGGAGGGAGATCGGTTCTCACCGCCAGAAATCTGATTCGTAGCGGAAACCGCCTGTCTCCCAATCCGTCTGACTCCTGTGCTCTTTGGAGCATGCGAGTCCGGTGCCAAAGCGAACAGAGAGTGAGACTCGATCGTGCCACGTGAGATCACGAGACGTGTTACATCAGAGACAGGCGAGCAGGCAGCAGCCGCCAGAGCGTTACCTCACAGGCGAGCAGTGGACGGAACCTGTGGCTGCGAAGGAGGGCGCAACCTCCCGCAGGCAACGTGGCCTTGCGGTTATTCCTGCGCACATTACGCACGCGACACGCGCGCCGACCGGTGTCCTGCACAGGCGGCAACGAGAGAGAGAGAGAGAGAGAGAGAGAGAGAGAGAGAGAGAGAGAGAGACTGCAAGAAGGGACAGCAGTAAAGTAGCATTGAGTTACCAACAATTTAACAGATCACGCTGCGGCCTTCTCCGAGAACCAAACCGTTTTTTTAAAAAAAAAAAAAAAAAAAAAAAAAAAAAAACTCAGAACAGTGTTGGATTCAGAATGACAGAGGTAGTGATGTGAAACTGTAATATGAGCAACTCACATACTGTTCAAATGGATGAAGAGATCGTCCTTGGTTTTCTCATCGTCCACATTTCTTTTTACTTCCTAGGCAATGGTCTAATCCAAGAATGCTCTTTCGGTATCAGTCTTCAACTACCGGGTGGTTGTAATTAAAGTGCAACTACTCACGGAATCCTGTGTGGACTTTAATTATGCATGAGAGCAAAATTTGATATATATTGTAATGTGTTAAATCCTGAACCGATTTACGCTGAAAATGGTTCAAATGGCTCTGAGCACTATGGGACTTAACATCCATGGTCATCAGTCCCCTAGACTTAGAACTACTTAAACCTAACTAACATAAGGACATCACACACATCCATGCCCGAGGCAGGATTCGAACCTGCGACCGTAGCAGTCGCTCGGTTCCAGACTGAAGCGACTATAACCGCTTGGCCACTCCGGCCGGCATTTATGCTGAAAAAAAAATAGTTCCAATTTTAGCCACGAGGTGCAAATCTGGCGCTATGAATGCAATAAAGACGTACAGAGAAGTTTCCATACGTAATGGATCAGGAACAGGGCGTGAGCAGAGAAGGACAGACACGACAGAAAGGCAAAATCCTTACATAGTTTGTTCACTATGAGTAGCGGAACGATATGATGCATCTGTAAAACGACATAAATAATTTCTCACGGCAGTTCCAGTGGAATCTGGGCATCGTATTCCTGCAAACTGGCCTTCAAGTTAGGCAGTGATCGAACGTGTCCCTGGTAACCGTGTTCTTTTAGATATCCTTCGTACCAAAAGCCACATGGATTCAGATCAAGTGATCTTGCAGGTGGGCGAGCGACATGAGATGATGTCTTCCTTGCATGAGAACATTAGTTTCCACACAGTCTATCACTTTCAAAGCACGAATCGAATGCTGTACAACGTCGTCTCGATAATGTGGTCACGTCACGGTACACCTGACAGGCCCTCTGTGTGTATTACCTTCCAAGTAGAATAGACCGAGAGTGAAGGTGTTTGTGAATCTACACCACAGTTATATAGAGCGAGTGCAATGAGTTTTCGTGCACAACATGGGGTTTAACTATACCCAAATTAGGCAGTTCTGTGTATTCATTGCACCCAGTAGTGTAAAATGTGTCGTCACGCCATAGAATATTGCCCGCCGCATGTCATCAACTTCGACTGTGCCAGAAACCGAGAGACAAATTCAGAATGTTGCAGCAGCGTCTCGATGTTGGACGAATACCAACATAAAATAGATGGCAAAACTTTCCGTACTGTTGACCATGGGAAGGAAAATTCTCGTGACACTGCACGAGCACTAGCACTATGCAGGGCATACGCTGCAGGGTCAGTCACAGCAACAGCAAACTCATCATTAACTTCCACCGGGATAGTATGCCTTCCTTTTTCCAGATGTCACAACAGCTTCAGCCCTTTTTTCTCGAATTTCCATATAACCATTTAATGACACCATGGATTTTCTCAGACCTTTCAGTCTGTGATACCCTCTCAGTGTAGCAATGTAATTGCTGCCATTCACGCAAAACAGTGTCACTAACCGCGAAAGGTCTATCTTCTCGATAACCACACTGTTCACTCGCGTTACCGCTTGTTAAATGACAATGCGGATATTACACTGTCATACATATAGTAAACAGTTTTTTCCACTGTAAATCGGTTTTGCATTAATGTGTTAGTATATCTACCATGTATCGCTGCCATATGATAATCACAGCCCACACTGGTCCTCCTTGCGTAGCTGCACTTTAATTATAAACATCCAGCACATTCTAATGTCTAAAGTGTTGTGTTTGATGCATCTTTCCCCGCCACTCCATTCTGTCACGTCTATTCATTTCTGTGTATAACAAATGCGGCATGTACTTTTTTAGGCTTCTTACTATAGTCTTTGGTACGATTTTACACACACACACACACACACACACACACACACACACACACACACACACACTTCTTTAGCTCACGTTTTGCTTTTAAGATCTTTTCTATTCGATTATGCATCTTTTCATTAGTTACTTGATCTTCCCGTGATACCCTCAGCATGCTTCTGTTGCACCTTATTTCAAAAGGTTCAAGCTGTTCTTAGCTGATCTGTTTATATACTCTACGTTTCAATTTCGTAGAAGCTACTTACGTGACAAATGCTTTCTGAAAAAGACTTACCAACATTAAAATTTGTATTTTATCTTTCTCAGAAATGCTTTTATTGCTATCGCCAGTGTGCACGTAATACACTACCTCAGACATCATATGTTATTTTACTATATTAATGTTGTTCTGCATCTCAATTCTTGATCTCAGTCCCTCACAAACTTTTTTAATTTCACTGCACTTAAGCACCATTATTGTACTTTTACTGACATAGATTTTACAGCCTCTTTTCTTTCTCCATAATTCCAGGAATATATTTCCTACTTCGTTATAAAGAAAGAAAGAAAAACTATTTTTCTGTCTGACATAGTGGGAAAATTTTTTCTTGAAATGCTTGAACTATCTTTGGACTGACAATTCAGAAAGTTTATTATTGGTGAGGAATAACCCACATGTTCATTTTGTAGCATGCTTTGCTTCATTCTCACTACCAGTTTCGATCCTCTACATTTCATATTCATATAATGCACCAGAGTACAGGAGACATCTACAGATTGACTATCAGGTTTCGAAGTAAGTAATGCTATGATTCTAGTGCCTTGAAAAAATTGTTTTACATTTGATATAGATTATTGGAGAGCACCTACATCATCTATAGCGCGTTGGAATGGCTATCAGTGTATTATTTACTCGACTCGTCTAAGCCAATGCGCTTATTACTTGGTCCACTTGCCGTCCTTATTGAATCCACTGGCAAAAAGAGGGATCAAAACTTTACCTTCCTGCATCTCTACCTCTTGCCCCTCTATGAACTTAATTCTGTAAATACGTTAAATGTAAAACGAAAATAAAAACAAACAGAATGACAATACATGGGTTAAACTTTGTTTTCCTATTTACATTTAGGTCTCCTCCCTATCCCTCTCTCTTTCTCTAACTTGCTCCTACTCTTCAGAGTCAAAATATGAAAGA
The DNA here is from genome assembly GCF_023897955.1 of Schistocerca gregaria. Taxonomy (NCBI): domain Eukaryota; kingdom Metazoa; phylum Arthropoda; class Insecta; order Orthoptera; family Acrididae; genus Schistocerca; species Schistocerca gregaria. Next base: position 579,651,716 of record NC_064922.1, read on the forward strand.
TATCAAAGAGATCTAAAGCCAACAGTTTTCGGATTAGAAAACAAACTCAGAAGTACATGGCACACGATAGGGAAGCTTTTCACTAGGGAAGGCAGGTTTAAAACTGATAGTCTTCTCTATGGGAGATTATTCAGTTTTGATCTGAGACGTACTTAATTTTTGTGAAAGAAAAAAAAAAAAAGAAAAACTATTCATAATAAATTCGTGTGAAAAGAGGTGTATGGATGTCTCTTAATAGCTGGTTTATCTGCACTGCGACCAGTGGCGCTTCTGGTTACGTGCACCACACTCGTATCAGTTACATCATTGCGCCTACCGATGCTAAAGCAAGATACCACCGCCCAACTGCTGCTTTACTGCGCCGTAAACCTACGTCAAACATGTAGACGTGAGACTCGGTAAATAACAGCTACAAGGTCTCCAATGAATCACACGCTGTTACGACGCCATTTTAATGCAACTCGTAACAACAATGAAGTCTCTAACATTTACACAGCTCTGACGCGAACCCTGTATGTCTCGCTATTGGATACGGGAAAATGTAGGAAGTATATAAGTAAAACAGTGGTTCCACAATGTAACACGATACGTTATTCTACTGCCGAAAATGGAAACTGTGGTTTAACACTAGCTTCTTTAAAGACTGTTTCCAGCTATGAAAGCGTCACGATCGATTAGAAAGGAGCTGATAACTTCAAAAACTTTCGTAGGCAAAAAATTAACACACAGCGTCAGTAAAAGCGATTAATGGAGAACAATTTCTATGAAGTTTGGAGGGTAAGATATGACGTACAGGAGAAAGCGAAGCTGTGAGGGAGGATCATGGGTCGTCCTGCGAAAGAAAGTTTCCGGGTTCGAGTCCCGATCCGACACTCACTTGGGTAGACCACGACGTTGGGATCACGAATTTGCTTCAAACTTTGTACACGCTTAATAGGCCATTGAAAAAAAAATAATACTGAAGTAGTAAGGTACAAAACTCTGACAATTGCGAGAAACTCGCAAGAGAAGTTTTGCGCGTCTATTAAGTAACTGACGTATCTGTGCGAAGGCATCAGCTGTAAGGAGTCGCTGTGTTCAAGTGCTTAGCTTTCGCGCATGACGAGGTGGTCGTGGGCGAATCACAGTTCGAATATCGCTGTCTACATTGTTTTTCACCAATGGTCACTTTTTTATTTGTATGACACTTGAGAGGCAATATAATGGAGAAAAACCACGTGCATTTTCATGAAGTTGTATTGAATTTCGATTGTTATCTGACTATTTGCAACAAAATTCTCAAGGACTAGAGACATGCTTGGAAAGCCGAAGTCAGACCTCGATTAATACCGATATGAATGACGTTATTCACAATCAGTACTACAGTAAGTCACAAAGTGCCAGACCACAAGAATAATGTTCAGTCACTCGTCGGTTGTGCACTCGACATCACACGTTGGAGAAAGATATTTGTCGTACGGACATGGAAAAAAAAATTGTAGCTTCGTGCAAGTACACGTGTTTTTTTCCATTATACTGCCTCTCGAATGTCATACACTCCTGGAAATTGGAATAAGAACACCGTGAATTCATTGTCCCAGGAAGGGGAAACTTTATTGACACATTCCTGGGGTCAGATACTTCACATGATCACACTGACAGAACCACAGGCACATAGACACAGGCAACAGAGCATGCACAATGTCGGCACTACTACAGTGTATATCCACCTTTCGCAGCAATGCAGGCTGCTATTCTCCCATGGAGACGGTCGTAGAGATGCTGGATGTAGTCCTGTGGAACGGCTTGCCATGCAATTTCCACCTGGAGCCTCAGTTGGACCAGCGTTCGTGCTGGACGTGCAGACCCCATGAGACGACGCTTCATCCAGTCCCAAACATGCTCAATGGGGGACAGATCCGGAGATCTTGCTGGCCAGGGTAGTTGACTTACACCTTCTAGAGCACGTTGGGTGGCACGGGATACATGTTGACGTGCATTGTCATGTTGGAACAGCAAGTTCCCTTGCCGGTCTAGGAATGGTAGAACGATGGGTTCGATGACGGTTTGGATGAACCGTGCACTATTCAGTGTCCCGTCGACGATCACCAGAGGTGTACGGCCAGTGTAGGAGATCGCTCCCCTCACCATGATACCGGGTGTTGGCTCTGTGTGCCTCGGTCGTATACAGTCCTGATTGTGGCGCTCACCTGCACGGCGCCAAACACGCATACTACCATCATTGGCACCAAGGCAGAAGCGACTCTCATCGCTGAAGACGACACGTCTCCATTCGTCCCTCCATTCACGCCTGTCGCGACACCACTGGAGGCGGGCTGCACGATGTTGGGGCGTGAGCGGAAGACGGCCTAACGGTGTGCGGAACCGTAGCCCAGCTTCATGGAGACGGTTGCGAATGGTCCTCGCCAATAGCCCAGGAGCAACAGTGTCCCTAATTTGCTGGGAAGTGGCGGTACGGTCCCCTACGGCACTGCGTAGGATCCTACGGTCTTGGCGTGCATCCGTGAGTCGCTGCGGTCCGGTCCCAGGTCGACGGGCACGTGCACCTTCCGCCGACCACTGGCGACAACATCGATGTACTGTGGAGACCTCACGCCCCACGTGTTGAGCAATTCGCCGGTACGTCCACCCGGCCTCCCGCATGCCCACTATACGCCCTCGCTCAAAGTCCGTCAACTGCACATACGGATCACGTCCATGCTGTCGCGGCATGCTACCAGTGTTAAAGACTGCGATGGAGCTCCGTATGCCACGGCAAACTGGCTGACACTGATGGCGGCGGTGCACAAATGCTGCGCAGCTAGCGCCATTCGACGGCCAACACCACGGTTCCTGGTGTGTCCGCTGTGCCGTGCGTGTGATCATTGCTTGTACAGCCCTCTTGCAGTGTCCGGAGCAAGTATGGTGGGTCTGACACACCGGTGTCAATGTGTTCTTTTTTTTCCATTTCCAGGAGTGTATTAGACGCGTAAAACTTCTCTTGCGATTTTCTCAGAGTTTCCAAAGTGTCGTCGTTGTTGTGGTCTTCAGTTCTGAGACTGGTTTGATGCAGCTCTCCATGCTACTCTATCTTGTGCAAGCTTCTTCATCTGCCAGTACCTACTGCAACCTACATCCTTCTGAATCTGCTTAGTGTAGTCATCTCTTTGTCTCCCTCTACGATTTTTACCCTCCAGGCTGCCCTCTAATACTAAATTGGTGATCCTTGATGCCTCAGAACATGTCCTACCAACCGATCCCTTCTTCTAGTCAAGATGTGCCACAAACTTCTCTTCTCCCCAATCCAATTCAATACTTCCTCATTAGTTATGTGATCTACCGATCTAATCTTCAGCATTCTTTTGTCGCACCACATTTCGAAAGCTTCTATTCTCTTCTTGTCTAAACTATCGTCCATGTTTCACTTCCATACATGGCTACACTCCATACAAATACTTTCAGAAATGACTTCCTGACACTTAAATCTATACTCGATGTTAACAAATTTCTCTTCTTCAGAAACGCTTTCCTTGCCATTGCCAGTCTACATTTTATATCCTGTCTACTTCGACCATCATCAGTTATTTTGCTCCCCAAATAGCCAAACTCCTTTACTACTTTAAGTAGTGCACCTTATTACCTGCACATTACGTTGTTTTAATGGCCTACTAAAAATGTAGGAAGTCTGAAGTAAATCTGCGTTTCCGACGTCGTGGCCTACAGAAAAATTTAATGGTGCATTTACTTTCTCGTCGACGATTCTTTTGTCATACCTAATACAATGCGGTGGAAGAAGTCATGGAATAGCGATATGCACATATACGGATGACGGTAGTTTCGCCTCTACAAGGTATTAAAGGGCAGAGCATTGGCGGAGCTCTCATTAGTACTCAGGTGATTCATGCGAAAAGGTGTCCCGCGTGATTATGGCCTCACGACGGGAAGAAACAGACTTTTAACACGGAATGGTAGTTGGAGCTAGACGCATGGGCCGTCCCATTTTGGAAATCGTTTGGAAATTCAATACTCAGATATCCACAATGTCAAGATTGTGTCGAGAATACCTAATATCAGGCATTACCTCTCACCACGGTCCGCCCTCGGCAAGGGAGTGGCCAGCGCGACAGAATATCAATCCTAAGGGCCCGGGTTCGATTCCCGGCTGGATCTGAGATCATCTCCGCTCAGGGACTGGGTGTTGTGCTGTCCTAATCAGCATCATTTCGTCTCCATCGACGCGCAAGTCGCCGAAGTTGTGTCAAATCGAAAGACTTGCACCGGGCGAACGTTCTACCCGACGGGAGACCCTAGTCACACGACATTTATTATTTAACTCTCACCACGGACAACGCAATGGTCGACAGCCTCCACTCAACGATCGAGAGTAGCAGCGTTTGCGTAGAGCTGTGAGTGCTAACAGACAAGCGTCACTGCGTGAAATAATAGCAGAAATCAATGTGCGATTTACGACGAACGTATCTCATAAGACAGTGCGACGAAATGTGGCGTTAATGGGCTACGGCAGCAGACGACCGACACGAGTGTCTTTGCTAGCAGCACGAAATTGCCTGCAGCGCCATTCATTGGCTTCAACATGTCGTTTGGACCCCAGGCGACTGAAGAACCGTGGCCTGGTGAGATGGGTCCTAATTTCAGTTGGTAGGAGCCGATGGTAGGATTCGAGTGTGGCGCGGACCCCACAAAGCCATGGATCCAAGTTGCCGCCAAGGCACTGTGCAAGCTGTTGATGGCTGCAACATGGTGAGGGTCGTTTTTACATGGAGTGGACTGGGTCCTCCGGTCCAACTGGGGCGTTCACTGACTGGAAATGGTGGTGTTCGGCTACTTGTAGGCCATTTGCAGCCATTCATGGACTTAATGTTCGGAAACAACGATGGAATTTTTGTGGGTGACAATGCGCAGGTGTCACTGGGCTACGATTGTTCGCGATTGGACATTCTAGACATTTCGAGCGAATGATTTGGCGACCAGATCGCCCAACATGAACCCCACCGAACATCTATGGGACATAATCAAGAGGTCAGTTCGTGTATACAATCATGTGCCGGCAAGATTTCCTGAATTATGTACGGCTATACATGCAACATTGCCAAATATTTCTGCAGGGAATTTCCAATGACTTGTTGGGTCCCTGCAACGTCGAGTTACTGCACTATGCCGGGCAGAAGAAGGTCCGACGCGATATTAGGAGATAGCCCAGTGCGTTTCAATATTTGATAACCCAGCAAAACGAACTGTTTGTACGTATTCAGACAATGGCCTGTTCGTAGAGTCAACAGATTATTGTTCAAATCGCAGAGTCGAGCCGACATACAAAAAGTTCGGTTTTCTGACTTTATAGTCTCTGATGATGTCTCCAGCATTGGAATACGAAGCGTTAAGCAGAGAAATTTGCCTTGGATCACGGCCTGAAGTCCATAAAACAAAATCCATTACAGACGCAAATACCGGTCGTGGAATTCTGCATTGTACGATTAAGTGATCTATCTCTCAGTGAACCCACAGTTTTTTTTTCCTTCGCTCTCTGCAATGTCTTGCCATATGAGGCTTAACACAGCCACGAGCAACATTTCTGAACACGTGCGAGAATGTGTGGCCTATTCATGTTTGCCGGATGGAGATAAATGCACCCTCTCCCCTTGAGGCTTCAGCTGACAGCCGCTGCGTCAGCTCGACCGGTGTTTCAAACTGAGCCTCTTGCACTGAAGCAACGACGTCTATCAGGAGTTTTCTGCGAAGGGGCGTGATGGAAGCGAGCGGAAGTGCCCGCAACGGCGTCTCGCCTCAAGGACTGCTGATCGTACTAGCCCTTCGCCTCAGCATCTCCAGGAACCCACGCGCGCGCGGAGGCGTCCACTCCTAGCCTGACTGCACGCTAACGAAAAATTACTTCCGTAGCAGCTTCTCTACCACCAAAGGATAGGTTCTAAATGTGAAAACAGCAACAGACTTCGAGTAATTGTGCGACGCAAGAGAAATTCAAACTTTTTATCAGTTAAAGTAACAACTCTTTTTCAAAAAAAAGGTGCAGCTACTCTAACATTAACAGCAAAATACAGTTGGTAAAAGACTCAACAATACCGTAGACACACTTACCTGTACGAAGAGAAGGTACGTCCAGGAAATGTTAATCGCTCATTTCCTCCAGACAATTTCCTTTCAGACAATGAATGTGGGAAAGGTGGGACAGAGTGCCCCCGCTAGGGAATTTTCACCAAACAATCATAAACGATAGAAACGTACTACTTGCATATTTTCAACATGCACGTGAGGTATCTCACAGAATACTTACAAGCAAAAGAATATATACTGAATATGACTTAAACGCATCTTTCGGATACCTTACATAGTGACCACTTTTCTGAACGTAAAGGGGTAAAGTTGCGGGTGCAGATTCACATACTCAAGAGTTGACACCAACCCTTTTTCGGATGAAATAACGTCACCGACTTGACGACTTCTTTTAAGTGCTAAAACTTGGATTGAAATGTAAATGGTTTCACCTGCTGTATAAAGTAGTTGGGCTGGACGCCCTGTTTTAAAGAAATGAAAAAAAAACTTGTCTACTTTGATCTTGTCCTCTGACCTTTGAGGTAGCCTTCTTAACACTATCATTAGGGTGGTGTCTTCGCCTGTCATCTCCAACTGTTCTGTTAAAACGATGTGATCGTTCCACTCTGCAAACTTGACTGCTAATTTCTATAAATCGTTCACTGTGATTTCACAAAATCCATCTTCCTTTTCAAAAACTTAATCGAGACTTTCTTGTTATTAAATGAACTCACTCCATAGATTTACCATAACCTTTTTGTTTTTCTGGAACTCTTTCGAGCGCTTTACGTGGACGTGAAATTCCTTTGCCGCCGCAGAACAAGGCGTCTTTTCACTCTTTATCGCCTTAATTGCATTTTTCGTCGCAACGGGATCTGAAGTTTGTTTCTGGACATATTTTCTTTTTTCTAGACATCTCGAGGGTGTAGTGTCTGAAGGAATAACAAGCGGTAGAAGACCGTTTTCACTCGGATTTTTGTTTTAGCCAAAATAAATCAGAATAAAGACCGTTTTAAATAACCACTGTTAATTAAATCAATATCGTAACAGTGCGATAGATAGCTTTTTATATAAACGTATTTCGAAGTCAGCCTAGTGTCATATGTGATATATGAAAATAACGAACTCTTATTGGGCAAACATATTGAGAATGAACTGTTGGAAAAAGTGTCACCTTTCCCGATCGGACGCTATGTCGGAATTTAGGCGTGTCTCTCAGTGAAGCGATACAGTATATGATCCGATATGCGTTGCGACTCACGATACGAAGCAACCCGCACTGGTGGAGCGGCTAGGGAAGTAGCTGGTTCATACTGGGACGACGTGCACGTTGCAGTAATGGACGCAGTAGGTGCTAAAAAGATTATGGGAAGCCTATCGAGTGTGTTCAAGACACATAATCAAGGATTTGGTTTTCTTTATAGAAGTGGAAGACACCAACATATATATCACTAACGTACCGCCTGGTGCAACAGGTAGAGGAGATTGCCCCATGCAATTTTATCACACGATGATCGTGTCATCAGAAGAGCCCCGAAAAAATGTTTTATGTAAATGAAGCAAACCTATATTCATCTCTACTTTCTCAGGACACCTTTTACTTTTCGCATAACAAATTTAAAAAAAAAACACGGGTTTCAGATTCGTATGTGGTCTCCACTATGCAGGCTCTCAGTTCTGAGGAAACTATGCAGTACACAAGATTTCCCCCTCCCCAAAATCTCATAATCCCATATCACAGCTTGAAAATGAATTAGTTCTCTCTCCGCTATTGCCCATAATTATTGATACTTCGCAAATAAACAAAGAAGTGGGCGTATTCCAAAAAGTCTGCAGTGAATAGTGTAGTCGCTGGCCAGTTTACGGGAGATAGCTAACATGTCGAAATTGATTGTAACGGTGGAAGGAGACCGACGCCTTTCTCCATTGTCGAGAAAAACGTGAGAAATACTGGTGTTTGTTCAAATGGCTCTGAGCACTATGGGACTTAACTGCTGAGGTCATCAATCCCCTAGAACTTAGAACCACTTAAACCTAACTAACCTAAGGACATCACACACACCCATGCCCGAGGCAGGATTCGAACCTGCGACCGTAGCGGTCACGCGGTTCCAGACTGTAGCGCCTAGAACCGCTAGGCCACTCCGGCCGGCCTGGTGGTTGTCCGCGACGAGGTTGGCAGCTACGTATGTGCCACATGCCAGAGTATTCGCGCCTGCTATGGGCTACTATGTGGAGATGCCTGGCGGTTCTCTTATTCGAATGCTGCTGATACAAGCAGAGGTTGGATATGAGAAACTTACTAAAATGAAAAGACGCCTGGAGTCATCAGCTGACGGTGCTGAGTGCACATTTTTCAGTCGATGCTTCCTGATTCCAGGAAACTTTGACAGGCTGAAGAGAGATCTGGAAGCTAAATTCCTGTTAGTTTTGAAGGAGAAGCTGCATGAACTCGAGAAGGACACGTCTGGATTTTTATCATCATGAGCTGCTGCTGTTTCTTCATATTACCTACCTCTACACAGAGTTCACCATTTAGTGCTTGTCACGCCATCCATGGTCACGGATCTCACTTGAAATCTAGTAACGTTTCTTCTAAATAATCCTCAAGCTGAATTAAGCCACTTCACAAAACAACAGTTGTAGAAATACTATTCTACGTTTATTAAATTGTAACAATTATTTACATAGGTACCACATTGAATAAAGTACTGTACTAGGTTGTCCTGTAAAAAATAAACTTTACGTTGAGTCATTTTTAACGTCATTTTCACGCTTCCATCAGCTTACCTTATTGAAATCAGTAGCTTCTCAATGGCAGAAGCATCAAGTCGAAAATTTGTGTCCCTCTTTCTCAGAGCAGCTGGTACTAGTCGCTCCAAAAGGTGAAAACTGTCTCGTTGAGGAATCTGTGTTCGTGCTGCGAGACCTCACTACTAATCACAGCCGAACTATGTTTGATATTTATAGTACTGTACGGGTGCACCCAGTACTTCCTCTAAGTTTTCTTCTTCGCAATAAATAACGATAAGCCACAATAATGTGCTTTTCAGAAGAGCGGACGATTACAACGAAATTGAAACAAACACCGCTCGAGCGGTTTTCTTGCATGTTTTATGTTGAGTCGCATCGCGTATCGCGATTACGTATTGTATCATCCCAGTGGGACCACGAGTGGAGCGCCGATAGTCATCCCGTCGCGCAACTTTTACTGCAACGTACCATATCGCATAGCCTCGGTGAGAACCTCGCAAATGATTCACAGATGGAACTATCAAACCATAAGAAACAACAAGAACTATATTTGTAACCCAAAAGACGATGCTTAAACGTTGATATTGTAAGAAGTAGTACTTTAAGTGAGGTAAAAAGAATAATCTAAATGACTTACCTTACACCAGATGACTGAAAACAGTTTTTGTTAAAAATTGACGGATTAACCTTACTGTGTCAAAATCAGTGATAACAATTATGTGTAGATTCCCCCACCTGTTCCACTGAAAATCGATCCACACAGTGACAAGAAAAACGCTAAGATCATTTCGGAAAGTTAGTTGAATTTTTCGCAGTCAAAACTAAGAAGACAACAGCATTCCGGCCAGTTTCTTATTGATGGGTGTCTAAGTTCGGCAATACCATTCAACCCTTATTTCTCGTCGCCCTCTACAAAGGTATTGTACCCACATGCCGGAGGAGCAGTGTTCGAATTCCTGTCAGGCCATACATATATGAACTCTGATTTCCCCTAAATCACTTCAGATGAATACTGGGATGGTTCCTTCGCTCAAGACACGGTCGAAATGAGGAAGGCGTCAGACACTAGCTAACTGCCTCTAGTGAGGCTGAGCTTCGCGCTCGTTTCTAGACCAAGCAGACGTATAAATGGAGTGCGTAGCCTAAGGAGAGGCTGGCGGCATTCGCCGGTTAGCATTTAAAGTGCACGAGGAACCAGCGGCCGGTTGCGACTGCCAGGGACTCCGGAAATAGACTGCCGGCCGCAAGCGCTGAAGAGGAGGCCGGGCCTCGCCAGCTGCAGACAACCGGCCCACAGCACTCGCTCAAGGCGACACTAGGCACTAGATCGTTAGAGGGCCGCACTCGCCTCTGGCTCTGCACGTTACTCCCCCCACCTCAGTCTTCAGTAGCCTCCTACACTGTCACTTTCGTGACGGCTGTTAGAGTCGCTGTCGCGAAACGCGGCGCAGCCTCTGCCGAGGCAAGTTCTACCACCTTAAACCGAAGAAAAATGATTTCAATACACGGAGATGTCTGTGTCCACCATCCGCCAAAGTGATTTCCCTGTATAACTCTGCATTCGAGCACACTCAAGTATTCTCTAGTCGTCATCTTCCTTATCCTTCAAAGCATAAGTTGCTGATTAAATAATATCGCGTGGGTAGCCAATTAATGAACGCCAGATCCGCTATAACTGAGGAATTATTTGCAAAAAAAAGCTAAACATTCGCTTGAAACAATATCAGATAACACATATAGTACAGGTACTTAGGGTGTCATATTTCCCAAAATAAAGTTGCCCAGTCGTCGTACGTTCTTCCCCTATTCGGTATTGAAAAGGAAGTGTGGAGTTTCGATAAAGTCATTAAAATACAGCGGAGTGTAACAGTATGCACATTTCTCAGGTGCAACGTGTGGATATTTTCGGTGTACCTGTGCTGCAGTAGTCCGCTATCAGAAGGCACACTGATTACATAAAGTGGATCGTTGTCCTGACCTCTTTCACAGCGCTGCGTCTTAGTCACATCACTCAAACTTCACTATTGCACCTAGACGACGAGTACGGTATGAAAGTACACTGATGTTCTAACAACCAACGATGAACGATTTGCTGAAGCATCTCCTCTTGCTGAGTATTTAGGGGGGGGGGACTTCGTCTGAAAACTGAAGAAATTTCAAATTATTGAAGTAACAAGGTGCAGTAGTTTAAGAAACGAAATCCTTTTGCGCATTAATTTTTTTTTTAACTTTTGCACCCAGAGGCATTTCGCCTTACTTACAGGTTTTCGTTGGCACATATAACCTGTGTTTGGACATATAGGATATAGATGTGCAAACGAGAAGATCGTGTAATAGTTGACAACACCTACTTAAGATGCCTTGTAAGTAAGTCGAAATGCTTCCGAATGCACAAATTAAACAAAAAACATATTGTGCAAATGGCGTTTAAAAGGCAAACTATTATAATTTATTTACAGCTGTTGCGAAAATGGCTTCCACAAGAAACTTGTTTTCAAGTAACTTGGATAAAATGTGTCACAATCCTCGAGATACAAAAACAATGGACGTACAAATCACGCAGTGTTTTCACACGAATTAGTGAAATTTAACGACTGCCACAGCTTTCACAATGCCTCCTCCCCCCCCCCCCCTCCTCCTCCTCTACCACACACATATTTCTCGAAGAGCTCAAAATATCGAAATGAGATTTCACTGCCAACATTAACGAACGTACTGCCATAATGCTCCTTATCATGAGTTCTCAAATGCGCCACGGTAAGCAGATTGTTCCATTAAAAGCCACATTATCTTCAATGCCTCGGAAGATGTAAGTTACGAATATTAAGCCCGCGATAACGTATTCGCCCAGAAGCGTAACATCCACTAGCGAAGCACATCATTTGGCTAGGTTTAGGTTTTGTATGTTCATGGTGTCTCGAAGCTAAGTATACTACGCGATCAAAAGAGTCAAGACAGCCCTATTTAGTACCGAATTCTAAACAGGATCGGGTCCACCAGTATAAATGCAGCCTGGAAGTATTGCATAAGGAGTGACAGCGGAGCTCAGTGACTTTGAATGTCGATGAGTCACTGGGTCTCACCTGAGTAACAAACCCATCGAGGGCACATCAACATTTCTTAAGCTGCCCACGTCTACAATTGGTGGTGTGACAGAAGTGGAAACGGGAAGGAGCAATCACGGCGCAACTGAGACCTGGCAGACATTTTTGTACTGACGGGCAGAGACAATCGAGCACTGCGGAGAGTAGTTGTAAAAAAAAAAGAAAAATCGCATGAAATCAGCATAAGCGATCACTGTCGAGTTCCAAAGTGCTGCCAACAGACCAGATATCACAACGATTGTGGATATTGAGTTTACAAGCATAGGATACAATGAATTGTGTGAAGTTATACTCCTGAAATGGACTGACCTGCCCCGAGTCCCAACACTTTTAGAACGAGTTAGAACATGTAGAACCACGTCTAGAGAAAGTAACACCAATACTGCAATGGGTGTGCTCTACATAAGCACTTTAAAGGTGTCATAACTAGTACTAGGTTTTTGGGCAGTACAAACAAATACACCCAGAGTCATATGCTGCATTTCATTTAGTAATGTAAGAAGACAGAATTCTATATTCTACTACAGATGGAACAGTCTTTAGATTTCTGCGGAGGCCCTCCCACCTGGAATAGCAACAACACGAACCATAATTTGTATGTTATATTTTGTTTTAACAGTAAAAGAAAATTTGCGGATCGTCCCTTTCCGATCTCTATTATTTTCTTCGAACTTACTAACATTTACTATTTGATCATTCCGAGTTTCCTACGACTAATTTAATTTTCTTTGTACTGTTTGTTAGGACCTCTGTCTTACTCTGTCAAACAAATTTTGCTATAGTGTAAAACAATGTATTGTTACATGTAAAACTGTATATTATACGACCTGCTTTTTTAAAAAAAATATCATGCAGGAGGTCAATAAATGAAATGAAATGAGAAAATGAAATCATGTTCTTTGGTTTGGGATCTTGTGGAAGAACGGGCTACCATTCCAGCACAGATTCAGGCAACTCAATGAAACTGTCCTTAGCGAAATCCAGGCGTCATTAAGGCGAAGGAGGGGGGGGGGGGGGGCGGCACAGTCCTTATTAATATCCACTAACAGGCGTCCCGATAGCTTTGATCAGACAGTTTGTCTCCATTTGCAATGGCAAAAGACTTACGAGGTATCAAGCAACACGCAAGTATCGAAAACGAAACTGGGGAAATAAGCAACCACAGACAGCAAAAGTGTTGAAGGCTTCCACTGTTCAAAGACGCGCAGAAGCTTAGGGTGTTTACGTAGGAGAAGAATGCCTCATTATACGTACATGTGTACTCTCAGTGTGCGAACAGCGGTGTATAAGAAGCCCCCTTTCCGCACAAATGTTTGCATGTTGCGCAGGAAGGCGTATCGCGCAGATGCTATACATTTTGCTGACATCAGCCGTATCTGGATACTATAGGCCCGCAGGGCGAGCCGCGAAAACTTAACACTTTATTGAGTGAACAGTTCACGGAACCGAATCGAGGTTTGTGTCAAAAATTTGTAGGCAGAAGGACAAGTTTTTTGTACGCTTAATATTTTTAGCTGTTTTTCCAACCTAGATATTGAATTAAGTTTTTTTTTAAAAAAGGAACGAAAGCTCTTGAAAAAGGCGAGTGTACTCTGATAAGCTGTTGCTAACGTTGCCCTTGAAACCTTTCGCCGAAGTATCGGAGGAACTTGAAGGCAAGGTGACCGGAATGAGGTGACTACTGCAGTGTAAACATCGCCTAGTGGAGATCTCGTGCCGACCTCCGCCGTTCTACGCAGTAACGAAGTAGGTAGGTGAAGCTATGTAAGAAGATCCTTGCCGCCTTGAATTTCGATTTCAGTATATTCTCGGATAATTTCAGTAAACGTGTAAACGTCAAGTTAGCAAGAGCTGAATCGCTGTACTTTTAAGAGCTTTCGAATGCTGATTGAAAGTATATTGCTCCATTTCAAGAACCACACTAGTTATAATATTCCGATTGGTCTAAGACGAGAGAGGATTAAACATAGAACAGAATTACTGTCCTATTCGAACAAGCATTCGGCGAAAACGTTGTTTCGATATCTGGGACAGTTTTCAAAATAAAAGGAGTACTCATTTAGTTTTGCATCTCTTGCAATAGCCATGTTGACAGACAAAATTTACTGGATTTGGATCGGCCCGTTGTGCAAACAATTGTTTCTTTTTTATGTAGAACGTCCAGTCACATTAATGTGAACACCTATTAAATGCCTGAAAAACCACATTTGCAGCCCACGTACCGGTAGAGAGTCAATGAGGTTCTAGAAGGTACTGACAGGGAAGTGGACCCACGGTGGCTTCAATGCCATAGCCAGCTGCGCTAAGGTTCTTGGTTTAGGACAAACGGCGCAGTCAGCATGATCAAGGTGATCCCACAGGCTCTCGATTGGGTTTAAATTCAGGTCGTCTGATGGACAGCGAGTACGGTAAACTCTGTTGGTGCTCCTGTAATCACGCACGTACAAGTCGTCTGACACGTTGCACTGTTCTGCTCGTAGATGTCATCCCGCCCAGGTCCCCTAGGATGGATGCATACTTATGTCGATCCACTGTGTCTTAGAATGACGAGATCACCCAGGGAGGGCCACGGAAACATTCACCAGTTCACAACGCTCCCGCCTCCAGCCTGGGCCTTTCCGACGATTGTTGCAGGGTGTCTGCCATATGTCCGATGGAGCATAAAACGTGGTTCATGTGAAAAGGCCACCTGTGGCCATTCAGTGGACGTCCGGTTGCGGTACTGACGTGCAATGTAGTATGGACCAGCAACAGATAATGTCCAGTAAACGCGGAATTTTGAATAGCATACCTTAAGAGATGTAAGCACCTGTTGACTAGAACAGATGTGCTCTACAATATCGAATTTGAAGTTTTCATAGCTGTTAAGGTACGGCTTTTAGAACCCATGTTTGCTAAACTTTTCTCTTGTTTTGGTGCACACTACCACCGCTCAAAGTATATAATCTTTTTTTATACCCCGAATTTCAGCAGAACAAAATCATATTTAGAGATAACCACACATACAGTAACACCATTTAATTGCAAGCTACGAGTATCCTACGAACCCAATATCATAGGAGAATTATGGTAACGACTACAACATACCATAACTGATTTGAGGTCTAATTATGTTATAATAATTATTACTTCAATATCTTTACATTTAGCAGAACAGAATGAAGAAAACCCACTGACGATGGCATGATGGCGCTGAAAAAGTTTGGGCCTATATAAAAAAAACAGTTGTTTGCATGATAGTCGGGTCCAGTAAATGAAAGTAATGCTACGTCTTAACAACAACAACAACAACAACAACAACAACAACCACCACCACCACCACCCATTCTACAATCATTTATTCTCTAAATATGTACACTGAAGACAGCATTCCTGAAAAACACTGTTAATGTACAAGCTAGTTCTCACAACAAGGAGCCTCCGCGATTAAGACCAGCACAGAAATGACGTTTCCAAACTCGTAACCGGCCTACCTGAACTCCGACCTTCGCGAATAGGGGTTCCCTGCTACATGCGGTCCAAGGAAACAGGAAAATCGCAGAGCATAGAATTGTGGAACAATGGCAGGCGCCAAGGGCGGCAAACAAGGGTACGCAGAGGACTGGCAGGGGGCCCACCTGCGGAATCTGTGGGGTCTGAGGCCGGACACGTCCCCGAGAGAACAGCAGCGATCTCCCGGGAAGGCCAGAAACACTGGAGGCCGCTGGCTGCCGGTAGAGCCAGTCTGTTGAGTCACAACTGGCGATAAAACTGACCGGCTTCTGTATCCACATCTACTCCCACCCCTTCAAGACTTTCGGTACAATGGCTGATTGAGGCTAGATGAATCGACGCAGGTCTGTCTGGCTTGCTACGACTGCTTATAGAAACGGGTGAACACTTGCAAGTGCTCCGTGCGCATTCTCCTAGATGATTAACAGTTGTAATTAACAGTCAGTGACTGCTTGACAATCGTGTAATCAAATGATAATACCTCCTCCCCAGCCCCACTTACTCTGCTTATATTTCGAGCACATTTATTTCCTTTTAATAACTGCGTGAAGTGTGTTTGTCAATAAAATTAAAATTAGGAGCAATCTTAAGTCACGAACTCCTTACTTGCCTAGGGTATGAGTCTTTTTACGCTGCGGTAGCTTTTAGTGGAGAGAGAGAGAGAGAGAGAGAGAGAGATTTTAACCAACAACTCAGTTGATGAAGTAACTAATTCATCTGTGGGCTTTTGACTTGTGATCCTAGAAAATTATTGGCTCTGGACTGTTACCGAATACAGCTTACGAACTCTCGAACCAGTTTTATCATACTACGAACTTTGCCAGTACAGAACACCTCTGCCAAAACATTACGCCTTTACTGGAGAAGAAACAAAAAAAGACACTCAGTGGTAAGCACATAACTTTCACAAATCGAGTCTATTAACTTCTTTTTTAGGTAATAGAAGTCACTTCTGACATGATGGGACAACGATGAGACATGCCTAAGTCCATCAAGAGCAAGTTACACTGGTCTATCGTTCCAGCAGAATCTCTGGTTTTCATGAGCAACTTATACAATCCCAGTAGCTCCACTGTCGCTTCCAGCAATAGTAATACGACACACAGGTAACGCGAACGTCTTGTCTGACTGACAGTAATTAGCGTCACATGTTCCTGAAGCTCAAGCTTCGTAATTAAAGAATGTATCACGTGTACTTACACTTAAGGAGATAGCACGAGCTTACATAAAGGGTGTTTGAAAAAGAACTCCCTAGTTTTAAGTATAAATTTAATGGGAAAATGAATGCAAAATTACATCAATGAGTACATATCATGAAAGAGAATTCCTTCATGTGTTGTTTAGCGTTAGTAGACTTCAACGTGGGATCCATTTGTTGCCCTGCACACGTCTAGACGATATTCCACTTCTACCACGTATTCACCAACATTTCAGGTGTAACTGTCCCAACCGCCGAGTCGATTCTTTCCCGTAAATGACTGAGGCCTCTGTACAAACCATTTTTTCATGTGGCCCCCCCAAAAGAAAAGGTCCAAAGGGTTTATGTCTGGGCTTCGTGGTGGCCGAGGTATTGGGCCAGCCCTGCCTATCCCCCAGAGGAATAGAGGAAAAAAAACAGCACTGGTGCCGCCTCGAAGTCAAGCAGACCTAACTGCAGGGGAGCCAAACTTGGCGAGTTGATGAATCGAACACCACAAACTAGAATAGTGCATGTTACTTGGAACAGATTCTAGGACACATTACAACTAGGGAGTTCTTTTTCAAACACCTTGTATACAATATTCAAAACTAGTTATGTCACTTAAGAGTTTGGCCGAATAATATTACTTCGCTACCTACGTAGCAGCATCTGGATTTTAATTCCTTTCAGCCTCTTCTTGATTCTGCAAACACGTGTGTGTGTGTGTGTGTGTGTGTGTGTGTGTGTGTGTGTGTGTGTGTGTGTGTGTGTGTGTGTGTGTGGTGTGACACCACCACACATTAGACAACAGCATCGCCCGCGAGGACTCCTCAGTGCAGTACTACGAGCAACGCTCGCTAAAATGTTCCTAAACGGTGGTAATCCCAGTAAAATCGTCTTACAATCATGAGGTACACCCTACAGTAAGATATCGTATCCTGCCAGTCAACACACAGTTGTTACTTTCAACTTTAGCCAAGCACTTTTTTTTTCAACAATTTTATTAAAAATACTAGTCCAAACGGTTCTATTAGGTCAAAGGTTTGTGTATAATAGCAACAATAATTAAGTGAAGTTATTCCTTTTCCGTTCTTCACGATTCTGGATGTCGCACGTAGGAGTTGCAACTAGTGAGGAATAGAGGGTATTCATACAGAACAGACAGACAAAACTCTGCAGCTTTCTGAATTACATGCTGCAGAGCTGAGAACAACTCACTAAAATAAATAAATAAATAAAATTACCCTCAGCTCTAACAGCCCATGAAGACTCAACGGTACCGACAGTCCACTGTGTCATCCTCAGTCCAAAGGCGTCACTGGATGCGTATATGGAGAGGCATGTGGTCCGCACACCACTCTCCCAGCAGTAAGTTTACAACACTGGAGCCGCTACTTCTAGGTGGTGGCTGGTAGTGTTTAAGGTCCCGTCGACAACGAGGTTATTAGAGACGGAGCGCAAGCTCGGGTTAGGGAAGGAAATCGGCCGTGCCCTTTCAAAGGAACCATCTCGGCATTTGCCTGAAACTATTTAGGGAAATCACGCCGCGACTTCTAAATCAAGTAGCTCCTCAGTTGTGCCTCGCAAGGGTTGAGTGCACCCGGCTTGCCAGCAGCACTCGGCAGACCGGATGGTCACCCATCGAAGTGCTAGCCCAACCCGACAGCGCTTAACTTCTGTGATCTGACGAGGATCGGTGTTACCTCTGCGGCAAGACCGTTGGTCGACAGCTACCCACTGACTGGTCAATATATTCAGTCACATCGCTGAACTTCATTGGCTTCCGTGGCTCGTTTTCTAACGCAAGGCGAACATTACATCCTAGAATGTTGTGTCTGCAACTTCTTCAGCAAATGAAAAGAAAAACCTGAAGGTGAGATGTGATCGAAATCTGTTTGGAGGAATAAAACATGCAACAATATTTGAATTATCAGTTAATAAAACAGTCCAGATCTCGATAATCGGTTATTTAATAATTTTAAATAAATGGTAACTGCCTACTTTACTGGTTCATTATTGATAATTTGCAATAGATCACTGCCACTTACAAACCACGTTATCTAAAAATATCTGAATCGTCGTTGTCGTTACTGCATCACCTACTGATGGCTAGAACATTGCGTCCACTACGCCTGAATACACTGACGGGTATAAACTGTCGTCTTATCGCAGGTCAAATGCCAGCTGACGTAAATCTTGCGTAAGAGGAATTTACAGAGTTGGCTTTAAGGGAAGGAAACATCACGACTTTCCCCCAAACCGTTTCAGATCGATCTCTACGACGATTATTGACCTATACGTCAATGAGGAAAGAACGAATTTCCGAAGTCCGTGCTCCAATGACTTTTTGCGAGCAACAGATAAGATATCCACTAAGTTTACATGACAACACAGTCGGCAGCCAAAACGAACTATTGTTTGTATTTTGTACGTTTTAATGTAGGAAAAGGATTGGAGTGCCAACCGACGGATAAATTCTCCTGGAAATCGCGGGGAGTCAAAACTAAACCACAAATAGTAATTCACGGCGGCCGCTTCAACACAAATACGACCTTCACCTTTCCAGAAATAAGCTAGCTAGATACTGAGCTTTTTCATATATCACTGCATAGGCTATAAGCCAATCAAATTTTCTTTGTTTAGACATATGGTTATAACGTTTCCTTGGTAAGTGACATTTAACGCGGTGGAGGGAGTACTGAGAAACTATTTTCACCCACGGCAGTTTCTGTTACTCTGGGTTTTCCTGGATGTATGTGCCCGAACGAGCAGTCTTAACGAAATCACACAAGCTTCAAGATAAGATCGAATTCTTCAGTACTTTCGTATACGAATGCGACAATTTCATGTTACATGACTTGTCACCGACTCCAACTTGTAGTAAGCATTCCGCACGATCCATCAGGCAACCAAGAATCTGTGAATTACCCAGAGAATGCATTTCTTGTCACTGTAAGCTACGACAACAGTTCTAATATACAGCTGGATCCCCTCCGCTGTAGAAGAACAGCAATGAAGAGAAATATTAGAAATCCTCGAACTGTAATTCTGGTATTTGCTACTACGTGGTACAAAATTTGTGTTCATCCATCATAAATATACAAGAGAAAACAAGGCGATAGAAGCAGTCGAGTGAGACTTCATTTTATTAATACTGATGCGAAAGCCACAACAGACCTGTAAGCTGTGCATGTACGAGATGATTCTGGTCACAACACAACTTCTGACTGACAGGCGAAGCGGCACTGTAGTAAAGCGATGGATCTTGCTTCCGAGAAACTGGCTTTAAATACCGGAATGTCATCCCCATTCACATTTTTTTTTTTTTTTTTTTTTTTTTTTTTTTGTGTGTGGTTCCCTCAACGATTTTAGGTGGATGTCAAGATGGTTCGTACTGAACAGTTATGATGAAAATCTACTTCATTTTTCACATTCTAGACGACTCGCCGTTTCCCGTAAACTATGTTTCGTTTACATTTAGAGCAGCTGTTTTACACACACACACACACACACACACACACAGTCTTATAAATTTCCTTTACACCAGGCATATCTGTAGCACATCTTTCGTACCTTTCTTCTTTCGATCACCTTTTGAAAGCAGAATTTATTCCCTGCAAAATTTCATCATCAAGAATAATGGGCTACAATAGCTAACCTTCATACTAACAACGCAGTGGGAAGATAATTTCGCTGCGCAAACAAGACAACATCTGAAGTTAATCAGCTTCAAGATAGCGAACATTCTATTAACATTCTTTCACTTTTTTCCACATTTGTACATAATACGATAAGTGCCTTGCCTTTGTCCTCCTACTTACATTTTTTTAAATTCAAATAATGGCCGAAGATCAGTTTTCAGATACCACTATATATGTCGATGGCAACAATGTCAACGATAAAGAGGGCTTTTCAGAATACATTGTGAGTGATACTCAGGCAGCCATCAGACAACCGAGTCGTAAGTTCCCCCTCTCTAATTTCGATACAAAAAGGTAACTGTCACCTTGTTGAATTGATATTGGAATACGTAGTTACGGAACTGACATTTGCGATTTTCAATGAGAATAAATATCAACAGAGCTAACCGTTTAGGTCTACGAACAAACGGATCCATTATAACTAGTACAAAAAATGTGATCCATGATTTAATTTCATGTTTTCTTGTCACATCTATATTCTTTTGAACTACACAGACGGGAAAAAAACGCACCAACAAGCTGGAGTTGTGCGACATGACGGAAGTTGGTATGCGTGTTTCTACCTCTGAAAGTTGACGTCTATTCAAATTTCGCGCCACTGGCGTAAAAGTAGCGTTAGTAGCGCCACTACGAAGATGCAAACCAGGTTTGCTTCAAATACACGCTGTAACGATCGTGAACGTTCGTCAGCTGTGAGAGTGGACGTGGCGGGTTGTTAGTGGAGACTGCCTTTAAGGCGACAAGGACGCCATTACCAACAACTCACTGAGTTTGAACGATATCGTTTAAGAGGGCTACGAGAACTTGGATACTCCTCCTGCATTATTGCAAAAAGAGTTGGGAGGAATCGAACTGCACACGACTGCTGGCACCGGCCAGCCTCAGTGACCGAGCGGTTCTAGGCGCTTCAGTTTGGAGCCGCGCTGCTGCTACGGTCGCAGGTTCGAACCCTGCCTCGCGCATGGGTGTGTGTGATGTCCTTAGGTTAGCTAGGTTTAAGTAGTTCTACGTCTAGGGGACTGATGACCACAGAAGTTAAGTCCCGTAGTACTTAGAGCCATTTGAACTTTGCTGGCAGCGACGATCACGGGAATGCATGGTCGCAAGGAGACCGGGCTCCTGACGGCGACGTGGCACTACCGAGAGGGAAGACCATCGTGTTCAGAGGATGGCTCTGGAGCATCGCACTGCATCTGCAGCAGCAATTTGAGCAGCAGCTGGCGCCACATCGACAACAAACTGTAACAAATTGACTACTTCAAGAACAGCTCCTAGCCAGGCGCCCTGCAGCGTCGCCATCTGCGACTTCAGTGGTATCAACTGAGAGCTCGCTGGAGGACAGGGTGGAGGTCTGTCGCGTTTTCTGATGAAAGCTGGAAAGCCCTCGGTGCCAGTGAAGGGCGTGTGCTGTTTAGAAGAAGGCCAGCTCAGGGCCTGCAACCAAACTGTCGGCCTTTCTAGACACTGGGCCTACACCTGGAGTTATTGTCTGGGGTCCGATTTTGTATGAGAGCAGGAGTACTCTCGCGGTTACTTCACCCACACTGACCGAAAATTTGTAAGTCAGTCTTTGATTTGATGTGCTGCCATCCATGAATAGCATTCCAGTGGGTGTTTTCCAACAGGATAACGCTCTCCCACATAACCGCTGTTTTAACAGAACATGCTCTTCAGTCTCTTTTGATCCATAGTAAATACGGGACAGCGGCCGGTCAAAAAAATAAAAATGCCAAAAAGCCGTATGTTTTCAGAAGTTATTTTATGTAGGCCAGTTTCGGCATCTCATGAATGCCGTCTTCATGCCCCTGTCTACTGCATGCATAGACAGTCACATAGATCGATTGATCAATAACCGGAGCCATCAGTATCTGGACTCCATGAATTTTTTGTGGAGCGTGTACTTCGAACACTTGGAGTTGCTGTCAAGACTTCGAAGTACGTACTCCACAATAAAATTTATGAACTTGAGATCTGATGGCTACAGTTCGGCATGCATCGATGCATCTAATTGTCTATACATGAATTGGATAGTGGCCTGAAGATGGCATTAACGAGATGCCGAAACTAGTCGTCTAAATAAAATAACTTCTAAAGCATATGGCACCAGAGAGTCGAAGTGTTGCCTTGCCCTGCTCGATCACTAAATCTGTCCAATTGTGCACATATGAGACCTCATCGGACAACTCCAGCGCCATCCACAAACAGCATTAATTGTCTCTCTATTGACCGACCAAGTACAACAGGCATGGAAATCCACCCCACAAACTGATATCTAACACCTGTAAAATACAACTAATGCATGCCTTCAACATTGCTGGGGCTATACGGTTATTATAGTACCAGCATTTCACATTTGCAGGAGCTTATCTCGGGCTTACATTAACATCTGATCTGGCAATTTTAATCACTTAACTGTGTTACCTAGACACATTTATTCCCTAATTACATTACTATACATTAATTATTTTGGGTGTTGCGCCTTTTTTCCGTCGGTGTACATGAGCTACAAATGACGGTGAGGGCAATCACCGTAATTTTACACTATATATTCCCTTCCGTCGTTAGAAGGGAAACTGAAGGCCATATTTATAGCAGTTAAGAATATAGTATATGCTGACAGCAAAACTTTCCACCGTGGTGTAATTACTAAACTCGCCTGTAGCAGGCATGAAATACGGTCAGTAATGCTAGAGTGTCATATTGTATATTGTGCATACCATTTTTTGTAGCTGTACTGCACAGCGAAGAAGGAAGGAATATTAGAATTTAATTTTGCGTCAACGACAAGTCATTAGCGACGGAGCGCAAGATCGGATTGGGAAAGGAAACAGATGTGGCCTTTTCAAAGGAAACATCCGGGCATCTTCCTTAAGCTGTTTACGGCGTGAGTGGGAAATCTATATATATGAATTACTGAACAAGGGTTCAAGCAGTCATCCTCCTCAATTCGAGTGCATGTTTTACCACTGGATCTTCTCGCTCGATAGCGGCGGTGAGTAGCGTATATAGATATGAGAGAGTCCAGTATCTGCCAAGGATTGCCACCACGCCAGATGATTTGAATAATATCAAAAGAGGAACAGAAGAGACGCTAACAGCAGCCCAACGGATACTTCAACACGTGTTGGACTCACAATAAGTCTTTACATTAGCAAAAGGTTTGCAAGAACTGTACAATACTGCGTTTGGTGTTGAGGACATGCTAGTGCAATTTCAGAGCAACCGATACTCTTATTTGCAATTTACACAGCGTGGAACTCTATTGCTTCTGCAGACGATGAAGACTTGTAGCGAGGTGTAAGACTTAAGTTTAGGATAGGAAAACATGTCCGGAAACTTACCGTTTTGCCGCTACACGCAAAACGCCTACACACTTAAAATCACCAGTTTTTCTGGCGCCACTAAGTATGGTATTACGCACCTCACGCATCTTGTGTCCCACGACAACTACAGAAGTACTGCATGTTTCGATAGAGTATTTCTATGAAGTTTGGAAGGTAGGAGATGAGGTAATCTACGTGATTACTCACATTTAAGTGCCTGGCAGAGGGTTCATCGAACCACAATCATACTCTCTCTCTACCATTCCACTCCCGAACAGCACGCGGGAAAAACGAACGCCTAAACCTTTCTGCTCGAGCTCTGATTTATTTTATTTTGATGATCATTCCTACCTATGTAGGTTGGGCTCAACAAAATATTTTCGCATTCGGAAGAGAAAGTTGGTGACAAATTTCGTGAATAGATCTTGCCGCGACGAAAAACGTCTTTGCTTTAATGACTTCCATCCCAATTCGCGTATCATATCTGCCACACTCTCTCCCCTATTACGTGATAATACAAAGCGAGCTGCCCTTTTTTGCACCCTTTCGATGTCCTCGGTCAATCCCACCTGGTAAGGATCCCACACCACGCAGCAGTATTCTAACAGAGGACGAACGAGTGTAGTGTAAGCTGTCTCTTTAGTGGACTTGTTGCATCTTCTGAGTGTCCTGCCAATGAAACGCAACCTTTGGCTCGCTTTCCCCACAATATTTTCTATGTGGTCTTTCCAACTGAAGTTTTTCGTAATTTTTACACCCAGGTACTTAGTTGAATTGACAGCCCTGAGAATTGTACTATTTATCGAATAATCGAATTCCAACGGATTTTTTTTTGGAACTCATGTGGATCACCTCACACTTTTCGTTATTTAGCGTCAACTGCCACCTGCCACACCATACAGCAATCTTTTCTAAATCGCTTTGCAACTGATACTGGTCTTCGGATGACCTTAGTAGACGGTAGATTACAGCATCATCTGCGAACATCCTAAGAGAACTGCTCAGATTGTCACCCAGGTCATTTGTATAGATCAGGAACAGCATAGGTCCCAGGACGCTTTCCTGTGGAACAACTGGTATCACCTCAGTTTTACTCGACGATTTGCCGTCTATTACTACGAACTGCGACCTTCCTAACAGGAAATCACAAATCCAGTCGCGCAGCTGAGACGATACCTCATAGGCCCGCAGCTTGATTAGAGGTCGCTTATGAGGATCGGTGTCAAAAGCGTTCCGGAAATCTAGAAATACAAAATCAACTTGAGATCCCCTGTCGAAAGGGGCCATTACTTCGTGCGAATAAAGAGCTAGCTGCGTTGCACAAGAACGATGTTTTCTGAAACCATGCTGATTACGTAACAATAGATCGTTCCCTTCGAGGTGATTCATATGTTTAAATACCGTATATGCTCCAAAACCCTCCTGCAAACCGATGTCAATGACAGAGGTCTTTAGTTCGATGGATTACTCCTACTGCTACTAAAGCTGCGAGGACGACTCGAATCGTGCTTAGAGTAGCTCAGTTGGTACAACACTTGTTCGCTTAAGGCAAAGGTGCAAATGGCTGAGCACTATGGGCCTTAACTTCTGAGGTCATCAGTCCCTTAGAACTTAGAACTACTTAAACCTAACTAACGTAAGGACATCACACACATCCATGCCCGAGGCAGGATTCGAACCTGCGACCGTAGCGGTCGCGCGGTTTCAGACTGTAGCGCCTAGAACCGTAAGGCAAAGGTCCCGAGCTCGAATCTCGGTTGGGAACGCAGTTTTGAGCTGCCAGGACTTTTCATTTCAGGGCACACTCCGCCGCAGAGTGAAAATTTCATTCTGTACTACAGGTTTGTTTAGATGCAGTTCACATGAAATCCTTGATTTACGAGACCCTGTGGCATCCGAAGAAGACCAACTGGCGCGGATTATGATTGCGGCGAACCAGGGATTGGTGATCGCGTATACCGGAATATGATACGGAGGTGGCTGTCGGTGGTTGTCACATGGAGCCCAACTTGTAAGGGGACCCCGACGACACGCAGCAGGAGTCAGAGAGCAACGTGCGCTGTTGTATTCTGTGTGTAGCGGGAAGACGTTACGTTTTCGGAAGTAAGTTCCTATATTAAATTTGAAACCGTCTCGTTCACACTACAAGTTCTGAAAGTCTGTACAGGGAATGTTGTTACATCATGATTAGTAATCATAGAACTGATATTTCTACAGTAATTTTAGTAAAGTACGAGTGCATGGGCGTTCGTGCATTTCACGGTAATTTCTGAAGAAGTTCTCATACAAATCACCCCAGAGGGAGTCATCTTTGTAGATTAAGCACGACGTATGCTGAAGCGCCGTTAACGACCTAGGTTGCCGTACCACGAGCTGAAGGTCGGTCTTTGATCACTAATGTCATTACCACTATATTACCTGCATCCGTCGAATGTACTCTTATTTCGCTGTATTGCAATTCCTCTTTCTTCCAGCTTGCATCTCACCTCACCGTTTACTAAAAAACGTCACCCGGCATCAATTTGGATCTATAAGAATAAGGTCATAATCCCAAGTTTTAGAATTTTCGGCAGCTCTAAACACCACGTCTGACAACAAGCAGAAACCATACATCGTCTGCAGGTATATCGACATACCGTTGTGTGCCTTAACTCGCGTTTCGGTCCCAGACGTTTTACTTTCAGTTTGCTGGTATTTGAAGACAAGTTTAAGAACCGCCATAACGTCTGCCTTATCTGCTGTCTGCTCGTTTGCGTGAGCAACAAATGTTCAACGCAGCAGTGCAGAACACAACTGACGGCCAACGGTAATTAAGATTCACAACGAAGCAGTAAAAGGGATAGCGAAATTGTTACGTCTAAGCTGTCCTGAAACATCTTTTGCTATTACGTCAGGTGTAAGTAGACAACTGGCATCCGCAGTCTTGCTAACTACAGCTTAAGACATAAAATTTAAACAATCCAATTTTCCCATCCCTTTTCCCGCCCAATGATCACTCTTTAACTAACGATGTCCTCCCTTTATGACGATCACAAACAATCATAAAAGAGTCAATTACAATACTGTATTACTGTAAGGTTTCTCGTCGATAATGTGAGAACAATCTGTAAAATTTCATTTACACTTTACTTCTGGCAGCAAACAGTTATAATTTTTCCTCTGTAGTGAACAGTTACTTCAAATAAAAGAAAACTTGTTGCTGTTTCTGTTATTAGAGAAAGCACCAGTACTTCGTGCAGCCTGTTGCATACCGATCGACAGCCCACTTACTTCCATATCTGCACACAGTGTAAGCAAGTGAGCAAATTTCGCACATTTTCATCATAAGTCTCTTATTAACCGAGTATCCGACTGGAAAAGTGTGAGGGATATTGATCATCATTATGACGGAGGACTGCCTTTAAACTTGATCTCGGGGAATCTAGAGTCTCCATTCCACAGGCTTGTGATCATGGTGCAGTGCTCCAGAGAAACTATTGATGTCTGTATAGTACGCAAGTCCTAGGAAGAAGTGAAAAACGTTTCAAACTGACTCTGGTGCCTCCCACATGTGGTCGCTTTAACAGTCTGAGCGAGCAAATTCCATCGTTGCAATCCTGAAGCTACTAACTCAGATTGTGTCTGACGGATACCAAGTCCTTACAGAGGTCGTTAAGTTCTCCCTGCGTAATGCGATGACGCGATGAATGCAGTGGCCTATACTCCGGATCGGGGCCGGCACGTGCTATGCTGGTTGCTGCTGTTTCGTTCCCACTGCTGGCGGCCAGCATCACTGTACGGTGTTCGTCAACTGTCCAATCACTTGGTGGTTTAGAAGGTGGGGAAATATCATGAGGAACTGGCCGCATGGCTAAGGGCAGATTTGGATACTGAATAGCATCTTTTGATTTTCCACAACACCCTTTGGTCAAGCAAAAATAACAGTCAGTGGCATGAGCCTTCTGTTCGCGCCACACCATTGGTACCATAAATGGCACTGATTTTGAGAAGCCTGGTACGACTTACGAAAGGTATATGCACATGTGCCAATACAATGATGAGGAGCAAAAAGCTTATCTTGGTCCTCAGCTCTGCATCCAACACAGAACTGATGCCTTCTGAACTACAGGAGTAAGATTATGCCTTTGACTTTTACTGTACGTTGCCGACAAGTGTAACGGAGGGTATTGGAGTTATTTACACATTTCGTACTAAAGTTTCTGGCAATACATTCGTGTATCACAAACTGCACAACGCAGTAGTAAATGCCATTACAGTGTAGCACCGATACTTTCTTCGAAAAGTCACCAGATGGCAGCATAAGACAGGAATTAGCTACTGTTCATGATAGCTTACACTAGATGAGCACAAACAGTGATCAAAATATACATAAAAAAGAAAATGTCCTGGATGCATGAAAATTTAAACTTATCCCAAATAAATCGAAGTATATTTCCGTGACAGAGAAAAGATTCACATCCAGACGAAATTGTATAAGATCGAAAAAACTAAAATCAAAAATGATTCAGGATCAAAAATTAATCACAATCGCGTATTTTCATGAAGAAGGCAAAAAGTATTGTGCAGTGAATTATTTGGGTTTCCAAGGGAATCAACAGTACGTCGTTAGTTTGTTTCTCTTTGTAATCAACGAGCTAACAAGAGTTTTCTACGCGGCATATGATTGAGTCTAAATTTGTGACGCTGTCACAAATTATTTCCGGAGAACAGTAATACGTGTAATAGGTACAGGAAGAACATGCAGAGATCAAGATAAAACAGTGGGAGAAAGGACGCAATTAAAGTTTTTCCAGAACAAAGACTGTGACAGAAAATGAACACGCGACTTCCTATCCCTCAAACTCCTTCGCTCTATAGCCACTAACTGTACCGACACAAGGAGAGACTGCGGTGGAAAAGGTAGGAGTAATTCAACGTATCATGTATTATGGGTGACATGGACGAATGACGCATAAGTAGCAAGCAAGCAGCAGGAGGTGCCCTCTTCCCAAATTCAGACCCGGAAGTCCAGTACTAAAATATATCTTTTTTGAGCTGGAGCGGGCTCAACGCCGACTTTATCAGCGATAAATACTTTATACCGATTGATAATATCCACTTTCTCGTATGAAACTTAAAACGGAAGATGGTTTCGTTGTATCATCAGCAAGGATCTGTGGTAGTGACTAGTCGCCATGTGATCTACGCCGTTGAGTCAGATTAACCTGACTGTCCTCCACATCCATGAGGCATCTCCAGTGTTTTTGCTCCACAGACATATTGAGAACTATTCTCGTGCCTTAGTATGTAGCAGAGTTCATGACGCGGCAAAACTACAAAATTGCTTCCGTAAGTGAAGACTTCTGTAGTTCGGAATTTAATGGTTCATCCACTCCTCTTCATACTTTTGAACAATATACTGTCTGAAATGTGTCCCTATGTCAGTTTCTCGGATATTGCCAGCAAGTCCACTGTGGAAGTTAATGTGTCCGTCTGCACGATCACCGTCCATGAAGCCTGCGGAGTTCTGCATCCAGAGGAATACCACAGAGGTCCCAGTATAGTGGAGGTAAATTCTCTCCAAAAGAATATTACGTCTTCGGTTCCGTCTGATGTAAGAGGGGACACGTTTCATTTCCGAGTGCTGGGAACAGATCTGACTCGTAAATTCGTCAATAGACGGCAACAGCCGCTCGTTAAGATGGTGGCGTGCTCTTTGCCCCAGTCGGGCCGCGGCGGACGTCAGCAGTGCAGTGAAGGCTTGCTGGCAGCCTGGGGCACACGTATCTGCTCCCGGCCGCCGCGCCGTAACCCACACACGTATACCGCACTGCGTCTCCGCTTATGAATGAACACAGCCACGCTTCCAGGACCATCGGTGCTTCAAGCTCTGCCAGAACGGGATGAACCGAGCCAGGTGATTAAGGCGCTGCATTCGCGGTCGCGAGTAGAGGGATCCAAGTCGCCATCCAGACTTGAGGCAAATACAAGTATGGTTCATTCGTGTCGCATTTGAGAGCGAGGGTGTGCTCCGTGTCTCATGACGTCGTCGATGGGAGTTATAACCCTAATCTTTCCTTTCCATCTCCAGAGGAAGACCTTCTCTTTTTTCCTTTAATCAAAAACACTCTCTCTCTCTCTCTCTCTCTGAAGGGAGGGAGGGAGTGGGGGGGAGAGGGGGGGAGGGAGAGAGAGAGAGAGAGAGAGAGAGAGAGAGAGAGAGAGAGAGGGGGGGGGGGGGTGAGAGAATTTCTAAGTTAAATTTTTGTGCTTGACACATAAGAAAGAAAGACAGAGCTCGACCTGAAGATCATGCGGGATGGTACCGCGCTTGGTGAAGCGTGCACGGGCAACGCTACTTGCAGCTTACTGCCAGTGGCAAGAGAAGCATCCTGATTCGAGTTTGCTGCAGCGTATCCTCCGCCACGGAGTAGAATGACGTCAACAAGGGCATTAGAGACAGTAGAAGAGCAGACTAGACACGCACGGCGGAAGCTAACTCTGATCTATTCAGAGGGAGCATCCTCGAATTAGACTGAAGTCATTTGAGGGAATTACTTCCTATGTAAGGTGTATTACCTACCACAGGGGCGACTAATAGTTTACAAAATATACTTGAAAATGCCTTTAAAAATAATCGACATGTTTCCCCAGATGCGACAGCAGGTTGGAGGGCGCCTGCTTCTCTACGTGGTTAATACTTTCAACTAATTTATGTAGTAAGATACTGAAATAATAGTTTTATTCTTCTTTAAGGGAACTATATATCTTCTTAAAATCATTCGGTAACTCGTGATCTCTCAACAAAGAAACTCAGCACTCCTCGAATAGGTAACCATGTGTCAGCTTCACCGTCATTCACGAATAAGAACATGGTAAAGCCACTAATGAGAAATTCGAGATCCCAAGTATGTTGCTCGTGGGGCGACTAATAGTTTACAAAATATACTTGAAAATGCCTTTAAAAATAATCGACATGTTTCCCCAGATGCGACAGCAGGTTGGAGGGCGCCTGCTTCTCTACGTGGTTAATACTTTCAACTAATTTATGTAGTAAGATACTGAAATAATAGTTTTATTCTTCTTTAAGGGAACTATATATCTTCTTAAAATCATTCGGTAACTCGTGATCTCTCAACAAAGAAACTCAGCACTCCTCGAATAGGTAACCATGTGTCAGCTTCACCGTCATTCACGAATAAGAACATGGTAAAGCCACTAATGAGAAATTCGAGATCCCAAGTATGTTGCTCGTGGGTATGAAAGTGTGCAACAGTGCAATACAGGTAAGTGATATCAACCAACACCGACACATCGATGAACTCGGTACATTGCAGCAACTGCCAAACTTTGGTTAAAGGGGTTTTAGTGTACCAGGGTACTTACGTAAGGTCTCCCTTCTCATTATCTCACAAATTATTTCACAACCGATAAAGCGTGCAACTGGCGCTCTGTACTTCGCGCCTATTCTTATTTGTTCTTCAAGTACCTGTGAGAGCGTTTGTCGCAATCTCCCATACGACAACTGAGTGTCTGAAGGTAGCAGCACTATCACACGAACACATTCAAGCTGCGTTGAGACGTAGCACTCACTCTTCTCAAAGCACAAAAAGTGAAGTTGGTTTTGGTCAAAGCAGAAGGCGGTCAATGATAACGTTGCCGATAGCTACCACTAACAAAACAAAAGCACATCCTTTAAGGAATCTCAGCAGTATACGGCATTTCTAAACTAATGGGTAATCTGTATGGAGCGAAAAGTAGGGATGGCAGTTAGGACTGAAACCTGACTGTTAAAACCGCTCAAAATAACCAGTTTCTGAAACAACCGATTTCGGTTGCTATTGATTCCACTAATAAACGTAGACTTCGAAAGAAACAATTCTAATGAAGGTGAAGGAGAGGGAGATCACGATCGATATATGGTTGAGGCAGTGTCAGATCTATTTAATTGCCTCTAGCAAAGACGGCGAAGGTGAAGAAGACGGGCGCGGCGACAGCGAGAGAGAAAATTCACAAGTTCGTGACTTCCCCGTATCGTCACTTTTGGATGTTATCAATTTTTCACCCTGGAGCGATCACAAATTAAGGGTTCAGTAAGTTCATGGCACGTCAATGAATTTATGTACATCAATAAAATTTACCTTCTCTTCAAAGGAACACTGTGGATGTTTTATGCTTACGTGATGTAAGCTTGTCTTCTCCCGTGTTTGATCTTTTAAAGCAAAGGAAGCAATGTAATTCATTGCTACAGCACTTCCAAACTAGGGATGGTACCGTTCTGCAATACAACTGATGTCCAAGGATGACAACGAGAAATTACCGTAAAGACCAGCTGGGCCCCATGTCTTGCGCAGCGCACGTTCACGGGTACTGTCTAACAGGACATGCCACACAGCAACAGGTGCAGTATTCTCTCTGCAAAGGTGTACCGATTCTTACATAACGTATTTGTTGATAGTTACTGACTGAGGTGTTTTAATTAAAATAGTGCTGATCACGTTCTCCGATTTCTTTAGTAACTCAATATTTCAAAGCAATGGAAATTTTACGGAATAGTATTACTCGTTTGACTAAAAAACGTTTTAGCACTGCCCCTACAGTGAAATGATATGCCGGTTCTTTTACACGGTTATTCGTAAAAATTGAAAACCTGTTATAATAGAGGCTACACAAATACTGAAAAATATCCGTTATTCGTAACTAAAATACCGGTATCGGTTTCAACCAGTCGGTTTTCCCCGTCCCTAGCGAAAAGATAATTCGTCAATGCAGTTCCATCATTTCTCCTATAGAATTATAGGAGGGTTATAACTTAAATAGTGACAACAATGTTTTCATAACTGAAACAAAAGAGTTATATGTTTCCACCTGTTACTGTCCTTCAAAGTAGTCATCAGCGTTGTGTAGAACCCGAAGCCAGCTATGTGGAAGGCGTAGTATACCGTTAGCAGAGCCTGTTCTGTTGATGGTGCGAATAGAGCGGTCTACTGCCTGTCGAATCTCTGGAACAGCTCTGAGGCGAATGCCACGAAGTCGCTCCTTCATCTTAGAATCACGTCAAAGTCACAAGGACTTAAGTCCGGGGAGTATGGTGGATGGTACAGTACTTTCCAGTCACATCGACCGAACAGAACAGCCACAGCTTGCGCTGTATGCGCCCGCGCATTATCGTGCAAAATGATGGGTGGGTTGTGCAGAAAGTGTCGCCGCTTCTTTCGCAAAGCTGGTCGCAGGTGATGCTCCAAAAATGAACAGCAATACTGTGCATTTGATTCAGAAGATGAAGGAACCAATTCGTGATATTCGCTTCAGAACTGTTCCAGAGATTCGACAGGCAGTAGACCGCTCCATTCGCACCGTCAACAGAACAGGCTCTGCTAATGGTTTACTACGCCTTCCACATCGCTCGCAACGGGTTCTACACAACGCTGGTGACTACTTTGAAGGACAGTAACAGGTGCAAACATATAACTCTTTTGTTTCAGTTATGAAAACATTGTTGTCACTATTTAAGTTATAACCCTCCTGCATTCAGTCAAATATCACTTAGCCTAAATTCTAGCTTGTAGTCTCACATCCCTCTTCCATCGCTTGTCAGCATAAAATGAGAGGTGTACATAGGACCAGTAAACATGACAGAACTATCTGTCGAGTGAGTTATACCCTCCGCATACTGCGGGTTCGTCGCCTCATTGGGCTGTCTGTGCACTCCGCGCTTTCCAGCATTTGGAGAAAAAAAAAAACTCGACTCGTTATGCCCGTCTCCAGTCAGGCACTGCCCTGTGGTTTTGGCCCGTTGAAGACGTGTACTTCATGTGTCGTTCTGACCAGTTGCATTTTGCGTCGACCCGACTACAAATGAGCGATGTATGCAGTACCCTTCGGAGTGTTCGCTCCGAAACTCGTTGAGGTGGCCCTGTATCCACGGACAGTTCCAATTCCTGTCGCGTTTGGAACCGGTTGTCTACTGACAAGGCGTGGTACTCGTATCCGGCCCCTGTCTTTATACGACCGTGTCTTTAGGCCGCGTTACATGGCTGCGAGTGGTATACCGTGCCTTGAAGGCAAGTTGGTCAGTCAGCGTTCAAACTCCAATAAATCGGGCAACTTCATTCACGGTATAGTCATTGTCTCGCCCAAACACCACTCTCCTTTCTGTCACTCTGCCACGCCTTTACATCGTCCCATCTTACTGTGCTAATTCTCAACCGGCTTTCACATCTACACACATACTCCGCAAGTCACTGTACGGTGCGAGGCGGAGGGTACAGTGTACCACTACTAGTCATTTCCTTTCCTGTTCCACTCGCAAATACGGCGGCGGGAAAAACGACTATCTTTTTGCCTCAGCATGAGCCCACGTTTCTCTTAACTTATATTCACGGTTCTTACGCGAAATATATGTTAGTGGCACTAGAATCTTTCTACAGTCAACTTCAAAAGCCGGTTCTCTGAATTTTCTGAATAGCATTCCTCGAAAAGAACGTCGTCTTCCCTCCAGGGATTCCCATTTGAGTTCCCGAAGCATCTCCGTAAAATTTGCGTAATGTCCGAACCTACCGGTAACAAAACTAGCAGCCAGTCTCTGAACGGCTTCGGATCCGAAACACCAACAGCACTCGTTAACAAGTCCTATTAGCGTCCAATATCCTGTCTCCTCTACAGATGAATCACACTTTCCCAAAATTCTCCCATAAGCCTAAGTTAACCATTCGTCTTCCGTACCACAATTGACACATCTACGACACTTCAGTGTTAAGACTTATGTGAGCGGTAAAGTCGACCTGTTCTACACTATCTAAAGTGCACCACAACGACCAGTGCGCTCTTTTAAGAGGGTGAGTAATATTTTGTCTGGTTAAGTTTATTTTGTATGTCTCCGTAGCTGAGTGGTCAGTGTTAAGAGGGCTGCTGTGCGGAGGACGCGGGTTCGCTTCCCGCTATTGCAAGGATTTTTTCCTCGGTGCGAGGTCTGATGCAGGGTGCACTCAGCCTCGTGAAACCAGCTGACAAGTTTGTTGGTCGCTTACTAGCGCCTCCATGGTATGAAAAGTCTGCCAAACGGCAGGGAGAGCGGTGTGCACACCACATAGCCCTCCATACTGCATCCGCATGACTCCGCAAGACAGAAAATGACACGGCGGCCGGTTGATATCCCTTGACCCTCCAAGCCTGGACGAAAAGCTCGTTATGTGTATTTTACTTTGGAAACTTACTAGATGACATGCACAAGTTTAAGACGGCAATAATTTCCAAAAATTTCGCCCCGCCACGCAAGAACAAAGATTTTTGAGTCCTCAGTCTTCTGACTGGTTTGATGCGACCCGCTTCGAATTCCTCTCCTGCGGATACATTTTCATCTTAACTTCAAACTGCGACGTCAATTATTTGCTGGATGCATTCCAGCCTGTGTCTTCCTCTACAGTTTTTGTCCTCTATTCCCATGGAAGTTATTTCCTAATGACTTAACCGATGTCCTGCCATCCTGTCTCCTCTTCATATCGGTGTTTTCCATGTATTCCTTTTCTCGCCGATTCTGCGTAGTCTCTCCTCAGTCCTTAACTTGTCAATCCAGGATGACATTTCTCAAACCCGAAGACGCCGCCGACCGGAAGAGGAGCGAAAAGCAAGCGGGAGTCACAAGAAAGGACCGGAAGGTCGAACTGGGCAAAGCTCAGGAAGAAAACAAGTCGTCAGAATGAAATTTTCACTCTGCAGCGGAATCTGCGCTGATATGAAACTTCCTGGCAGATTTTAAACTGTGTGCCCGACCGAGACTCGAACTCGAGACCTTTGCCTTTCGCGGGCAAGTGCTCTACCAACTGAGCTACCCAAGCACGACTCACGCCCCGTCCTCACGGCTTTACTTCTGCCAGTACCTCGTCTCCTACCTTCCAAACTTTACAGAAGCTCTCCTGGAAGGTAGGAAACGAGGTACTGGCAGAAGTAAAGCTGTGAGGACGGGGCGTGAGTCGTGCTTGGGTAGCTCAGTTGGTAGAGCACTTGCCCGAGAAAGGCAAAGGTCCCGAGTTCGAGTCTCGGTCCGGCATACAGTTTTAATCTGCCAGGAAGTTTCAAAACAAGTCCTGTACATCTCAGTAAGAAGCAGTGGTATTCGTGACCGAGGGAAATCTATCTTTGGTAGAAAGAGGGATAACGCAATGGGTATGTGAATCCAGTTCTTGCCAAATGGTAGTTTGGTGCCTTAACCGTTGCATTGTCCACTTTGCTAGAATGAGAAGAGCTGAGAACAAATTTGGAATAAAGGACGTGAGAGGAAAGCAATAGAAGGTATAAAGGAGACTAAGGAGGAAGAGGAGGAGGACACTTAGTGTGGATGGCTGGGGTTCGTTTCGAGAAAACCGCCTGGTATAAGCGAGTAGGAAGCGCGTTACATACGCATCCCTGCGAAACTGTCACTTAATTTGCACGTCGGACAGCGCTCCAACTTCGTCCCTCACAGCGTGTGACTTTTCAGAGTCAGAAGCACGTTTTTCCTCTCGTATCTGAACCGTGACCCACTTACAGACCGACGCCATGTCCGAAGCCCGATGCGACGGCCGAGTTCGAT
The DNA here is from genome assembly GCF_023897955.1 of Schistocerca gregaria. Taxonomy (NCBI): domain Eukaryota; kingdom Metazoa; phylum Arthropoda; class Insecta; order Orthoptera; family Acrididae; genus Schistocerca; species Schistocerca gregaria. The sequence continues at coordinate 579,687,871 of NC_064922.1, forward strand.
CCACCGGAACCGGACTTCCGCAATTCCTGCCTGCGCCGTTCAGCAAGGACCACCTCCCCCACCGTACTCCCCTCCAGTGCACGTTGCCACCGACTTTTCCTGCTCGAACGTAGTCTGCTGACGAGGCCGTCCCCTCGATTTCTTGCGAGAAAAAGGACATAGCGGCACGTGTTAAACATCGAGCGAGGAGAGTCGGTGGACCGCGCTACACCACCTGTTGCGTTGTTGCAACTCCCGTTCTGGCCGTGATGCCTAGGACCGAAAAACTACTACGCGCTTGGCGCTGCAGCTGCTAGCGGATGATAAAGCGCGATGGACAAAGCCAACCGACCATCAGAATTTATGTATTTTACGTTCATTCGTGAGAAAATCCATCAAGAGACCGAGTACATAGCCTGTTCTAAAACAGAGGGATGGAGTCTCACCACCTATCCGACCTACTGATAGTATGGGTTGTAGTAGTAGCAGTAGTAGTAGTAGTAGTAATAGCAGCAGCAGCAACAGCAGAAGAAGAAGAAGAAGAAGAAGGGGGGGGGGGGGGGGGGGGGAGAAGAAGAGGACGCCGAAAACTTAAGTTGCTTTGGACGAAATGAGATTTTAAGCTGCCTATGACCTCTAACGAATTTCGACTAATCATATTATATTACTATTAAATTTGGGTCCAGTCTATTGCTGTTACAATTAAATGACTACACTTCATACATTTACTGCCGCCTTTGGTTCGAAATAAACCTACAACGCAGTTCAAAATAAGGAGGATCTATATTGCAAAAATAACCCCTTCTAACAAAGGATACCACCAAATTACAATGACATTACGAAATAAGAAGCATGACTGAATATACTTTTACAGAATGTACCTGCTGCCATAGTACGTATTTAGCATGTGGGGTACTAATGTAGATACATTTCTATATTCCATGAACATTCGCATGTAGATAACGAGCCGTCCGGAGTGGTCGAGCGGTTCTAAGCGCTATAGTCTGAAACCGCGCGACCGCTACTGTCGCAGGTTCGAATCCTGCCTCGGGCATGGATGTGTGTGATGTCCTTAGGCTAATTAGATTTAAGCAGTTCTAAGTTCTAGGGGACTGATGACCTCAGAAGTTAAGTCCCATAGTGCTCAGACCCATTTTAACCATTTGTAGATAACGAGCTGAACAGAGAAACTGTATACGCATAATTTGAATCAGTGTGTAGCGTGCTAGGGTTCAGTTAATTTATAAATTACCACGTCGCTCCCAGAAGTGTGACCCCCCTCGAGTAGTTGATAATTCTTCTTATGATTGTAGAAGAACTGAACTACTAAACCCACGACTCAACAACTATGATTTATAGGAGGACTTACTAATCCTTTAATTACACAACATCTGAAGTTGGTGAACTACGTGAATCTCTGTTTTAGCAAACTACCCAACTTCTGATAAAAAAGAGAGTATCAATAATCAGTATTTACATTATTCTTCTTATAATAATTTTTCCGGCCAGCAAACAAATCTTTCGCTAATAATACTTGTTTATTTATATTCGAAACTGGTACAAGATTTCGTTCTCAATCAACAAAATGATTTATTTACAAAAACTTTGGCTACAAAAAACTGGGAAGTCTCGTACCCTCCCAAGCGGATGATACGAAATGAAATGTTTGGATATGTACATTAGTCCCATTTGAAAAACATTTCCCCTTACGGATAATCTTTCAACGTTAAGAAGAAAAAAAAGGGCATATAATTGACGTTAATGATATGGTACGTTAAATTTTTTGATAAGGCTATGTGGAAGATACGTTACAGAAAGGATCCAGAAACTTATCTCGTTTCCTGATACTGACGTGAAAGAGGAGACAGTGAAACGTTTTGAGCATATGTTTTATCGCCACAACACAGTATTGTCAGACGGAATGTCCTGACAGATTAATGTAAAGTGTGAATGAAAACCAAATAAGGGGCATATCGAAATCTACAATATGATCAATACTGCGCAGCCAAAGAACCACTACTTCAGGAGATAATTAACAACATGTTGTTGTTGTCTCCTGACCGATTGCCAGTATGATACGCATCTCCCAACGCTACTCTGGCTCATGCAGGCCTCATCTCTGCATGATTGAACAATACACTCATCTGAACCTCCTTACTCAAGTCAAGCCCTGCTTTCCCTCTACAATTTGTAAACACCACACTTCACTTCTCTCCATCACCAAATTAACTATTCATTGATACTTCAGAACGTGTCCTATCAATGAATTCTTTCTTTTAATAAGTTGAGTCACAAATATTTCTACTCTACCATTGGATTCAGTAGGTCTCCATTAGTTGTCTAATCTACTCATCTCATCTTCAGCATTCTTCTGTGCATTGCATTACAAAAGCTTCTATTCTGTTCTTGTTTGTACTGTCTATCGTCCAAGTTTCCACTTTCCATAGAAATACTTTCAGGAAACACTTCCCAACACTTAAATTTGAATTAGATAATACTTATTAACAGGAATTCTGTAAGTGAACAAACATTTATTGTAACTGATCTGTGAGAGACCGCGATCATGTAGTTGCTGAAGTAATAGAGTCGAATTCTGCCTTATTGCTGTCAATAAGCGCGAGTGTAATAAGGACTTTTTCTGTCAGAATTGGGAAAGAAGTAGTCCTGACGAAGCATTTTTTTCCATCACGTGTCCATGGCCCTTATTAGCTACGGTTCGAAAGTTTCTCTACTGGACGACAAGTTGCAACGGCAACGAGAAAAGTGAAGGTCGTCACAGTAGAAGGACGCCATGTCCAAGGTGCGTATACGTGAAGCAACCAACGTCAAGGCTACAAGCATAATGTTCGGAAGATATAAGACCAACAACCGTTGCGACGCGCTGCAACTAGCTACAACGCGCAGGAACAAGGGAAGGAAACGGAAAAGTGTGGCCACCTTTTAATTATGTCCTCTAAACTGCTTTAAACGGTGCAAAGCCGTTTCCACCGAAAAGAGAACCTTACAGGTCGATTTTGTTGTACGTTACGTAGTTTGTCGTATCAAGGTTGATGATTGGACTAGACTGGACTGGTGGAGTCAAGGGACCGAACTGCGAGGTCACCGGTCCATCCTATACGTATTGAACCAGAGAAAACCTTCAGAAGAAGGATACGAAAGGCAAATACCGGGAAGCCTGATTGTAGGGAGGAAGGGCACGAAAGACAAATCCTGAGCAATCTGACTGTAACCGAGAATCGATAGAATTATGACTTAAGAGTGGGGTAAAACGGTAAAGGTGATTGAGCTGTTACACCCAGAGACCCTCAGGAGATGATGTGATGGGAGACGCTCCCTCTGCATCCGACCGACGTTTCGTCACTCTCCAATACCATAAGAAAACCTAGCAATGCAGACAAGTTAATAAAACTCAGGAAAGCGAAGAACAGCGACAAGACACTAGACCAACGCCAGATGTAAGAGATAAGAACAATTAAAAATGTGGAAAGGGCAGCAGCCAGGCCGGGCCACGGAGCATGGGCAGCGAAGGGGGTCCCCTGGGTCGGAGCAGGTGACGAAACCAATATGTGCTACCTGACAAAGAGGCATAGAAACAACCTTCACACGTTCAACGTAAAACCCGAACAGCCGTTTTGGCGCCGTTCGCTAGCACCTGAGGCAGCGTTTCAGCAAGTTTCAGGTTTCGCCTTAAGGTGGCCACATTAAGGGTCCAGTAGGATGTGTACCACCGTCAGACGGGCAACATACCGATAGTGGAGTACCATAGGTCTCTAGAACAGCGTGGCGTTCCAAATGATTGGAAAAGGGCACAGGTCATCCCCATTTTCATGCAGGGACGTCGAACATACGTGCAGAACTATATCCCTAACGTCGATCAGTTGTAGAATTTTGGAACACTTGTGTTCGAGTATAATGACTTTTCTGGAGACTAGGAATCTACTCTGTAGGAATAAGCATGGGTTTCGAAAAAGACGATCGTGTGAAACTCAGGTCGCGCTATTCGTCTACGAGACACAGAGAGCCACAGACACGGGTTCCCAGGTAGATGCCGTGTTTCCTGGCTTCCGCAAGGCGTTCGATACAGTTCCCACAGTCGTTTAATGAACAAAGTAAGAGCATATGGAATATCAGACCAATTGTGTGATGGGATTGAAGAGTTCCAGATAACAGAACGCAGCATGTCATTCTCAATGGAGAGAAGTCTTCCGAAGTAAGAGTGATTTCAGGTGTGCCGCAGGGGAGTGTCGTAGGACCGTTGCTATTCACGATATACATATATGACCTTTAGGATGACATCAGAAGTTCACTGAAGCTTTTTGCAGATGATGGTGTGGTGTATCGAGAGGTTGTAACAATGCAAAATTGTACTGAAATGCAGGAGGATCTGCAACGAATTGACGCATGGTGCAGGGAATGGCAATTGAATCTTAATGTAGACAAGTGTAATGTGCTGCGAATACATAGAAAGAAAGATCCGATATCATTTAGCTACAATATAGCAGGTCAGCAACTGGAAGCAGTTAATTCCATAAATTACCTGGGAGCAGCCATTAGGAGTGATTTAAAATGGAATGGTCGTATAAAGTTGATCGTCGGTAAAGCAGATGCCAGACAGATTCATTGGAAGAATCCTAAAGAAATGCAATCCGAAAACGAAGGAAGTAGGTTACAGCACGCTTGTTCGCCCACTGCTTGAATACGGGCTCAGCAGTGTGGGGTCCGTACCAGATAGGGCTGATAGAAGAGAGAGAGAAGATCCAACGGAGAGCAGCGCGCTTCGTTACAGGATCATTTAGTAATCGCGAAAGCGTTACGGAGATGATAGATAAACTCCAGTGGAAGACTCTGCAGGAGAGACGCTCAGTAGCTCGGTACGGGCTTTTGTTAAAGTTTCGAGAACATACCTTCACCGAGGAGTCAAGCAGTATATCGTTTCCTACGTATATCTCGCGAAGAGACCATGATGATAAAATCAGAGAGATTAGAGCCCATACAGAGGCATACCGACAATCTTTCTTTCCACAAACAGTACGAGACTGGAATAGAAGGGAGAACCGATAGAGGTACTCAAAGTACTCTCCGCCACATACCGTCATGAGGCTTGCAGAGTATGGATGTGATCCTTTTTGTTGCTCTCAGTTTCTTCAGAGAAACCGGGGCACACCAGCCAGTGTTCCAAGTCTCCACCTACTCACGGCAAAGAGTCGACCGGTTCCGGTACTCCAATTTCCGAAGTCTATTCTAGTAACCAACTTGGCTAACCGGTCTACATGTTCGTTTCCTGGGATTCCAAGGTGACCTGGGGTCCAGGTCGATGGACGTCAGAAACGAGGTCCTGTATAGTAACGACCTGTGGGTGTCGACGGTAGCATTGGTCGAGAGTGACGACAATTCAGGAAATCACTGCCGATTAAGTACGTCTCGCCAGTGCAAGAACGATTGTGACTGCAAGGTTTAGGTAAGTGGCAGTTACTAGTAAATTCTTACGAGGTAACAAATGAATAGGTGCTACAGCACAATAGGGACTAATAAGAAAAAACCAGGAAATAGAAAATTATTTATTTTTGACTCGCCAAAATTCAGAGCACACTATGTGAAATTTTGGAACACTAACTACATTGCTTTTGATAATTGTTTCTAAATGATAGTTACTGCCATAGTCACCGGTATAATTAGCGCATAAACAGACTCGTATTTGCAAGTGGTTCTTCGGAACATACAGTAGCTACAATGCTTTACTGCTGAGTAAGTTAAAAAGAATAAATTAGACTGAACGAAATAGTCAGAATCTAAGTTTACTGATTTGGCTCTTTAAGTGTTCCATGGAGAAGAGTAGCGGAGGAACTCTGCCAATTCCGTTTTTCACCTGAACTGTTGTAAGAAGTTTCCGAAACGGACGTGGAATTGGGTCTTTCAGCCGTTATTCAGGATTTGGTGATTCTTTAAAAAAAAGTGACATGCGAACGTTCTGTTTCTTTTAAGGATTGATTGTGGACTATTTATAGACCCTGCTATCTCAGAATGACAATTAAGACGTAGGATGACAATAACAACTCGAGTATTGTGGTTCAAACAGTGGTATCACCGGAATTTCTGAAGTGCAGATAAGAATCACACTGCCTTGAATGAGTACAATCATTTTCTTCTGTCGCTCATATACAGTTGCACATTAAGGCGAATATCCATTACAAGATACCAAAACATGAGCTTCACTTGTCAAATGGCTCTGAGCACTATGGCACTTAACATGTACGGTCATCAGTCCCCTAGAACTACTTAAACCTAACTAACCTAAGGACAAGACACAACACCCAGCCATCACGAGGCAGAGAAAATCCCTGACCCCGCCGGGAATCGAACCCGGGAACGCGGGCGCGGTAAGGGAGAGCGCTACCGCATGACCACGAGATGCGGGCCTTCACTTGTCAGACGCCGGGGAAAAATAGCGGTGCACCAAGTCCGTATCCAAGGATATTTATTCGTATATGCAAATTATCCTTTGTTTCAGTCTCACTGTCACATTACACTGCTATCGACGGTTTCGGCCATGTGGCACTATCTTCAGGTAGCCCATGTAGCCTAACGTCTCTATCTGGAAAATTACTGTAAGATCGCCCTGATGCTACAGTACTGGAGACCACCACCACCAAAGAACGTAGGAGCATCTCTGTGACGGTACCTAAGGCTTTATGCAATTACAATTCGGATATAATTACGTATATATAATTTAAAATTAATTGCTACCGCGCTGAAATTTCTTGATATAGGAGAGAAAGAAAGAAAGAAAGAAAGAAAGAAAGAAAGAAAGAGAAAAATCAAAGGTGTGAGAAACTGATACACATCCCAAAAGCTAGCATCGACTTTTCTCCACAACGAAAATGTATTTTATGTTACGGGCGCTTTAGCCACTGATGTACTGGCGCGGACAATTCACAGTGATTTACATATCTATAGTTGCGGAATCGACGAAAAAACTCATGCCAAAATCAAAAGAATGCAAAATCTCTCAGACTGGCGATGTTTTACTGAAACTCGAAACTTCGCGCGGAATTAATGCAAGATACTTTCAATAATTTCCACAAAGAAAACCCAAAGATGTTCTGCTCGTATATAAAGTGCACCAACGGCAACACAAGCAATACGTTCACTTCACGATAGCGATGGTAACGTTATGACAGTGCCATTAAAGCAAATTGTAGCGGAGCAGCTTAAAGCACTTGAAGGCAAGTCCTCCGGTCCATACTGTATACCAATTACGTTCCTTTATGAATACGTTGATACAGTAGCTCCATACTTAGTAATCATATACAGACGATCACTCATCGAAAGATCAGTACCTGAAGAGTGGAAAGTTGCACAGGGCACACCAGTACTCGAGCAAGGAAACAGGTGTAACTTGCTGTCATGTCCGTATCACTAACGTCGATTCGCAGGATAATTTTGGAACATCCATTGTGTTAGAACATTACGAAGTACCACAAAGCAAACGAATTGCTGACAAATAGCCACCACGGATTCGGAAAATACTGTTCTTGTGAAACACAACTAGCTCTTTATACAAACGAAGTACTGAATGCTATCGACAGTAATAAGTGCACTCGAAATAATGAGTGCTACTGAGTATCGCTTCAGTGGTGTGACAAGATTCCCCCTCCCCTCTGCCAGGCACTTAACTGTAAATTGCTGAGTAGTAATGCAGATGCAGAAGACGCAAGTACCTGTGGGATACAGGTACTAAATTTCGTTACAGCAAATAGACTTTTGCACTGCATAGGCGATAGGCCAGCGTTACGTAACGAGGACGACGGGAGGTCGAGGCCTGACGTAAGTGGACGTGGCGTATTTGGAACTGAAGATAAGTGCATGCAGACGACACTACTGTGAACTTGATCGCATAGCCAGGGAGTTACGAAGAGCAAATATATTTTAAAAGTGACCCCACGCTAATTTCTAGGGTTTGTTATCTCAAAGTTGTACAGCAGCAGTGACACGTGGACAAACACGATATTGTCGTATGTAACATGTGGGTGAATTTTTTTTTCGATGTATCGAAAACTGGAGGATGGGTGACACAGCTATGTCGATTTGAAATTACGTAGATCCTGACGAAAACAATATATCTAACGAGTTCAAGCTGAAAATCTACAAGTAGACAAATGACGTTATTAACACAAACGCTTAAGTTTTACAGTAGCAGACCGTGAATCATATAACAACAGAAGGCTATGTGAAACATTCGTGCACTGATGTGAAAGGTGGATGTAAGTTGCGGAAGCGAGTGAGATAAGAGCAGTAATCCTAAGAAGCACGCCCGTATGAATTTTAGTCATTAGTCCAATGAACCAACAGCCCGTGTCTCTGTACACATAGTCAAGTAAATATATATAATAGTTAAACATCAATTTATGTAAAACAGTTTTAAACATTTCTACCGAATATCTGTGAAATAACTAAATTCTTTGAGTTACGTGTACTATTAGCGGGAAGATATGTATGACAATATTGGGAAGACAAGCGTCCAAGGGAGGACTGCCGCTTCCTGAATGTCAAATTTTCGGCAGTCACAACAGCAGATGGGAACGTACGGTACTTCACTTTGTAAGATAAAAGTTGAGAAAAGATATTATAAGCAATTTGGCTTCTGGTATCAAACATCGACAAGGAAGCGTGAGACAGTATATTTTTGTGTCTTACATGTCATGCACACTGCAACTTGTGAAAGCGAAACGTGGAGAGTAGATAACCAAAAAAGAAGTTACCGTAAAACAATCGAAAAATGCAGAGGCAGATGGATTTTGCCTTCGCCTGGCGAATGTGCACTGAGCGAACGCAAAGAGGCGCGTTCACAGTTTAATAGCTTTGCTTAAGTAAATGGTGATCTTTAAAATACAGGTATAGTAGTACGTTAAGTAATAACCTATTGGACGATTTTGTCTTTAATCACGCAGAGACAGCGTTATCCAGAAAGGAATGCAAGGATTTCTTCCTCCGGCTGCTTAAGGTTGTACGAGATATACAACCCAGAATAATCTTATAAATTATCCTAAGGACACACACACACACACACACACACACACACACACACACACACACACACAAACACAAACACACAAACACACAAACACACACAAACACACACACACACACACACACACACACACACACACAAACACACACACAAACACACACAAACACACACAAACACACACACACAAACACACACAAACACACACACACACACACACACACGAGGGAGGACTCTAATCTCCGCCGGGACAATCACCGGACTGACACAGGTTTGCTATCAGGGAGCGTGGAATAACTATAAGAGCGCCCCTGCTATCATACTAAACCCCAGCTCCAACAGTAATTCCTGCGTGTTTAGCACCCATACAGGTTGATTAAAGGACTTCAACTTACGTCCTACTAAGCAACATATGGCCATCACTGTCACCGAGACAGAACCAGCTTTCATCAGGAAACACAACAAACCTCCAATTAGCTCTCTTGACACCACTGAAGTCGCAAATGGCGGTGGTTTGGGGTCAGTGGAATGCATTCTACAGTTTCTCTGGCTCGGAGTTGACTTTGAAGAAACCGATTTGTAACACTTCGTTGTCACAGTGATGTCAACACCCGCTCTAATTGCTGCTGCAGATGCAATACGATGCACCAGAGCCATATGCTGAACAAGACGGAGTCCCCTGTCGCTAGTGCTTCGTGGCCGTCAGAAACCCGGTCTCCTTGTGACCGCACATTCCAGTAAACATCGCTGTCAGCAGTGGCTGCGTTCCTGCTAAGTCTTTCTGCAGTACTGCAGAAGGAACATTCAGCTTCTCGCGGCCCTATTGCATGACCTAGTTCAAATTCAGAGAGGCGTTGATAAAGGCGTATTTGTCGTTTTAAAGGAATTCTCGACTAACGTCAATCTCGAAGGTAACTGATTCTCACGACCGTTACAGGATGTATTTAAAGGAAATCTGATTTCAATCCACAGAGGCGCTACTAATGCCATTCTTACAGACATGTTTCAAATGTAGAAACACGACTACCAACTTTCGTTTGTGCATTGACGGCCAAACATTTGATGGAACCAATATTATCTCACATCGTGGACGGAAGGGTTATCCGCATTGTTATTAATTCTGTGACCGACGTGTGCAAACGAAGACTGCTGTGGCCACCTACTCCTGGCTTAAACGACTCCCACGACTTCCTGACTGGGAGGAGGACAGAACGGCGTGTCTGGCAGTCGCAGGCGTGGCCCGAGTCGCCACGTTACGTCACGAGGTTACTGCTGGCAGCCCCTTCCCCTGTCAACAGGCGATCCATTGACCTCATCTGCGGCGGAATTGAAAGCGTGGCCGCACGCCCGGCTTTCCACGGCGCTGTCTGCGAGGCGAGCAGCCGCCGCACGTGAGGACGTGTGGTCGGTCGGTCGGTCGCCAAGGACCCTCTTACGTCGACTAGGCAGGCGGTCGAACCACTGGTTACACGGCGGCCGGCGCTGCGAGCCCGGATTCAGGGAAAAACCATTCTCGCGAAATGTGGCTCGCTTTATCTACACCTACCTTTCACGCATTAGATGCGGATGAACAGGCAGATTCCCTTCTCCTAGATTTCCGAAAGTCGTTCGACACTATGGCACGTCGTCACTAATGAACAAAGATACGATCGTACCGAATATCTTCGCAGATGTTTGACTGGATCCCTCAATCTACACTCCTGGAAATGGAAAAAAGAACATATTGACACAGGTGTGTCAGACCCACCATACTTGCTCCGGACACTGCGAGAGGGCTGTACAAGCAATGATCACACGCACGGCACAGCGGACACACCAGGAACCGCGGTGTTGGCCGTCGAATGGCGCTAGCTGCGCAGCATTTGTGCACCGCCGCCGTCAGTGTCAGCCAGTTTGCCGTGGCATACGGAGCTCCATCGCAGTCTTTAACACTGGTAGCATGCCGCGACAGCGTGGACGTGAACCGTATGTGCAGTTGACGGACTTTGAGCGAGGGCGTATAGTGGGCATGAGGGAGGCCGGGTGGACGTACCGCCGAATTGCTCAACACGTGGGGCGTGAGGTCTCCACAGTACATCGATGTTGTCGCCAGTGGTCGGCGGAAGGTGCACGTGCCCGTCGACTGGGACCGGACCACAGCGACGCACGGATGCACGCCAAGACCGTAGGATCCTACGCAGTGCCGTAGGAGACCGCACCGCCACTTCCCAGCAAATTAGGGACACTGTTGCTCCTGGGGTATCGGCGAGGACCATTCGCAACCGTCTCCATGAAGCTGGGCTACGGTCCCGCACACCGTTAGGCCGTTTTCCGCTCACGCCCCAACATCGTGCAGCCCGCCTCCAGTGGTGTCGCGACAGGCGTGAATGGAGGGACGAATGGAGACGTGTCGTCTTCAGCGATGACAGTCGCTTCTGCCTTGGTGCCAATGATGGTAGTATGCGTGTTTGGCGCCGTCCATTGAGCGCCACAATCAGGACTGCATACGACCGAGGCACACAGGGCCAACACCCAGCATCATGGTGTGGGGAGCGATCTCCTACACTGGCCGTACACCTCTGGTGATCGTCGAGGGGACACTGAATTGTGCACGGTACATCCAAACCGTCATCGAACCCATCGTTCTACCATTCCTAGACCGGCAAGGGTACGTGCTGTTCCAACAGGACAATGCACGTCCGCATGTATCCCGTGCCACCCAACGTGCTCTAGAACGTGTAAGTCAACTATCCTGGCCAGCAAGATCTCCGGATCTGTCCCCCATTGAGCATGTTTGGGACTGGATGAAACGTCGTCTCACGCGGTCTGCACGTCCAGCAAGAACGCTGGTCCAACTGAGGCGCCAGGTGGAAATGGCATGGCTAGCCGTTCCACAGGACTACATCCAGCATCTCTACGATCGTCTCCATGGGAGAATAGCAGCCTGCATTGCTGCGAAAGGTGGATATACACTGTACTAGCGCCGACATTGTGCATGCTCTGTTGCCTGTGTCTATGTGCCTGTGGTTCTGTCAGTGTGATCATGTGACGTATCTGACCCCAGGAATGTGTCAATAAAGTTTCCCCTTCCTGGGACAATGAATTCACAGTGTTCTTATTTCAATTTCCAGGAGTGTATTACTAAGCGACTATCCTGGTACCAGTTGCAGCTTGCGTATCTACGGCTTCTTGGGGGGCAAAAAAAATTAATTTTCAATATGTCGCGTAATTATTGACCGAAATTAGAAATCTGAACTGCGCTCATAATCTATTTGTTGAGAGGTATAACTTGCGATGAAAGTAACAATAATACAAATGTAGGAAAACTCCAAAATAAATGTTTTATTTCCCCACATCTCAGTTGATACCCATCCTGATCATTAGTTTCGCTTAAGTTATACTGCAATCTTCAGACCATCCGATACATGAATTATCAAGCGATTACAAGTGAAACCCTCCCCCCATGGACCATGGACCTTGCCGTTGGTGGGGAGGCTTCCGTGCCTCAGCGATACAGATAGCCGTACCGTAGGTGCAACTACAACGGAGGGGTATCTTGAGAGGCTAGACAAACGAGTGGTTCCTGAAGAGGTGCAGCAGCCTTTTCAGTAGTTGCAGGGGCAACAGTCTGGATGATTGACTGATCTGGCCTTGTAACAATAACCAAAACGGCCTTGCTGTGCTGGCACTGTGAACGGCTGAAAGCAAGGGGAAACTACAGCCGTAATCTTTCCCGAGGGCATGCAGCTTTACTGTATGATTAAATGATGATGGTGTCCTCTTGGATAAAACATTCTGATCTCCGGGCACGGACTACTCAAGAGGATGTCGTTATCAGGATAAAGAAAACTGGCGTTCTACGGATCGGAGCGTGCAATGTCAGATCCCTTAATCGGGCAGGAAGGTTAGAAAATTTAAAAAGCGAAATGGATACGTTAATGTTAGATATAGTGGGAATTAGTGAAGTTCGGTGGCACGAGGAACAAGACTTTTGGTCAGATGATTACAGGGTTATAAACACAAAATCAAATAGGGGTAATGCAGGAGTAGGTTTAATAATGAATAGGAAAATAGGAATGCGGGTAAGCTACTACAAACAGCATAGTGAACGCCTTATTGTGGCCAAGATAGATACGAAGCCCACACCTACTACAGTAGTACAAGTTTATATGCCAACTAGCTCTGCAGATGACGAAGAAATTGAAGAAATGTATGATCAAATAAAAGAAATTATTCATATAGTGAAGGGTGACGACAATTTAATAGTCATGGGTGACTGGAACTCGGTAGTAGGAAAAGGGAGAGAAGGAAACGTAGTAGGTGAATATGGATTGGGGGGAAGAAATGAAAGAGGAAGCCGCCTGTTAGAATTTTGCACAGAGCACAACTTAATCATAGCTAACACTTGGTTCAAGAACCATAAAAGAAGGCTGTATACATGGAAGAAGCCTGGAGATACTCACAGGTTTCAGATAGATTATATAATGGTAAGACAGAGATTTAGGAATCAGGTTTTAAATTGTAAGACATTTCCAGGGGCAGATGTGGACTCTGACCACAATCTATTGGTTATGACCTGTAGATTTAAACTAAAGAAACTGCAAAAAGGTGGGAATTTAAGGAGATGGGGCCTGGATAAACTAAAAGAACCAGAGGTTGTACAGAGTTTCAGGGAGAGCATAAGGGAGCAATTGACAGGAATTGGGGAAAGAAATACGGTAGAAGACGAATGGGTAGCTTTGAGGGATGAAGTAGTGAAGGCAGCAGAGGATCAAGTAGGTAAAAAGACGAGGGCTAGTAGAAATCCTTGGGTAACAGAAGAAATATTGAATTTAATTGATGAAAGGAGAAAATATAAAAATGCAGTAAATGAAGTAGGCAAAAAGGAATACAGACGTCTCAAAAATGAGATCGACAGGAATGCAAAATGGCTAAGCAGGGATGGCTAGAGGACAAATGTAAGGATGTAGAGGCTTATCTCACTAGGGGTAAGATAGATACCGCCTACAGGAAAATTAAAGAGACCTTCGGAGATAAGAGAACCACTTGTATGAACATCAAGAGCTCAGATGGAAACTCAGTTCTAAGCAAAGAAGATAAAGCAGAAAGGTGGAAGGAGTATTTAGAAGGTTTATACAAGGGCGATGTACTGGAGGACAATATTATGGAATTGGAAGAGGATGTAGATGAAGATTAAATGGGAGATACGATACTGCGTGTAGAGTTTGACAGAGCACTGAAAGACCTTAGTCGAAACAAGGCCCCCGGAGTAGACAACATTCCATTAGAACTACTGACGGCCTTGGGAGAGCCAGTCCTGACAAAACTCTACAATCTGGTGAGCAAGATGTATGAGACAAGCGAAATACCCTCAGACGTCAAGAAGAATATAATAATTTCAATCCCAAAGAAAGCAGGTGTTGACAGATGTGAAAATTACCGAACTATCAGTTTATTAAGTCACAGCTGCACAATACTAACGCGAATTCTTTACAGACGAATGGAAAAACTAGTAGAAGCCGACCTCGGTGAAGATCAGTTTGGATTCCGTAGAAATGTTGGAACACGTGAGGCAATATTGACCCTACGACTTATTTTAGAAGCTAGATTAAGGAAGGGCAAACCTATGTTTCTAGCATTTGTAGAATTGGAGAAAGCTTTTGACAGTGTTGATTGGAATACTCTCTTTCAAATTCTGAAGGTAGCAGGGGTAAAATACAGGGAGCGAAAGGCTATTTACAGTTTGTACAGAAACCAGATGGCAGTTATAAGAGTCGACAGGCACGAAAGGGAAGCAGTTGTTGGGAAGGGAGTGAGACAGGGTTGTAGCCTCTCCCCAATCTTATTCAATCTGTATGATGAGCAAGCAGTAAAGGAAACAAAAGAAAAATTCGGAGTAGGTATTAAAATCCATCGAGAAGAAATAAAAACTTTGAGGTTCACTGATGACATTGTAATTCTGTCAGAGACGGCAAAGGATTTGGAAGAGCAGTTGAACGGAATGGAAAGTGTCTTGCAAGGAGGATATAAGATGAACATCAACAAAAGCAAAACGAGGATAATTGAATGTAGTCGAATTAAGTCAGGTGATGCTGAGCGAATTAGATGAGGAAATGAGACACTTAAAATAGTAAAGTTGTTTTGCTATTTGGGGAGCAAAATAAATTATGGTCCAAGTAGAGAGGATATAAAATGTAGACTGGCAATGGCAAGGAAAGCGTTTCTGAAGAAGAGAAATTTGTTAACATCGAGTATAGATTTAAGTGTCAGGAAGTCATTTCTGAATGTATTTGTATGGAGTGTGGCCATGTATGGAAGTGAAACATGGACGATAAATAGTTTGGACAAGAAGAGAATAGAAGCTTTCGAAATGTGGTACTACAGAAGAACGCTGAAGATAAGGTGGATAGATCACGTAACTAATGAGGAGGTATTGAATAGGATTGGGGAGAAGAGAAGTTTGTGGCACAACTTGACTAGAAGAAGGGATCGGTTGGTAGGACATGTTTTGAGGCATCAAGGGATCACAAATTTAGCACTGGAGGGCAGCGTGGAGGGTAAAAATCGTAGAGGGAGACCAAGAGATGAATACACTAAGCAGATTCAGAAGGATGTAGGTTGCAGTAGGTACTGGGAGATGAAGAAGCTTGCACAGGATAGAGTAGCATGGAGAGCTGCATCAAACCAGTCTCAGGACTGAAGACCACAACAACAACAACAAACATGTGAAACACTAAGTACACGAAAATAAAAGCCATAGCTGTATTATCAAGGAACTGAGGTGTCAAATACATCAAATGCAGCACATACACTTCTGTGTGTGTGTGTGTGTGTGTGTGTGTGTGTGTGTGTGTGTGTAGTTCGTTTGATGGCTTTTCGGCACTACGGAGCAGGTTATCAACATATACAAATCTGGCAGTAATGTACAGGGTGATTCAAAAAGAATACCACAACTTTAAAAATGTGTATCTAATGAAAGAAACGTAATATAACCTTCTGTTATACATCATTACAAAGAGTATTTAAAAAGGTTGTTTTTTTTTTACTCAAAAACAAGTTCAGAGATGTTCAATATGGCCCCCTCCAGACACTCGAGCAATATCAACCCGATACTCCAACTCGTTCCACACTCTCTGTAGCATATCAGGCTTAACAGTTTGGATAGCTGCTGTTATTTGTCGTTTCAAATCATCAGTGGTGGCTGGGAGAGGTGGCAGTAACACCATATCCTTAACATACCCCCATAAGAAAAAATCGCAGGGGGGAAGATCAGGCCTTCTTGGAGGCCAGTGATGAAGTGCTCTGTCACGGGCTGCCTGGCGGCCGATCCATCGCCTCGGGTAGTTGACGTTCAGGTAGTTACGGACAGATAAGTGCCAATGTGGTGGCGCTCCATCCTGCTGAAATATGAATTGTTGTGCTTCTTGTTCGAGCTGAGGGAGCAGCCAATTCTCTAAGATCTCCAGATACTGTAGTCCAGTTGCAGTAGCGCCTTCGAAGAAAAAGGGACCAAAAACTTTATTGGCTGAAATGGCACAGAAAACGTTCACCTTAGGCGAGTCACGTTCATACTGAGTTGTTGCCCGCGCATTCTCAGTGCCCCATATACAGACATTGTGACGGTTGACTTTCCCGTTAGTGTGGAAAGTTGCTTCATCACTAAACACAATCTTTGAAACGAAAGATTCATCTGTTTCCATTTGAGCAAGGATAAAATCACAGAAATCTATTCTTTTAATCTTATCAGCTGCAGACAGTGCTTGAACCAATTTCAGACGATAAGGTTTCATAACTAACCTTTTTCGTAGGACTCTCCATACAGTTGATTGTGGAATTTGCAGCTCGTTCTTGGCCGTCCAGAACTTTTCCCTTTGCACAAACACCCATTCTCTGTAAACTGTTTATACCAACGTTTAATACACCACCTATCAGGAGGTTTAACAACATACTTCGTTCGAAATGCACGCTGAACAACTGTCGTCAATTCACTTCTGCCGTACTCAATAACACAAAAAGCTTTCTGTTGAGCGGTCGCCATCTTACGATCAACTGACGCTGACGCCTAGTCAACAGCGCCTCAAGCGAACAAATGTACAACTAAATGAAACTTTATAGCTCCCTTAATTCGCCGACAGGTAGTGCTTAGCTCTGCCTTTTGTCGTTGCAGAGTTTTAAATTCCTAAAGTTGTGGTATTCTTTTTGAATCACCCTGTATATGCTCTGTTACATGTATTTGACACCTCAGTGCCTCGTTGATGCAGCCATGGCTTTTATTTTAGTACACTTAGCATTTTGTGGGAGTGTCTTTTCTGCGGTTTACCTCCTTTCTTTCAATGGCCAGATGGCAATGCATCACGTATCCAATGATCTGAAACCAGTAATCACGATATGTATCAACTGCGATCTGGGCAATAGAATTTTTTTTTTTTTTTTTTTTTTTTTTTTTTACATTGATATGGGGCTCGCTCTGTCCCTGGCGATGTCAGTTAATTACAATGCAAGTATTCCACTTGCACTATGTGTGTGTCTTGAAGCTTTAAGCAGCGTGACTGGCGGTGCGCTAATACTTGGACTTTATTCAACAAGTATTTAAAAATGAGAGCATTTAGCGACTTGCAACAAACTTTTAGCATGGTTTCAACTTCTTTTCTCAATTTTTGAAGCTTACACCGAAACCTCCAGATGTCTCTCACATCGGTACCAGACGTTGTATGTCGACACAGTATCAACCAGAACATCGATTTAGTTCGTGCTGTGTGCTGTCGTCCAGTAGGACATGCGTAAATGCTAACTGAAAGTAACACCAGAATTAAAGAACACATGAAACGTCTATCTGTTAGCGATTGTTTCGAAGATTTCGAGAAGGTCGATTAGTAGAGCGTAAGGTCGCCAAAGGATGCCACTGAAGACAACTTTTTTGAGGTGTTTACGCGTGAGACAGTTACTATGCAGAACATTTTCTTAACATGTAATAGGACTTTCAGGAGTCTGTAATAATGTTGCTTTGGCAGTGTTTTCGTTTTGTTAGTTGAAAGTAGCTAACCTATAGAGTACAATTGTAGAGTTAGTTGTAGTGTTCTCTCGGGCATGTGTAAAAGAACACCACTCCTATCTATACAAATCTACTCTATAGGTTAGCTACTTTCAACTAACGAAGCAAAAACAGACGGCCAAAAGAACATTGCTGCTGACTCCGAAAGCCTCCTTACATGTCAGGAAAATGATCTCCCTAGTAACTGTTTCATATGTAAACAGTTACTTAAAAAAAAAAGAGAGACTGAAAAACTGTCTTCCGAGGGATTTGAACGCAGGCCCCTTGAAACGACCACCTCACATTCTACCAACTCATCCACGCGACATTAGAAAATAAGGCGCTCGCAGATACGCTTCTTATATGTAAAGCACTAATCAGACTTAAGGAACTGTTTTACATATTGGAGCTCATTTCTTTAAAATCGTGGGTTACTGGAGTTTCAGTAACAGTACCCAGTACGCTTCAGAGAACGGCGAACAATTCAAGGAAACGAAAGTAACATAGGGTGTTCCCCACGGAAACGCAGCGAGACTTCTGGTTGCAGTACACAAAAACGATCGAACAGGTAAGAGTATTCTTACAGTGGTTGGAGTCTGCATCACCTTATATTTATACTAATAGAGAGTAACAGCTTACGGAGGAGAATAGCTTTCTTTATATATATTACTCCCAGGAAGTAAAAGATAATACTGCACTTAATTCCATCTCATGAGTGGACCACTTAGCTGGAGAATCCTCACATCTGAATTCCATGTCACAATTATTACAAATTTGTAATTTACTTACTGTTTATAGTAGAAACAGCAACTAGCCAATGTTAGTTAGGCCATTTATTTAAGACCAAATGGCGCTCTTACGAGTTTCGAATCAACGGCTTCTGCTGGACATGCAATCTCTTATTTTTTATCATATTGTTTCGGAAATTCCTTTGGAAGATGGTGCCGTCGAAAATTGTGTGTCATTTTATGATTCTGCTGACTTTTTATTTCTTCTCACATATACAAAAAATGGTTACCATCCTAATTGTAATATCTTTGTATCGAAAGTTTCCTAGTTCGGATCAGGAACTAGCTCGGCTCCCTTAACACTGTGACGAACAAAACAATCTGAAATTCTTGACATTCCCAACATTCCTAATGAGTTTTTGTTTGCGCACTGACGACCAACATTTGGTGAATTCAGCTGAACGTGGCTCTAGGACAAAATATGACGTAAACATGAAGGAAGGCAGTACGTTTTCAACAATGTGCCTATTTCATTACAGAAACAAAGCGTTACCTTTAATAGATGAAAATACAAGAAACTGATGGACATCTCTTTATTGATGGATCCCCAGATGAGTCGAACCATTGCGCAGTTCATACTATCAAAGCACAAGTAGAGCGTCCACGAGGGCCGGGACCTAACGGCACCTTTCATCAGTAACGTTAACCGACAGTGTGCAGGAAAGGTTTTGCATTAGGCGGCTCCTAGTGACTAAGTACATTGGCTTCTTAAAATTACGCCTTTGAGTTTCTTTACGTGAAAACTCTTACAACTTTTTAAACAAAATAAATGTTATTACCATTCTCCATCTTTATTTTTCATGCCTCTGTAGTTACTTATCAACAACATCATCCTGGCGACGAACGCATGTCTGCCAACAATATAGCAGTTTGTTGATACCATCATTCTAGGATATCTGATCTTGTTAACGCAGCCGCGACTTCACCTCTATTTGCACCGCTTCATCACTATGAAAGTGAAGTCCTCGAAAATGTTCTTCAAGCTTTGGAAACAGATGAAAATGGGATGAGGTCAATTCGTAACTGTATGGAGGATGGTCGATGGCAGTGAACCCAAGGTGTCTGTTTCAGATGTTGCAGCGTTGGTGTGTGGTCTGGCATAGCCACGCTGAAGGAGAGGGTGCCCCTTGTGTGGACGAACTTTCGAATTCGAAACTCAATTGCATCACGTTGTCCCTCACGTACCAGGGTAGTTACATTGCACACCGCCGTGTTACACGTTACAATTCGGTTACGCTTTTATGTCATCCCTTTCCACATGATCCTCAGCTATCGGGGGGTTAAGGATGTATCACTGTCACAAGGATTTTTTTTCCAGGTATCAGGTGAAGAATGTGCCACGTCACTGTCATTACATCCCTAGCACCAACCCAACAAGAGGAAACTTTATCGATATTGTCCTTAATAAAACCCAAAAACAATAGCTTTGATACTGATACCGGTTGTTATCAGATATTTCTTAAATCTTACGAGTTCTCACACCAACTCCACCACACTAGGGACTGTAGGGTTATATTACCCCCCACGTACTTTTAAACGAATAATTCTACAAACAATGAGTCATTTATTCACAAAATTTGGATGAAACTGTTCCAGACATTTTGAGTCACGCTTCTATGTCAAGCACTTTACACCCATAAATCCATCGCTATAGGTGGTATGCGGTTCTTATTCTCACAGTGCCTCTTTCCAAATAATAAGCCATATGTATACCAACTTCGGCTGAAATTTTGGAAATTTGTGGTAAGTTCCTATGGGACAAAGTTGCTGAGGTAATCGGTCCCTAGGCTTACACACTACTTTACCCAACTTAACTTACGCTAAGGACACACACACACACACACACACACACACACACACACACACACACACACACACACACACACACGGAGAACTCGAACCTCCGGGGGTGGGGGCGGAGCAGCGCGAACCATGGCAAGGCGCCCTAAACCACCACGCTTAACCCCCGCTCCCCAGCTGAAATCGATCCTGTGGTATACACGTTGTGGAACGTACAGACAGAACGAGTACATACAATGAATTTGGTAAATATATTAGATGAGAAAAATCACGTTTAGCCCTCCTCCCGTTCGAATAAGACCTAGAAGAAAAATGAATTTTCCTACTATGTTACAGGAAAGGAAGAGAGAAGTACGGTAGTCAGCGTTTTATTTTACAGATGCGTCTTGATCAAGACAGACCTGTAAAATAAAGTGGCAAAAATATGATCACGGAATCCATTTCAAACTTTATGTCTTCAATTGATAGGGAATCAACATTTGGAAACCTGAGGGAAACAAATTCAGATGACCGGATAGGGATTCAAACCGATGTACTTCCTGACTAGAGTTCAGGGCCTTATCCACGGAGCCATTTCGCTCTGTCAATGGCCTCTAGTCAGTAGGCAGTAAGTCCGTACTGTTATCATTAACCCACACTAAATCCACAGTTATTGCGTACGTAACAAAAATTGTAGAAACAATGACGAAATGGTGACGTGCTGTACTATTATCTTTGCACTTTAATTTTAGTAACAAGTTCCTGTGGTGATGGTGTGTCGACAACGATTTAGTCATCGGAACATAATCCACAAGGAGAATAGAAGAATTTGTTGTAGCAACTCCTTGCGACACACAGCAACAACCGTATTTCCGCTGGAAGTATATTATAGCTATAAGTTAGTAATATTCTTAATAATGAAACTCGGCAGTACTTGAAATTATTGTTGTGCCAGCAACAAAAAGAGAAAGTATTCGACACTGTTCCCCGTTACCATATTTCCCGTCCGAATAAGTTCGTAGAAAAAATTTCTCTTCATATGACACCGCAGTATGTAGGGAATACAATACTGCCGCTTCTAACGCACGCACTGCAGCGTCGTGTTGACGTCGACTTACGTAACTGCATTCTGTAAGCATAGACCGATGTATGGACACTGCCGTGCAACAGTTTCTGCTGCATGTCTGCCAACATAAACGTGATGTAGTGGAGAGAATCTACAAGCCAAGACTTGTCACTGTTTTATCTTTTTCAAAAAATTAAAAGTCAGCGTTCGTCAATAATCCACTGACAGAAAAATAGTTTACGCTCTACCTACACGACACATGGCGTCGCAGCGTCACATTGTTTTATTAAACGTCTTGTGTGCTGTTTGGGGCTGTTACAAATCACCTGAAGCTGCTAGCTTCACTGGCCAAAGAATAAAAATTATAAATAAATCAGGAAAGATTACATCAGACTTTTTTTCCTTTTGTCACGTTTATGTTCGGATCTCCGTGTACCAATATCATTACACTGCCCCTGGTACTTCACGGAGCCTCTTCCTGCAGTGCTATTTGCTTCAGTATACTTGTCTCTGGCATTCTAGGAACACATTCTTTCCACTGAATTTGTTATTAGTACCGCACAGTTATCTCCTTAAATAGTGGTTTCCAATTTTATCCACTCTGCTGTAGTGTTTTACCGACGTGGAATCACTGAGATAGGTGGAACAAGGCAATAGTGCTGCCGAGTACAGAGACTCAAAAGCCCGTCCCGGCTACCTCTACTTACGGTATCTCTCGCGTAGGGATCAAGAAAACAGAGAGATTAAGACAAATGAAAATGTATATGCCAGTCATTTGAACGGAGTGGACAGTGTCTTGAAAGGAGGATGAACATCAACAAAAGCAAAACGAGGATAATGGAATGTAGTCGAATTAAATCGGGTGATGCTGTGGGAATTAGATTAGGAAATGAGACGCTTAAAGTAGTAAATGAGTTTTTCTATTTGGGGAGCAAAATAAATGATGGTCCAAGTAGAGAGGATATAAAATGTAGACTGGCAATGGCAAGGAAAGCGTTTCTGAAGAAGAAAAATCTGTTAACATCGAGTATTGATTTAAGTGTCAGGAAGTCTTTTCTGGAAGTATTTGTATGGAGTGTAGCCATGTATGGAAGTGAAACGTGGACGATAAATAGTTTGGACAAGAAGAGAATAGAAGCTTTCGCAATGTGGTGCTATAGAAGAATGCTGAAGATTAGATGGGTTCGATCACATAACTAACGAGGAGGTATTGAATAGAATTGGAGAGAAGAGAAATTTGTGGCACAATTTGACTAAACCAAGGGATAGGTTGGTAGGGCATGTTCTGAGATATCAAGGGATCACCAATTTAGCATCGGAGGGCAGCGTGGAGGGTAAAAATCGTAGAGGGAGACCAAGAGATGAATACACTAAGCAGATTCAGAAGGATGTAGGTTGCAGTAGGTACTGGGAGATGAAGCTTGCACAGGCTAGAGTAACATGGAGAACTGCATCAAACCAGTATCTGGGCTGAAGACCACAACACAATATTAATACTGTGTACCCTTCGCCATGCAATGTACAGTACAGCAGCTCGAAATTGCTGTTCTGCATTAATACAAGATATGTGAAACGGTGAGAAAGGTCATCCTTTGAGATGACTTACACGGTCAAATAGTTTACCTTTCATGTGAATATCTGGTCTTTGTAGTTTTGTGGTAGGTAATTGAGAATAACACCAAGTCTCTCGTCACCCGTGCTGATTTATCCCAGAAAATTTTTGCATTTCGATCAACTCGCAACAGGCGTCTGTAGTCACTGTTTTTGTTCGGTAGTCATGGTGTGTGGAACTAACTTCACACACACTTTTTCTTTTTCAATCCAATCTGGAGAACTTCGAACACTTTATTTACAGATGCTTCTGAAGTGCGATTAGTGACTCAACAACGTTGACAGTACGTACCAGAATGAAAAATGTTCCTATCATAGCATAAAACAGAAGAATATGTCTTGGGCTGAGTTGGGATGTAAAAGAAGAGAAACTAGCTTTTAGACTGGTGTGGCAGTTTCAAAGGCAATTCACTCAAAACAGGGGCATATTTGCGCTTTTTTTTGCTTGTTAGCATTAGCTAAAAAAATGGTTCAAATGACTCTCAGCACTATGGGACTTAACATCTGAGGTCATCAGTCCCATAGAACTTAGAACTACTTAAATCGAACTAACCTAACGACATCACACACATCCATGCCGGAGGCAGGTTTCGAACCTGCGACCGTAGCAGCAACGCGGTTCCGGACTGAAGCCATAAAGGCCGGCTGTTAGTATTAGCACCCATGTCATGTGATGTCATATATAGTGCATCGTGTCAAGCAATGTTGGTTGGTTGTTTTGGGGAAGGAGACCAGACAGCGAGGTCATCGGTCTCATCGGATTAGGGAAGGACTGGGAAGTCGGCCGCGCCCTTTGAAAGGAACCATCCCGGCATTTGCATGGAGCGATTTAGGGAAACCACGGAAAACCTAAATCAGGATGGCCGGACGCGAGATTGAACCGTCGTCCTTCCGAATGAAAGTCTGGTGTCTAACCACTGCGCCACCTCGCTCGGTCAAGCAATGTAACATGACATATGATGTCAGGTCATCTAACATGACACATGCTATAATGTCGTCGAAAATAGCAATTCTTAAGTCGTTCAATTGACCAACTTGTCATTAAATTTTCAGATGCATGCATCCCCATTGTGGGATACTTCCTACTGTAGATGCATCCCACTCTCTCTACAAGCACATAATTATATTTGTGTCTATTTGTTCTTATA
This sequence comes from Schistocerca gregaria, assembly GCF_023897955.1. Classification (NCBI taxonomy): domain Eukaryota; kingdom Metazoa; phylum Arthropoda; class Insecta; order Orthoptera; family Acrididae; genus Schistocerca; species Schistocerca gregaria. Next base: position 579,712,277 of record NC_064922.1, read on the forward strand.
TCTCTCAACATAAACATAGTAGGAAGAGGATTTGAGGGAGAACTGTTCCCCTCAGAAACAAAAAAAAAAAAGTCCCAATCAAAAATGAAAATTGTTTTTGCGTTGTCCGCCCTCTCCCCCTCCCCTCTCCCGCCCCCTCTCTCCAGGAAGAAATCCACCCCCCGAATTTTTTATCTCCGTAGAAAAACGTTTATAGCCACTACATGTATGCTCTTCACACTGTTGACTACGGCTGGCATATCTTCTGGATTTTGAGCACAGAATCAAGGCTTTTCGCCTATTATTTGCAAGATGCAGGTGTGTAAACACCTTGGAGCTAAGAGAGCTCACTGTGCTGGGTAAGTAGGGTTAACTCGTAACCAGTAGCGGATATGTCAAAATGTTTTTATTTAAATGTCTTTGAAGCTGCACATAATTCGAAAAGATAATTCACTTCTTGAAAATCTCTAACTCTGTCCAAGATGTATTTGTCTTTTTTGTGCTATGACAGGAGGATTTTTCATTCCGGTTCTCCCTTTTACTTACTCTTCCATAATTTTGACATTAGACCGCCGTAACTTGGGAAAAGATTTAAATTTTTGTTCACTCTGACGACGACTGACCCTGTAAAGCATTTTTTATTGTCTTTCGCACGATGTTGCTTATACCTTGATACCGAATAAAGCTTTCACAAAACAACAGGGCGACACTTAATTACACGTGTGCCTACTTTCTTGCAAAATTCAAACAGATCCGCACAAGTTTGAAACACAGAAGAGGAGCGCGTACAAAACTCACAAAAAATGTTTTTTTTTCGCATGTAAAATCCGAATTAAGCAATGTTTTTGAAAGAGAGTTTTCGATGTTATTGTGAGAATGAATTTTTCGTTTATCTGGTTCATTTTAAACCGCTTGCATGCATTTAGTTGACCTAAGAACGAATTTTACATGCTACAGTTGGCTCGTCTTTAAACCATCGAATCTCGACAGCGGATAAAGATTATTAGATAAAAATTCGTTTTGAATTTATTTATTTAGCTACCTTCGCGCAAGGTTCGAGACGATTCGTACAAGTTTAAAATTTAGAAGAGGCACGCTTCAAATACCTTCAAGAAAAAGGTGTTTTTTGCATGTAAAATCCTAAAGGTCTGCATACAGGTTGCGCCATGAGCTGAACATTAATTTAAGCCCAATAATATTTTTCGCAAAATGAATTAATCGATTCGGACAATTTGTCTGGGAGGCAGCTCCGGTTCGTCTTTCAAACCTTGCTTAATATACTGTAACATAGCTACATTGAGACAAATGTCTGAATGGCTATACAAAAGGTAGCAGGTCCTGGCTACCGGGGTCAATCGAAAACTTTTCACCCCATGTTCCTAGCTCAAATAGGAACCGAGCGCCAAGGTACCCCCCACAAAAAAGAAACAAAAACAAAACAAAAAACGCGATTCTGCGATTAGCCTTTTAGATAACTTTTACGGTACGTGTTTGCTCGAACGCAGATCTGTTGCCTACAGTTGGTAGTTCAAACTGCCACCGTAGTGACGTCATTTACAAGCCAGGAATAAAATCAGTCTGGAAACTTTTGGGCGAACGGTGTATTTGCAGATGTACATGCAGATGTGCTACAAAGCCAAAGCGTGTGAGACCGTAGATCGGCACTGATGCGAGAAACGGACGGAGTGGGGGGGGGGGGGGGGGGGGAGAGGAGGTGGGAGGTGTTTACTCAGTCGCTTCTTAAGCTGCCGCGTGGCGGACACCTGCCACTGTCTCCACCTGCTGGGCAGTCGCGGCGAGACCGGTCGGTTGGCTGCCCTGCTGATCGCGAATGCAGTGTCAGCCATTCGCTCGCTAAGGTCACGGCGACAGGCTGGAATCCTGCCCGTTTCCTACACTGACGCCTGGTTTAGGTTCTAAGCAATTATTCTTCGACCAACTAATATCGTGTCACCCTCAATGTTTACGATAAAACATAGCCGGCAGCACGCCGTATGTCATATCAGTGTAGTTATTTAAATTCCCAATATCGTAAACTGGGGCTCCTTTAGCCCTTTGTACGTAACTTTGCCTCACTAGCTGGAAAACGCTGTATTTTTTTTCCGCTAAAATTAAATCATTAACATTCAATAAACCAAGGCGGTATGCATTTACGTTAAGTGAAGAATGATCAAGAAGGTTAGAGTTCTTACAAAAAAATTGCTGTGTTCGAAACACTGGACTCAATGTTGATCATCAATATTTTAACAACTATTACACCACAATAACTTCCGATTGAAAGGACCACATCAGTTACGCTTTGGCCCGGGCCAAAGTAATCCCAAAACGAAGATGGAGCGGTACTACTCTGATGGTGTCCAGCACCACAAAATGTTGAAAGATAAATTAGCAGCTGGACTATATGCTACAGTTTTATATGACGAAGAAGAATGTTCCAGAATTCGGGACGATGTTAGAGATGAGGGTGCTAAAGCGAACTGTATGGCAAAGACGAAGTCCAAATGCTAAAGGTCAGAATAAAAAGTTAAACTATTTTGTTCTTGAGAGGAGCTGATGCGAAATATCACTCTAACACAACAAAACGCGGCTACTGTTAAGTAACAGAGCTTCAGTAATTTGTGTCATAAGGCTTACATAGGTACTGCAGAGTATCCTTAACATATACTATCTTCGCAAGTAGTGTAAAACGTAATAGTTTATCATGTAACTTAATATTAGTCGGCTGATGAAATGTACCACATTTTTATATATACCACAACACTTTCTGAATGACGTAAAATATTTACTGTCGTTACCTTTAAACTTTAGTGTTTTATTTGTTCCTCATGCTCCCGAATGTCTATTCTACAGAAATTGATCGAGTTTACTTCGTCCCATCATCATAATATCACTTTTTTATGAAGAAATGGCTGGGTGGCTTAAAGTAGCCCCCAGTGCAGGTAACAGTGCCCCACGTTTTTGTGATACCACAGCAACAGACATGACGTTTTTGTTTAGTAACTAAATTCATGGTGGAAGTCTTAGACAATACTATCTTTCGCTTTTTTTGCTAGGCAGGCAGAAATTGTGGCAAAGTGATCCCGGTTTAAGGCACTAATAACTGCTTCCTGCCTTTTCATTCTAAAAAGAAAATAGATGCTGTTTTCCTTTTGTGAGCGTTAATGCAGTCACGTTAGTAGCGAGAACAATCTGAGGAGAGGAAATTAGGAACTCAACCCACATGCGCTATATACACGCACTGAACAACTTTTCCATTAAAAGATGAATTTTTATTGCTGCAGTTATGTGCCATTTATCTAGTTCTTTATTCTAGAAAAGCAGGTCTCATTTACCAAGTGATATGCGAGTGTCTGCACTGGTTGCAAGTACCGCAATTGTTATCTCACCAGGTCTGTGCCGTGGGTAAACGCAGTTTTGCACAGACGGATTATTACTTACCTCACAGCGTAGTATACGCTGATGTGGAACACGCCCTCACCTTCCCCCCCCCCCCCCCCCCCCCACCCGCGCTCTCACCTACGTCGTCTACCTCTTCAAGTTCCCCGAGTCATGCTTACAATACGTACGAACGCTAGCGATATGCCTCCAAATGCTCACGCTGCTGTATTTGCTCGTGGAGCTACATGTTCCACTCATTCAGTCACTGCGCTCAGTTCTAACAAACGTCGTGATAAACGAGACAGTTTCACCACAATAGCCTGTTCTACATTCCAACACTGGTAATACTGTTTTGTTATTAAAAATTCGCTTGAGAAGCAGCTGTGACGTCCTCGACTATCAAATTTATGCTGCAACTCTTCTCTAGCGACGACGCAGAAATCCAAATACCAATTTGTGAATAGAAGTAAGAGGAAAAAACTCCTAGGAGCTCAATCGCAGACCACTATTTTACAACATTTCTGGAATACACCGGTTTTCAGCCAGTGTATTATACCTGAACGTAACTACTTCAATGGGAGCCGCAGCGATCATTCGTAATTAATATTTACGTTTAAATGTTTCTTTATACGACTGCAAAACACCTGCAGCTTTGATATGACGATAACGCTGTTGATCACTTCATCTAAAAGCGGCAGAATTACTAATGCGCTCAGTAGAAAACAATTTTCTATTTCATTGTGTTCTCATCAACTCATAAGGGACCTTCTGTGTATCTTGCAAATACGATACAATTTAGGTAGTACAACGCAGTCTACAAAGCAGTAAAATACCGTTGTTACAAAAAGTTTGAATATTTGGGGAAAAATACTCTAAAGTAGTGAAGGTGCTCTACCAATAACGCCCACAAGCTTTTTCCTCAAGAGTAGAGTGGAACTAGAGCATCGTAAGACCGAGAGTAGAGTTTCGGGTTCTTGAAGGCCGACAACGAAGTACACTGAATGACCAGAGAGGTGCTTCACTTTGCCAAAGTACGTGACACGTGCGCAGTAATCTGCGTCTGGAGTGCAAAGTGGTGCAGGCGCGCTAATGTGCTGTCCAGCCTCAACTCTTGTTACTGTGCAGAAACCCGCCGTATGTTTCAAGACGACCACGCGCTACGTCGCCCTACCTTGTCGTGCGTCTGGCCGAACAGTTACCGCTTGAAGGACAGGTAAATAGGGGTATGACCGGCAACTGAGAATGACTATAGTAGCCGGGTTATGCCGTCAGAAAATAAATAAAATGGCAACAATTCTTTCGAAACTTTGAAACTACAGTGGTAGGTACGGTTCTATTCGAAGTTCTACGCTCTTTCTTTCTTCAGACGTGAAGACTGGTTGAGCCATCCTGTTAGAGGGATAACAACAGTTTAACATTGAATCCGGACGATTACGCCTATGAAACAGGGATTTTCTACAACTACGAGTAGGGGTGAAAGCCATGTGCCATTTATAGGTGTGTTAACCTGTGTGCGTATGAAGGAGTTCGAGACGAGTTCAAGCACTAAAATGTTCTGGTTGCTAGCCACGTCAGTAAGCAGTGTTTACATTGTCTGGAAGGGTTGATCGCATCCGTCGGTGATGAGTTCATTCGAGACGGGGCGCAAGCTTCTACTTGGAATGGATGGACATGAAAATCGGCCGTTTACATTTCAAAGGAACAATTCCATCATTCGCCTTCAGCGGTGTAGCATAGTTACTGAAAACCTGCGTCGGGGGTGGGGATGCTGCGTCGGGCCACAGGGGGCGGGAGAGGGAGGGGGGGAGAGAGAGAGAGAGGGGGAGAGAGAGAGGGAGAGAGAGAGAGAGAGAGAGAGAGAAATAATACCTTTGTTAATAGCGCGGTTTTTTACTTCTCTTCGGGAGCTTCAGAAGTATTTCTTTGAAATCAATGGATAGAATTGCAAATGCTCTGAAAACAATTTAGAATTTCTTTTCATTCGTCACAAATACAATTCTCCGGATTTGCTTCGCTCAGACGTATGTTCTTTATGTACTTCTTACACTGCTCTTATAGTAATTAGGCCAATTGTAAATCTCTAAATAAATTAATGTTCCTTTTCTCGATGTACAGGAAAAGAGAACATTAGTTACAGCCATTGGACTACACCTTTATGTTTGATACCTACAGACTTCTTGTGGCGAGCCTGTGGCCCATAATTTTGATGTTAAGTGTATCGCTATTCTCATTTCTGCTACTCCTCATTACTTTCGGCGTTATTTATTTTACGCCAAGTCCATATTCCGTGCTCACTGGGCTATTCTGTTCGCATACTGCCGAGAAATAACCATCGTATTACTTAAGTTTTCCGCGGAATTGCTCTGAAAAATCTCTTCAGTTTAATTAAAAACACCAAGTGGTTTTAATGTTATTGTACTGGCTGAAATTAAAGGTTAGCGAACTTTTGCACATTCGTGTCAATTGGCTTCAAAGCTGTCGAAGGTTCAGCGGTTTAACAAGGTACCGCTATCAGGTTTGTTAGACAACCTATGCAACATGAAATTGAAAGGAATATTATAAAATTATTCCAGCGATAATTTTCTCTTTAGCCATCTGGTGTGCCCCTATATGGAGGTAGTGGTTCTCGTAGCGGCAACGGCTGACGTTTACTGCAGGCTCGTCCAATAAAATGGCGTCTGCCTATCACGACCATGCATAGATCTGAAACCTTTATGACTAATTAGTGAAATGAGTATGCGCAGAACTGAAATTTAGTCTCACCAGCAATGGGGCGATGAAGCCATTTATTGGTCTTTCAATTCTTGAATCCAAATAATTCCATAGACAACTTTGGCGTAGTTCTTCCTTCGCCTTTTTACTTCTTTCCACAATTTAAGATATAATTTCAGTACAGAAATCATACCTCTCCTGACGGAAGTCAACTCAAACTTATCTCCATAAAAAAAAAAAAAAAAAAATCAATCTGATATCCGTATACCTAGAGTTAACCATAGAATAAATGCAAAGGATAAATATCGCACAGTAATAAGGGAATGTGGTTCTGGCTTGAGCAAACTTTTTTTTCAGTTCCACTACCCTTACTTGTTTCGGAGAAGTTTTTTATCTTCGGTGGATTTTAGTTATCTTATTACATATCGGTATTCACAACTCTGGCATTTGCAGCACAGCTATAATTAATGCCTTCCAGTATGTCGTTTTTTGCATATCTCGCTCCTTCGTGCTCCTGCAGGCTGTCTGAGTGCAGCTTTCGACACAAACATCAAAACAGTGTGTGTTAGGAAACTCCATTAATACATCCCGTGGAAGCACGAAAACGCGAGAGCTACAAAAAATTGCATACTGGAAAGAAATAATTATGGTTGAGCTGCAAATGCAAACAGACTTGTGAACACCAAAATGTAATAATAAGATAGTACATAAAAACCCCTGAAGATGGAGCAAGTTCTCCAAAACATGTACGACTGATAAAAGAGGAAAAATTTTGTTTGCGCAAGGCAGAACCGTATTCTTATTACGTATTAGGAAGCAAACGTGGACAAGGAAAGAGCTTCGATCACAATCAGTACATTCTGACGCTCATTGTATGTCTGGTCAACAAGTAGCTTTACACATCAACTTAGTTACTATGAATGTTCGTTCCGTATGACTATATACGGTAGCAGGGCTTGGTCACACAAGGGAAAAGGAGATGATATACTGTAACCCAGCAGTCCAGATAAAATGAGGACTTGGGCTGAAATGACTCTAAAGGAACTAAAATCGTTGGGCACAATAGTGAACATATCTAGTACCGTCACTTGAAATTTACAAACTAGCTGGTCTTCCAGTTTCATATCGTAAAGGGCATAATCGGAAAGGCTAAGCCAGTCTCTGTAGTCATTACGTTTCCCTAACTCCCAACACTCACACAGTACGACTAAGTAAAAGGCGTGCCACTATGTCAGTGGGATACTCGAACGTAACGATGGCTGAAAGTTTACGTTATTACCTGTCCCAAGCTGCTTCAACTACACAACGCATACGTTGAAGCACTTGCGCTCTCGAATAGATGATTACTTCCAGGTCTCTTGTCAGAGTGGAAATATCTATACATCTCTTGAAATGCTGAAGGGAAGTACGCAATCGGTGTACTTTAAGGGGAGTGGGAGCAGAAGTCGTACCAACTTTGGTAAACGGTGATGCATGGTGGAAAGGATTTATAAACGGTAGAAGTAGCATTATATGCTGGTAAATTATCCGTTAGAAACAGATTGTTACATACGATACTGCAATGCCTGCATTGCAATATCGTATTTATCCGCCGAAAGCAGACACACGACTTTCAATTAAAATGTCTTCCCTGTACGGGAATATACATAACGGATGCATGACTGGAGACTCAAATGGTTGACGACATTTGGATGTTTGAGGTCTGGCCTTGAAGCGTGCTCGGATAGCCTAATGGTAAGGCGACCTCTCGAGATTAACGGGAAATCCGGGTTAGAGTCCTGGTCCGGCACAAATTTCCACTGTCATTTCATGACCGAGCTGATGGCTGTCCATATTCGCAACTGCGAATACATCTCATGTGACGATTCTTATTTTAGACATTTCTTGCTTCTTACAAGATTAACAGCAACACACACACACACACACACACACACACACACACACACACACACACACAAAGAGAGAGAGAGAGAGAGAGAGAGAGAGAGAGAGAATTGTTTAGTCCGCGCGAGAGCATCACAATGTTCAACAAACTCCACTGGCAGTGGCGACAAAGAGGCGTTGTGCATCACAGTGCTGCTGTTTAAATTCCGAGAGAGTACTTTCCAGCAAGAGTCGTGCAACATATTACTTACTCCCACATGTATCTCGTGAAATAACCACAACTAGAAAATCCGAAAAATTAGAGCTAACACAGAAGTTTACTAAGAATCATTTTTTCCATCAGCCATACACGAATGTAACAGGAAAGGGAGACAAACACAATAGTTCCAGAAGCACTCCCGCCACATTCCTTCAGTTGGCTCGCAGATTATTGATGCAGACGCAAGACTCACATGGAATAGAATGGCTGTACTTCACTAACGCGCTTCAGTAGTTGCAGAGAACTTCGTAACTATCGCTAACAATCCGAAAAACTCTCTCACAGATTTCATAGTTTAGAATGAGATCAGTATCCTTTCGACTTGCTAGTAATCAACAAAATGCAAACACGTTTAATGTCTTCTACGTTTCTTATCAAACGGAAATCAAACACCACTTCATCTATTTTAAAGCCGAGGTGTAATTTCCTCTTCTCAGATACGCAAGAAACTATCTTCGGTCCATAATTTTTTTTATCCCCGAAGGGCCCTCGTGTACGCCCGCGAAATCCTCCTGAACAATGAAGTGGCAAATCGCGGAGCTGTCACTGTGGACGATGTGAGAGAATGCATCGGAGCAACTCCATGTCCAGCTATTTTGAGAAGACACTGATTTAAATGAGTGCATCAGAAAAATCGAGAAAGTGCACTATATTATATTTTCCATTTGTCCTGATAACCCGACGAGAAGAAAAAAAACTGCTACAAAAACCAACTGTTGCCAAAGCCTGCTAAATCTTCACTTTTATCGCCCGCATGCAGAACTCCTCCTAGCTTTTTTTGCTCTTTAGTGTCACCAGTCTTCTGCCGAGTATTAAGCGGTCCGCCGCGAATTCCTGTCCGGTGCCAACTGCTTCATCTCCGAGTGGCACTTACGACTCAACGTCCGCAATTATTTGTTGGATATATATACCCTACATTTTACCCTCTACAGCTGCATGTCGTAAGATGTATGTTGCACTCCGATCTCAATTAACACATTTCCTATTATTTTGTGTATTATTCTTGTCAGTGTGTTCCATGAATTCCTCTTCGATTTTGTGGAAAACACACGTTTCAATCCTCTTCATTTTGCAATTTTCCCACAGTCCACGATTGACTACCATATAATGCTTTACTCAAAACGTACTCAGAAAGTTCTCCCCCAAATTAAGGTCTATGTTTAATACTAGTAGATTTCTTCTGACGATCCTGTGTTCTCCAATTCTGATAATCGAGTGATTTGCCGTTATAGAGGGCTAGTATTTTTTTTTTTTTTTTTTTTTTTTTTTTTTTTTTTTTTTTTTTTTTTAGATAGACTTCAGAGACACCTATTCGAACATCGCCGTAGACACAGGTATGATTTTTCTTTTGGCTGGGTCAAGTCGTGTGTGGTCTTCCGTATATAATGAACATGCAAGCATCGTAGTCACAGACGCCCCGTGGCTAGAAGCATGGATGGAAGATGTTAAAATGCGTCTTGACTATCGTTATGTTCTGCCTGTAGGCGGACCCCGATCGTAAAGGAGATTTTTTTAAGATATTCCAGGTGATTTTAGCAATAGCCATGTCGGTGAACGGAAATCTCGTGAAAGCGAAGCAACAGTGAAAGCGCAGTTCGATCACAGCAGCAGCAGCCGCAACATGACTCCAGGAGCAAGTACCACACATTGACGTTTACTCTTGCTGTCCGTAGTATTTGTTTTTGTTGTTAGTTTTCAATGCATCGTCGGTGGGGAGATCGCCGTAGATGGGTATTTGTTGCTACGAAACTGAGGTTGAGAAGGAACGGAGTGAGTCTCTTCCACTCATTCCTTCGAGACGAGGCAAAAACGCCGCAGGGTATAAAAAATGGTGAAACGACAGGAAATTGCAATTTGGCAAGAAAGACCACGATATCTCCAAATACAAGCAAATATGGCCTCGCTCTAAGGAACACGGCGAAGTCGCGAAACGTTGCTTCTTAAACTGTAAACCGTTAAGCATCCTCCCCTGCCCCCCGAAGTTAACTCCATAAACAATTTTTCCACCATCTATCTTACTGTAAACAAAAATATCAATGTGCACCCCACGAAGGAAGTAAAAAAAAAGGTGTGTAGACACTACATCGGTTATCAGTGTATGTAATAGTAGCCCCTTCCTCTCATCATAAAGATGTAGTCGTGGGTAACGTAAATGGATGAGTGATAGTGGGAAACTACAATTCACAGAAAAAAGACGTGGTTTATAAAACGCTTCAACAAAATATCTAGCACTACTGCGGGGATTGGGAGGGGGGGCTGCAACTATACCACATTACGCTTGCAAGTACAATGAGTGTAAACGATGAAGTGCAACAGATACTCTTTCCCTGAAGAGAGCGAAACAGAAGTGGTGAAAACTCGTACCCAAAGACTTTTCCCCATGAAAAAAATGTGGCCACTTCGAGTAAGTCTACTTATAAACTTTGGATACAGTTAATTACAGGATACATTATTTCCATGATCATTTTGCACACGGAACGGAAGACCCAGTGTACAGCTGAAGCGCCCACTGCCAGGCACCTTGCTGTGGTTTATGCAACATACAAAAATATGGCTTTTGAGGGTTTCATTGCTTCTGAAAATAACAGGAGTTCCAGGTACTGTTGATTTGAGAGAGAAATGCAATGGGATGAAAATGGGTAGCTAGGCGTAAAGCTTCAAAAAGGTCTACGGTACTATTACTTAAGCAGCCACCGCAGTTCTTCAAATTGCTTACTCCCTTATCGTTGTACATGTATAAAACCATTCGAGGGCACTGAAGAGATGTGTTTTGTTTACTATAATGGCAAATAAATTCAGTTTAAGTTCAAAAACTACTCACATGACAGAACTACAGTCACTAGAGGATCCCGTCCGATTGAAATAAATAAATTTAAAAAAATCCAACGTGTTTAACAATGCGATGATTGAATAAAAAGCGCAAAATAGTTCACACTAAACATGTAACCTTGCAAGGGAAACTACATGAAATGTATCGGAATTGAGGGTTTTGATGGCTGACAGTTTGAAAACTGGAATCAAGAAGGGGATTAAACTGTTATCGTTATTATAACGAAGTTGCATTCTCACGGAACACGGTAAACAATCTAAAAAACAATAGCAAGAATGTGAGAAAGTAGATTTTTACAAAGAAAATACAATGACAATTCCGCTAATATCCGTAACTGCAAACATCGTTTGCGGAAGGAAATGAAGCAACAGGTGCGCTTGCAAATACTTATTGAAGAATGTCGTTTTTTGTGAATGTCAATCATCCATTTCCGCTGAACTCACGCACATGTAGGATAAACGATATGCTAATAAAAATTTGTGAGATCATACATTCATTGGCTATTTATGGGCACAGGAGCAAAGTTTTAGCCGAATAAATAGATTCAAAAGTTGCCAAATTGACGAGTAAAGAGCTGTTACTATTTACACATGCATGCACAGTGTGCAGCCTAGGTAAGTATTAAAGGATTATCCCCGTATTTGCTAAGTCAGAATTGTTTCAATTTAAAACTGTTGGACACGTATCAACCATTTACACTGTAACCACGATCATTCCTAGAAATATAGTGAAGAGCTGAATGTATGCGAACGTGCGCCAGTGATTAACTTGAGCTGTTATTTCTGATTGCTGAATTAAGATATGTCATATGCACTGTATGAGGCAGCACATGAACAACAAAGCCATAACTGCTACATGTATTTACTACAAAAAGGAAGTTTATCCAAGCTTACATTATGGGCAAAACAGCACGTTACTGCTCTGTTCCAGAAACGAAATAACACTCCAATTTTTTCATTGCACCTGCGTTAACGAATATAGTTGTTTTAATTTACTGAGTGAATTAATATACTACAACAGTTACGTACAAACGGAATCGAGGGACTATTGTCCGCTAGAGTTAATATTTACAAGGAAAAAAATTAACACAAAAATGCCACTTGATGATTTACAGCACATTCCAATTAACTTATAAATAACAAAGCGTTAGTTCGTGGAGATTACCTAATTTCCACAACATTTAACCGTTATAATGTAGGCAAAATCGTCCGGCACACTATGAATCTTCCCGAACGATGCGATATGTTACTTCGTATGCAAGATTTTATTCCTATAACATGAATTATGATTACAAAAATTATTTTTGTCAGGCTGCACAAACACTGATTATTCAATCTATACTTAACAACTTAATTGCCGGCCGGCGATGACACGCAACGTGTGCTCAGTTACATAATTTATCGGAGTCATTGGGCCTACGTGACGACGGCAAGAACTGCGATGGCAGAACCCACTTTCTACATTACTCCGTGTTTATTAATGAAGAAAAAGAAAACGGAGCTTTATACAACAACAAATAATTGTTCTTAGCTTACCCCAACAATCGGTCCTCTCAGACACAAGAATCACAGTCAGAAATATTAGTATTTTCTTCATTTTTGAGTGCTGTCTGCTGTTCCGGCACGTTGCTGAGCGGCAAACTCCCCTACCAACACATGCGACTGCGCAGACGAGCCAAAGATACTACAACACGCAGAGAAGCATACAGACGCTGTGAGCTTTGAGCAGAGCGCACCGCAGTAGTAGTATAGGTAGATCTGCATCTGGCCGCTAGATGGCAACCGTGTCGCCGCAAGGCGCGCAGGAAAGAAATTGATTCGTCGAGAATGGCTACTCGTATTTTAAAGGAAAACAGCGCACTACCTCATCTAGGAAGAATGAAAACAATGAGAAGCATCTAAATCCATACCGTAAAAATTATGTTTAATTTTAGCCCTAAAGGAAATTTAGTAAGTATTGATCAAAAGGAAAGTGGACTTGGATTCTACAAGTATTCATAGTCACTACTATCTACAAAATGGGTAATCTTTACACATTTTATGTGATGATAGTATCAGAATTTGAAGGGAAAAATCAGGTTTCTCAGCGATAGTTATTTTACTGCTATTTAGTATACATCATCTGAACACATGTAAAACAGTTATATATGTGAAATCATAGAATGTACCTTAGAAGGTCCATATGAAATGATTTACGAACCGCGCGTCCTAATCCGAAATATTAGGCAGCTGCTTTTAGTTACTGAATGGTGGTCACACTGCAAATACATGTTTGAATAATCGATAGCCCCCACGTTTTGGTAGTGTTTGTTGTCAGTGATTATTATTTTCATGAACTTGTATTTGTGTATGTTACTCTGTCCACCGCTGTTCATGAGGTATGATTATCTATAACACTATCTTAATTGTGATTTGCCCTTCCTAAGGCACAACCTCTGTTGCAGCAATTTAAACTGCCCTTCAAAATAAGTATGGCACCTGTTGTTTTGACGTGCGTTGAGGTTAAGGTTGTGTTTTTATTTACATTTTTGTTGGGAACGGTAAATAATAAGAGCTTATATGTTGCAGAAGATACAAGATGTAATTGTTTTGCATCGAATATTTTATTGCCAAGCACACTTCTTTACATCGTTTTACTTTGCGGTCCTAGTAATGCGCAGGGTTGACAGCCGACATTTCAGGTAACAGTGGGCGTGATTGTGCGTGAAGCTATTAATTACAAAACGCTTCTCTTGTGGAAGCGTTTTTGTTTTTTATGTTGCTTGTTCAACGGATGGAAAAGAAGGGATATAGGATGCATGATTTTAGAATTTTCGTTCATAGACTACTGCTTTACGAGTGTCGTCACGTATCGTTCATCACCGAAAACGAATACTCGAAGTTGCGAATTTAACAAACGTCGTGGACGCGTAAAACACGTCCATAATTGGATCATGAAAGCGGATGGTTACTTTAGTAACGATCCTATTCCATTCCGTATGGCGTTCAACTGCAGAAAAGATCGAAGAATCATCCTGGAGGAACGAGGAAGACGAATGAAACATTTCACACATGGTAAGTGACTCACTAAGTTTCTTAATAATGTTGCATGCTGTAGTATTTATAACTATACAGCGAGAAACTGTCAATAAATATACGTTTTTGATCAGCTGGTTTTTTTTAATTTGACGAAAATGCTACTTAAGTTATTTGAAACGTTAATTATGTTATACAACACATATGTGGAATTATTTTCTGTTTAATAATTACCAGCGTTTAATATCGTAAGCACCATGTTGATGCCATTTCAGACGAATCCAGTTTTTAATTTGCCGCCAGACTATTCCTTGAAGACTTTTCGGTGCGTACCGCCAGATGTCTCTCGTATGCTGACGTGTCTGGCCTCTGCTGGCGCTGAGGCGCACTAGAGTCAGATTGTGTGTCGAAATTTTTTGGGCTATCGATGTTAGCGCGGCTTTTGCGCTTAGAAGACTCCACGGCGAGTATGTAATCATATTTTCTACGTGCCTGCAATGATTATTTGCAGAGTTGGTCTTCTTTGCGCATCTGCTGGTTCATAAACCTCAGATACCCGTTACTTGCGAAGCTAGCAATGGAATCCCTTTGCACTTTCCCATTATTTATTGCGATTTATTTTGTCGTAATCCAATACAGAGCTACGTCGTTAGATTATTATCTGAAATTATGACCAACACTAGTAACGTAAAAAATCAGGCATATTTAGCTTGCTGGTGTAAAAGAAACAGATTAATCCTCTTCTGTCGCAACTGTACTAAGAGTTAACGTTTTTCCCTATACCAAACAAGAAATGCTGACATATATTACTTGAAGGTTTGTCCTCAGTTGCTGACATGACTTTTTTCGGTGAAGATTCGCAGTTGACAGCTGAAAACAATTATAAAAAGAATTATTGTTAAGGAAGATTCTGTTCTACAGTGCACGTATCTACCAAAAAAGGATTTTTACACGTATTCTGTTCCTTCTGTTTGTAGTCTAAACGATACGGGAGATTGAGACTCATATCTTTATTCTTTGCGTGATATCTCTACATAACACAAAGGAGAATAAGGCAGATTAAGGCATGGCAAGTAATCGTATGTCATGAAATGGAGCGTTGGAGCCTTTAAGCGGTATCAGTTGTCATAAATATGATAGTACTTGGATTTTAATCACGGATCAGCTCGCTAGAAGAAAATTAATGTGTCATAGTTATTTAATAACTACACTGTTCATAGCTCTTATTGATTGCAGACGATGTTAACAGCGGCATTTCATCAAATTGCAATAGTGATTGAACAAATTTTTGTCGTACTGGTAGGCAACGTCTACTTTTAGGATGACATACCGTCGCCGTGGTTACGGCATTCACGCATAGCTGCAGCCAAAATAGCGGATGTTTCTCTTTCAGGTAAATTGTTGACTCAACATATCCTTTACCAATAAGTGCAAACTCATAATCCGCCCATAGGCAGGTTACAGGTTGGATTACTCGCTTGTTAGCATACCGGTACTGTTTTTGTAATAGGGGACAGACTGATGGGATATAGCAGATTTTTAATATATTTGGCATTTTTTGGTGGGGGTGGGTGAATCGTTTTTCAGATCATCAGAAAATTGTCTTTCTTCATAGAGAAATACAAATAAGTGCACGATTTCATAATCCGAAATTTAGTCTAGCTTTACAAGGAGCAATTGTGGATCTATAAAAAGCTTACTCCACTTTTCATCTCTTTTTTTGGAGAATAAATTTATTTTCAAGCTTGTAAACAATGCAAGATTCGAGAACTCTGTGCAAAACTGATTTGTCATCACTTTGAGGTGTAAATGGTCAGCCAAGAAGCAGATTAACGTCTTTTCATATTTATGGTCGGCCAGTGCATATCTTGCATATAACAGTAAAGGTCTGCAGGTAATGCCAACGTAAAAGAGTAAAGAATAATTGATTTTCGTCGTTAGGTTCTCCAAACGCGTAAATAGCAATAATAAGCTTACGCTCTATTTATTTTAGTCAGTAACTGCTTGCATATGTATCCTGTACTTTGTAATCGTCAACAATTATATTTGTGGCCAATGCATTGTGAAACATAGATATGTATGGTAACGCAATTATCCCAAACTAAAAGTAACACACTAGCACACATGCCTTAGGCTTATTTATGCCATGATTATGATTAACTTAAGTTTCACCTGAAAGTTTATTAATGAAAAAACCCTAGTTTTCATCAGTACGAAAATGAAAACTAAGCTACATTTTCCATTACTTAATCTTGGGATAGCAAAGAAATACATGAAGTAAACAGCCTTAAAAATCGACCATTTATCTGGCACGTGAGGAAAATTTATTTAAAGTTCCAACATATTAGTTCGAAGACTTCGTCATCCCGTCTAATAAACTTTCATATAAGACGGAATGTGATATCTTCGTTCTGATTTTTTACAAATTTAAATTTATTTTCCTCATTTATCAGATGCATTGACGATTTTTGAGGCTGTGTACTTTATATCTGTCTCACTATTCCAAGATAAAGTAACAGACAATGTAGACCATTTTCCCTTTTCGAATTGATGAAACGTGGCGGTTTTTTTAAACTATGATGGATTGTAGACAAATTCATTACAGAGTAAAGGTACCGTAGGTTATTAGCACACCCAGATGTCTACAAGAAGTGAGATCGTATTATTCGACAAAATACTGTAGTATTTGACTTTATGAATGAAATTAGAAATAACAAGTTACATTTTTGACCCTTGCATTTCAGAAACCTGGCATTATAGTAACTAACCAAGGCAAATTAGTCACAAAGAAACCATATGTGGGAAATAATTTATAGTTTCGAAACTTCAGGAAAATACTCATCAGGGATGTAGTAGTAAGAAACAGGTAAGTGACCCCCCTCCTCCCCAAGAGTTGGCCCTCCTCCCTCCAGGCATAGGGGAGAGCATGCCCCCCCTTTTCACCCCCGCCAAAAGTAAATTCATTCCGTCTTTCCAACTTTTTACACAATATTGTTCATTTGTAGAACTCTACGAAATGTTGTATCTGGCGGATATTTATAAAGTTCTTTGAATACAAAGCCTGTTGAAAATCGGAGGCAATCGAGGAAGCGGACATCACGAAAAATTGTTGTTATTGACTAGAAAAAATGTAATGAATCTCAGACCGTCTTTCTTATAATCTCAACTATAAAGAAAATTTGTTACATAATTTGTACAAGAAGGAGGCTGTTTTGGTATTGAAACAAATATTGTGGACGATGATGTCAATTTTGACGATGTTGGAAAAGCAATAGGTGCCTCAAAATTGTACCGGCAAGCTGTCATTGTCGTTCAAGATGGTGATCCTCTCGTGTTACGTAGCTCTTGCTCCAGATGACAAAGACATTATCTACATTCACATCCACATACATAATCCGCAAACCATTGTATGGTGCGTGGCTACTAGTCATTTCCTGTTCCACTAGCAAACAGAGTGAGGGAAAAACGACCCTCTATATGCCTCCGTACGAATCCTAATTTATCTTACCTTATCTTCGTGGTCCTTACGCGAAATGTACGTTGGCGGCGGCAAAACCGTTGTGCAGTCAGCTTCAGATGCCGATTTTCTGAATTTCATCAATAGTATTATTCGAAAAGAACGTCGCCTTGCCTCCAGGGATTCCCATGTGAGTTTCCGAAGCACCTCGTGTTTAAACCCACCGGTAACAAATCTGACAGCCCGCCTGTGAATTGCTTCTACGAGTTCCTCCAACCCGACCTGGTGCGAATCCCAAACACTCGAGCAGCACTCAAGAATAGGTCTCACTAGTTCCTATATGCGGTATCATTTACACATGAGCTACACTTTCCTTAAATTCTCCCAATGGACCGAAGTTGACTATGCGCCTTCCCTGCTTTAAGTCTTCCATGTCGTTCCATTTATCGCTTTGCAACGTTCCTCGTAGATATTTAATCGTCAACCAGCACGCTGCTAATACTATATTCAAACATTACGGTTTTATTGTTCCTACTCATCTGCATTAACCTACACTTTCAACATTCTTTACAACAACTAGAAATTTTGTCTAAGTCATCTTGTACCAGCGTACAGATACTCATCGACGACATCGTCTCGTACACCACAGCGTCATCAGCAAACAGCCACAGGCTGCTGCTCACCCCAGATCATTTATTTATCTAGAGAATAAGAGCAGTCCCATCACACTTCTCTGTGGCATTCCTCACAATAAATCCGCCTCAGATGAAGACTTACCGCCGAGGACATCGTGCTGGGTTCTACTACTTTAGAAAAGAGAGCCACTCACATACCTGGGAACTTATTTCTTATGCTCGTATCTTCGTTAACAGTCTGCAGTGGGGCACAGTTTCCAACGCTTTCTTGAAATCTAGAAATGTGAAGTTCTTCTATCCATTAAGTTTCGGGCATGCAGCCGCGCAAATAAAATTTCCTCTACTGATATTTCAAGTCTTGTGACTCGCTCTGAAGATGGCCGGACGATACGCGGCCGAAATATCAGTAGAGGAAATTTTATTTGCGCGGCTGCATGCCGGAAATTTAATGGATTATTCATTACGCCCCAAGAAGTTGAAAATGCACATGAAATTCTCTGTTGCCATTCATCCATAGTTCGCAAGACATCACGTGAGAAAAGGGCAAGATGAGTTTCACACAAGCGATGCTGTCTTGATGAAGGAAGGTAAAAGCAGCTTCAGGACGAAGCGTTGGAACTCTAAAGATGTACGTAAACCCTCACTCGTCCACGACTGCAAGGAATCAATGCCATTTCTTCATGCAGTAAGTGGCTGCGATAGCACTTCACTCGTATTTGGCAACGGGAAGTTGCAGGCTTTCCAACTATTGTACCCACCTCCGCATCTTCATAATATCCCTGGGATGTTCAATGAGGCCATTTCAGAAGCTTTAAAAAATGCACTTCTCTACAAATAAGAGAAAGAGTCCTGTTGATGAAAATGTTTTGATGTACCCGTGGACCAGGCAAGCAATAATGTCGCACTGCCTCGTTTGTCACCTACTACTGACGCAGTACGATTCTGCTCCTGTCCAGGCTACAGCAGCGTCACCTGACGAGGAATGACTGTTAGTCAGACACACGCACGGTGCATGTACATAGTATCAATGAGAGCGTTGTCCGAGTGTAGGATAGGGAAGGCGCGCAATCTATCTGAGTTTGATCGAGGGCAGATTGTGATGGTCCGGAGGCTCCGCAAGCCCATTTCAGAAACTGCACGACTTATTAAGTGTCTGAAGAGTGCTGTGGTGAGTGTCTTCAACATATGGTGAAACCACGTCCCGACGTTGTGGGTTTGGGCAGCTACACCTCATTACAGATTTCGGACGTCATAGACTGGGCAGACTGATAAAACAGGAAAGGCAGCGAACTGTCGCGGAACTAAAATTAGACTTTAATGCTGAACGCACTGCACAGAACACTCCTAACGGTGGGTCTCCGCTGCCGACGACCCATGCATGTGCCATGCTGACACCACGACATCGATAACCACGACATCGATAACTACGACTGAAACGGGCACGTGACCATCGGCAGTTGACGAAGTGGCAGAGAGTTGCATGGTCTGATAAATCCCGATACCTCCTCGATCATGCCGATGGGAGGGCGTGAATCCGTCGTCTTCCGGAGGAACAGCTCCTTGACAACTGTGCTG
The DNA here is from genome assembly GCF_023897955.1 of Schistocerca gregaria. Taxonomy (NCBI): domain Eukaryota; kingdom Metazoa; phylum Arthropoda; class Insecta; order Orthoptera; family Acrididae; genus Schistocerca; species Schistocerca gregaria. The sequence continues at coordinate 579,732,000 of NC_064922.1, forward strand.
CAGGGCGGAGACAAGCCGGCAGCGGCTCCATTATACTCTGGGGAACGTTCACGTGGGCGTCCAAGGGTCCAGTGGAGCTCGTGCAAGGCACCACGTGCGCCCCTTCGTGGCGGTCATCTTTTCCGAAGACAGTGGATTTTTTTTCAACAAGATAATGCACCATGTCACAAGGCCAGGAGCGTGATGGAGTGGTTCGAGAACTATAGTGGCGATTTATAACTGATGTGCTGGATACCCAGCTCGCCAGGTGTGAACTCGATCGAATACATCTGGGATGCGACTGAAGGTGGTGTCCGAGCTCATCGGCCCCTCTCCGGAATTTAAGGAAATTGGGTAACTTATGTTCCCCAGGGGCCAACCAAGCCTTCACTGCTTACATGACACGACGTGTCGCCGCTGTCATCCGTGCCAGAGGTGGACATATCAGCTATTAGGTGGCTGGTCACAATGTTCTGGCTGATCAGTGCATCCACAAGTCCAACCTTGGTTGAGAAACAGCTTGGCCCCGGAATCTTGGGTTGGAGGGAATCACTCTCATTCCTCTCTCCAATTCACATGAAACACCGCCAGCTTTAGACAAGATATTACTACTGATTTCAAGCGGCTGCATTCAACGTTGCGGAGGACAATTCAAGTGCATGTAGGATGACTTGTGCTGCACAACTACGATGTTTAAACGTATTAAAAAGACAGTAATTTTTGATTAAGACTACAGTAATTCTTAATTCACAAAGTGAATGATTTTTATTCCGATATAAATACTAGGATGCATAATACTCAACAGAAAACTGTGTAGCAGAATTGTTCTGAATCAATTACTTTTTAAAGGGAATTTCTCTCTCTCTCTCTCTCTCTCTCTCTCTCTCTCTCTCTCTCTCTCTTTTCTTTCTTTCTCTGTCGCATTCTCATTTCCCCCCCCCCCCCTCTCTCTCTCTCTCTATCTCTCTCTCTCTTTTCTTTCTTTCTCTGTCGCATTCTCATTTTCCCTCTCTCTCTCTCTCTCTCCCTCTGTCTGTCTCTGTCTTCGGATTTTAGAACTAACATTTATATGGTACATATATATTGCTAGTTGTATTAAAGGCAAGTAGTAGTGGAGACTCAGAAGACAGACTTAACTGAGCTACAACCGAAGTTTAAAATTATGCTAAACTCGAAGGCTAATTTTTTAATCTTCCAGATAGAACGTCTCAAAAACTGGTTATCAAAAAATGAAACATTTACGATGAAATAATACAAAACATCCTTCGCTCAGTTTAACCTCAGATCAAATATTAAACGAGTGATCGTATGTTGAATCCCACTATTTTGTCAATGTAACTTCCAATTAAGGCATTCTGTGTCTCTCTTCTTCTGCGATATATTGTCTTTCTATCGCTCCATGCCTTAACAAGCTCCTCGAGCGGCAATAGTGGGAGTTTGTGTACTTTTCCTTCAGTCTGTTTCTTTGTTTCTTTCGTCGTCTGTGTCATTTCACTCCTTTCAAAGTGACATAATTTTCAGAAGTTATTAGAAATCAATGTTTTTTGGCAGAAAGAGAAATTTGGCAATTTATGGAACATCAAATGCCGAGCTACAGTCAAGCAATGTGTTTGAAACTTCAGTAGATACAGAAAAACAATCAAGTCGTTAGTCTCCAACTTCTCTTTGTTTCTTGCCACAACAGCAAGACCACAAAAGTGAGGTTATATAATTCAGAATACTTAAAAATAGGGTTCACGTTGTGTGGAGGTGAAATGTGTCCAACCGGGAGTGTGTGTGTGATATGTGGAGAAAAAACTTGTCACTGCAGGCATGATACCGAATAAATTGCTGTGGCATATTTTAACAAACACAAACATTTACAAGGAAAATGTTTTGACAATTTCAAAGAAAATCTTAAGACAGAAGAATGAACAGAGCTCTTTGTTTACTAAGAAATTTAAGGCCCAAGAAGCTAGTTATCTTGTAGTGGAAATAATTGCAAAAAATATGTTACCTCTTGTAGCTGCAGAGAAAGCCATCATTCCAGTTTGCTGTGCTAATGTTTTGCCCTGAGTACGAATGTGACGGAAAACAAATTCCCTTGGAAAAGGAACAACGAAACGAAAACTTAATTATTCCGCTCTGCTTTCAACATAAAGAAGCGCTGGTAGCAAAAACCATTAGCTGGCCACACAGGAGAGTGTTTCCGCCACAGGCAAGAACCGCAGGTCAAGTCTGTGGATATCTCTGAGTGATCGATCTGAGGCGGCCGTGGTGGCCGAGCGGTTCTAGGCGCTTCAGTCCGGAAACGCGCGACTGCTACGGTCGCAGATTAGAATCCTGCCTGGGGCAGGCATGGATGTGTGTGATGTCCTTAGTTTAGTTAGGTTTAAGTTGTTCTAAGTTCTAGGGGATTGATGACCTCAGATGTTAAGTCCCATAGTGCTCAGAGCCATTTGAACCATTTGAACACCCCCAAAAACATATGTTTTTCATATGAGGTGTATTGTGCTGCCATCTTCTTCCAGGTACTCCACACCAGCGACCTCAGTAGTCATTAGAGAGAGCTGAATGGTGCACTCCGCGGAACTCACGGACTTCGAACGTGGTCAGGCCATCGGGTGTCATTTGAGTCATACGTCTGTACACGACGTTTCCATACTCCTAAACTTCCCTACGTCCATTGTTTCCGAAGTGAAGTGGAAACGTGGAGGGACACAAAAGCGTACAGGCCGACCTCGTCTGTTGACTCAAAGAGACCGCCAACATTTGAAGAAGAAGAAGAAGAAAAAAAAGGTTCAAATGGCTCTGAGCACTATGGGACTTAACATCTGTGGTCATCAGTCCCCTAGAACTTAGAACTACTTAAACCTAACTAAGGACATCACACACATCCATGCCCGAGGCAGGATTCGAACCTGCGACCGTAGCAGTCACGCGGTTCCGGACTGAGCGCCTTAACCGCGAGACCACCGCGGCCGGCGGCAACATTTGAAGACGGTCGTAGTGTGTTGTAGGCAGACATCTGTCCAACCTTCCTGGAAGATTAAAACTGTGTGCCTGGCCGCGATTCGAACTCGGGAACTTTGCCTTTCGCAGGCAAGTGTTCTACCGTCTGAGCTACCCAAGCACAACTCCCGCCCCGTTCTCACTGCTTTACTCCGCCAGTACCTCGTTTTCTACCTTTCAAAGCTGTGAGGAGATGGCGTGAGTCGTCCTTGCGTAGCTCAGACGGTAGAGCACTTGCTTTGAAAGGCAAAGGTCCTGAGTTCGAGTCTCGGTCTGGCACACAGTTTTAATCTGCCAGGAAGTTTCATATCAGCGAACACTCCGCTGCAGAGTGAAAATTTCATTCAGCTCGATCCAGAATATCACACAGGAATTCCAAACTTGATCAGGATCAACTGCAAGTACTATGACAGGCGGGAGGTGAAAAAACTTGAATTTTATGGCCGAGCGGCTGCTCATTAGCCACACATCACGCCGGTAAATGCCAAACGACGCTTCGCTTGGTGTAGGTAGCATAAACATTGGATGATTGAACAGTGGGAAAACGTTGTGTGGAGTGACGAGTCACTGTGCATAATGTGGCGATCCGATGGCAGGGTGTGGGTATGGCGAATGCCCGGTGTACATCATCAGCCAGCGTATGTAGTGCCAACAGTAAAATTCGGAAGCGGTGGCGTTATGGTGTGGTCGTGTTTTTCATGGAAGGGGCTTGGACCCCTTGTTGTTCTGCGTGGCTCTATCAAAGGACAGACCCACATTGATGTTTTAAGCACCTTATTGCTTCCCATTATTTAAGAGCAATTCGGGGATGGCGACTGCATCTGTCAACACGATCGAGCATCTGTTTATAATGCACGGCCTGGGCGGAGTGGTTACATCCCTGTAATGGACTGGCCTGCACTGAGTCCTGACCTGAATCCTTAGAACACCTTTGGGATGTTTTGGAACGCCGACTTCGTGCCAGGCCTCACCGACCGACATCGATACCCCTCCTCAGTGCAGCACTCCGTGAAGAATGGGCTGTCGTTCCCCAAGAAACGTTCCAGCACTTGATTGAACGTATGCCTGCGAGAGTGGAAGCCGTCATCAAGGCTAAAGGTGGGTCAACACCACACTGAATTTCAGCATTACCGATGGAGAGCGCCACGAACTTGTAAGTCATTTTCAGCCAGGTGTCCGGATACTTTTGATCACATAGTGTAACTTACAATAATGAAGATAGTACAAGCAACATTTTATTGGCGCTCATTATAGTGTTGATTTATACAATTCATCCCCCTGGCTCCCTCTACGTTTCTTGCAGGAGATTTACAATTTTTGGAGCTTATTTCTGTATTTATTGAACGTAGTTTTAAACTGTCTCTGGAGCTACATCATAATGTTTATGTTTGTCACCAAATGCCTGTCATTTTTATTTTAATAAATAAAGTATCATCATTAGTTTGTAATGAAACATATTTACAATCAGGCTTGCTTTGTGCATCCAAAAACAATTCGTTACAAAATATGTTGATGTTACTTACGATATATCCTGTCCGATTTTCGCTCACTCCAGGAAACGTCATTTGCAGCATGTTTATTAGGTGTTCCCTCGTTTGGAACTGTTGTTAATTTTTATAGCACTTTGTTACACCGTTGGAACACCGTCCAGACATGTTTCGACCATCTCTTAGTACGCCCTATTTCTTTACATTCTTGTTTAAGTAACGTTCATGTGTCAGTTTTCACAAACAAGGTAGCCTATTTCACGGTATAGTTGTCTAAATCTTTCGACGTGGTCATTGGTCTAACCTTTATTATACTTTATTAAAACGTGCTGTTACCCGAAGAGCAGTCATTCATCAGCTGCGAATTTCAAGGAACGAAGGAAGGGAGATTAGGTTTAACGTCCCGTCGACATCGAGGTCAGATCACAAGCTCGGATTGTGTCAAGGACGGGGAAGGAAATCGGCCGTGCCCTTTCAAATGAACCATTCCGGCAACTGTCTAGAGCGATTTAGGTTCAAATGGCTCTGAGCACTACGGAACTAAACATCTATGGTCATCAGTCCCCTAGAACTTAGAACTACTTAAACCTAACTAATCTAAGGACATCACACAACACCCAACCGATTTAGGGAAATCACGGAAAACCTAAGTCTGGATGGTTGGAGGCGCGTTTGAACCGTCGTCCTCCCGAATGCGAGTCCAGTGTGCTAACCACTGCATCACCTCGATCGGTGCAAATTTCAAGTATCGCCTGCATTCCTCGGGTTGCCATGTTAAAATTTGCTTCTTTTGGAAAAACAAAGCGGAGTTTATACACTGTCACCACGCCAGCATTGTAAGGCAGTTGCAATTTTGATATAATACTGAAATAGTGATTCGTTAAACGAAAAACTGAGGACAAATCTGGCCAAAAAGCTTATGAAAAAGGAAATTCTCGGTATAAATATAAAAGTGTAGTTTCTTCACTTATCTTGATGCAAAGTCACTCTAATTCACATTTCACCGGCTATCGATGACACATAAAAAATTACATAATTCCATTGCAATAGTCAGCAGTTACTCATATATCGTGGCAGATAAGAAAGTTTCGCGTGTTTACCATACGGCAAATTGCTCTTCTCCTTGTGTGCTATCATTTGTGAAACTCTCGTTTCGATATCTCAAACGCTTGTGATATATGCTGGCTGCGATTGTAATCTTATCGCCGGCGCGCGTGATCGCAGATGAATGCGCTACGTAACACCAGTTTTCTCGAGATTGGTGGTAGAGGCCTCGTCCCAAGTCTAAAGCAAAATTCAGTATGTTAGCTAAATTTCATACGCAGCAATATATGGTTTAATATACATGAAACGCAAATTCATAGCTATCCCTATTCTTCGTTGCACACGTTTCGAATTTCAGGGAGTGTGTCACTTATATGCGAAATACCATTAGACTACTTATATACGAAATACCACAATAACTATGACCATTAGCGAAATGATTGGGCCTTCGTCATGACGCTGACATATAAAGCTGTACCTGACATACAAACCAATTCTTTTTTATGGAAAAGTTTCTTCAAAACTGCATGAGAAAGATTGCAGTGTATCCAACGTGTGCGCGCAGTTCTGCTGGAGTAGAGCGTCAGCCACTGACTCTCCGAAAACTCACGGACTCGACTGAACGAGGCCCGTCGCAGAAATCCTTCCGTGTGTGTACCTTTTGAGGAGCTGGATCGGCAGTTCATAGAAATGCGGGTAACGGTCTAAACGTTGTGCATCCACTAACGTACAGGCGGAGACTGTAGGCCTTCAAGAATCCACCTAATATGTCCGTGACTCGTCGCTAAAATTCGCTCGTGTCTGCCCAGCTATTGGATACATTACATTAAGAGCAAGCCCCTCATGACAAGATTTTTCATTTAAATGTACGACGAGCTAGGAACAGCTTAGTAGACAATTCCTTCATACTCTGCTCGCTATCCAGAGGTAGAATCCTTAGTCGCGTGTATGAAGCAATGGCGCATTTATTTAAGAAACAAAACGAAGCCGAATTTGTGGACGCATTAAAAGACGAGCTCTAGAGCACAGAGCAAGCTTTCGTTTTTGATTTATTTGAAACTCAACAAGAGAAACGCGAATCTACAGCCTAAGGGTACAAATCCCATTACTCTCACAGACAAAACTGCAACGTTAAGAGGTAAAGTCGCTGTATGGTTGACATAAACAAGAGAAAGCCATTTTGAAATGTTTCCATTTCTAAACATGCATTAGAAACAAAATACAACCATTGATTCAAGACCACTTAGTGAAATTGAAACACTAGATGTAAAACACTATGACTGGTGAGAAATCTTTTTGCTTTTTCCGGTAATTGTGAACTTCAACTTGTTGAAGAGGAGGGATGGCAGACCTGAAGGACAATGAAACCTTAAAACTTAAGTACTAAGAATCAGCTTTATGTAAATTCTGGATTTTTATTCAATAAGATTACCCTCACGTAAGTAAAATAGTACTCATCGTTTTGCTGAAGTTTTCTGCAACATATTCATCTGAAAGCGCATTTTCTATTACGACTAATAGAGAAACAGCATAAAAACTCATCGGATTTCAAACCGCGTCGTTTCCAATAAAATTGTCGATCATTCGATGTCTGTCTCTGCCACCGTCTTCAGGAGTAAAAACCACTAACTGCTGGGGCTGGTACGATTATCCACTTACATAGGTTCGATTGCATTACCTGGTACCAATTAGAGAGGCCCGGGTCGACGCGTGCGTGGGAGATGAGTTGGACACTTCACAGCAGCTCCGGTCCGCCGCGGTACCCAGTGACGTCAAGAGGCGCGAGGAGCCGGCGCCACGTTTGAAACTGTTGCTCCCGCCACCTTACAGGCTTCAAGCACCCTTCTTTGCTCTCTTTCGATATCCGGATCCCGCCCCCACGCCCTACCAAGTGTGGACCCTGGTCTGTGTTAAAATTTATACTGTTTATTTTAATCCATGCCACCTCTTTTATAACTGAATCTCAATATTTCTGCGCATGAGCCGACTCTCGCCTTTTCAAATTGTATATTGTGTCCTCATTCCAGGCAACGCTCAGCTGTAGGCCACTTGTAAAGCTCCTTTTGTTTAATATGTCGCTTGTGCTCGGTACAACGCTTCGCAACTGTGCGTATTGCCGTACATACGTGCAGCTGCGTTCACAAGGGACACCATACACTCCGGGCACACAAAGAGCAGTGTCATCTTCAACAGGGCGCAGCATATCTCGTATCTTGGGTACGGACTGGAACACTGGTGTCAGTCCATATCTCTGCAGCAAACGTCCTAACTTGTTGCTCGTTGGCCGCGCGGTATTAGCTGAGCGGTCTTGGGCGCTGCAGTCATGGACTGTGCGGCTGGTCCCGGCGAAGGTTCAAGTTCTCCCTCGGGCATGGGTGTGTGTGTTTGTCCTTAGTATAATTTAGGTTAAGTAGTATGTAAGCTTAGGGACTGATGACCTTAGCAGTTAAGTCCCATAAGATTTCACACACATTTGAACATTTTTTTGTTGCTCGTTGCCCCAAAGTGTGGCAAGAAAGCAGCCGGCTTTGCCTGAAGCGGATTCACAAGGCGTCCTTCTTCGGTGTCACGTGGTAGCGTTTACGCCCTCTCTCTTGCTGTAACCACTCTCTCTGAACAGCTGTCTCAAATGCTGCAATTGAGACTGTAGGTGGTCGTTATCAGAAACAGCTTTTGCTGTCTGTACTAACGTGTTCAGGTCCAATTTCTTGTGTACAGGCTGGTGAAAACTATCGGCGTTCAAGTATCGATCAGTGTGTATCGATTTCCTGTACACTGAGTGACCAAACTGGCCCCTGCCTCCGCTCAGTTACAACATCCAAGAACGGTGTATTTTCACCTTGATCCCATATCAGGAAGGTATCATCGACGTACCTTAGGAAACAAGACGGCACAACTCCGCATAGTTCAGAGACTGCTCCTGAAGTGCAGCGTGAACAAGTTCATGACCGCCGGAGACAGCGGTGATCCCATCGCAGTGCCATCCCTCGTTTCGTAATATTCGTAGCGATACCAGAAGCACGTTGTCGTTGAAATATGACGGAACAATTCGATGATTCTAGGAGCAAACTGTTCGGCCAAAAGATTCAGCGTGTCTTGTACTGGAACCCTCCTAAAATGTGACACAACATCCAGACTAATCGTTACGTCGTTTCGACCTATTTTCGTTTTCTCGAGTGTTTCAACAGACGTCTGCGAATTTACAACATGATCTTCAGTGTGTCCCAGTTGTGTTGCTTATAACCCGGCCAGGTGTTTTGCCAGTTTATACGTGGGTGAACTGATGGCGCTAACAGTGGGTCTAAGAGGGACGTTATCCTTGCGTACCTTCGGCAGTCCATAAAGCCGGCGAGGTCTGGCGGCACGGCGCATTAATTTCTTCAGCACTTCATCTGATAAACCAGAGTTCTTTAATAACTTCCCTGTCTTTCAGACAGTGGCCTGTGTCGGATTGCGACTAAGCTTCCGGTTCCAGCCATATCAGATGATAGCCCTCAGTGTTCATAACTTCGGTGGCGTTTCCTTTGAGGCTGGCAAGACAACCAAGTCGTCGTTCTCCAGTAATAAGTGTAAGCCACGTCGTTCGTCATGGCTAATATTAGATTTTGGTGGCTTAGCTTTCGCCAGTTTACGGCTGGTGGCTACCCTGACGTCCTCAGCTGTGTTGTACGAGAGATGCTGGATGCACTATTTAGAAGATAACGCGTACCGGAAGGTTAGTCGTGATCCGACACAGGCCATCGTCAGATAGACGGAGAACCAATTGAAGTACTCTGGTATGCCAGACAAATTGGTGAAGAAATTAATGCGTCGTGCCGCGAGACGTTCCTGGCTTTATGGACTGCCGAAGGTACATAAGGATAATGTCCCTCTTAGACCCATTGTTAGTGCAATCAGTTAACCTGGCCACTTTATATTTAAGAAAACTCACTCTGAATATCACGATGAAACTGAAAATAGGTAGAAACAACTTAATGATTTGTCTGGATTTTGTGTCACTTTTTACGAGGGTGCGAATATAAGACGCGCTGGCTTTTTTTGCCCGACAGTTTCCACCTGGAATCATCGAGTTGTTCCGTCAGACCTCCACGGTTTATGATTTTCCACAGACAGATGGTAGCGTCCTCTTAGGCCCTGATAGTGCAACTAGTTCGCCCAACTTTTCTTTTTTTTTTTTTTTTTTTGCGCCCTGTCACGAATTCCTCTCCTGTGCCAACTTTTTCTTCTCCTACTAGCGCATGCTATCTACTTCCTCAATTATTTGCGGGTGTATTCCAGTTTTTACCCTCTACAGCTCTCTCTGATACCTTGAAAGTTATTCCTTAATGTCTTCACAGGTGTCCTATCATCCTGTCCCGTATACTTCTCAGTGTTTTCCATATATTTCTTTCCCCTCCAATTCTGCGCAGAACCTCCTCCGTCCTTATCTTATGAGTCCACCTAATTTTCAAAATTCGTCTGTAGACATCACAAATGCTTCGGTTCTCTTCCGTTCCGGTTTTGGCACAGATGTGTCTCAGTACTATACAATGCTGTGCGCCATACGTATATCCTTAGAGATTTCTTCCTCGAATTGTTATATTCGGCAGTAGTAGACTTCTCGTGGCGAGGAATGACCTTTTCGCCAGAGCTAGTCTCCTTTTTACGTCCGCCTTATTGAGTCCGTCATGGCTTATTTTGCTGCTTATGTAGCAGAATTCCTTAACTTCATCTATTTCGTGACCATAAATCCTGATGTTAAGTTTCTTGCTGTTCTCATTTCTGCTACTTCACATTACTTTCGTTTTTCTTCGTTTTCGTATCAATCCATATTGTGTACTCATTAGACTCTTTATTCCATTCAGCAGATATTGTAATTCTTCTTACTTTTAGTGAGTATAGCAACGTCATCAGTGAATCTTATCATCCATATCCTTTCACCTTGAATTTTAACTTTACTCCTGAACCTTTCTTTTATTTGCTTCACTGCTTCTTCAGTGTATGAACAAAAGGGGTGAAAGACTACATCCCTGTCTTGCAGCCTTTTAATCCGAGCACTTCGTTCTTGGTCTTTCACTCTTGCTGTTCTCTTTTGGCGCTTGTTGTATATTATGCGCCCCATCCTATAGCTTACTCCTATTTTCCTCAGAATTTTGAACATCTTGCTCCATTTGTCATTGTTGAACGCTTTTTCCAGATCGATAAATCCTATAAACATGTCTTGATTCTTTTTCAGCTTGCATTATCAACCGCACCGTCAGAACTGCCTCTGGTGCCTTTACCTTTCCTAAAGCCAACCTGATCGTCATCTAACAAATCCTCAATTATCTTTTCAATTTCTCTCTCTATATACATTCTTGTTAGCAACTTGGATACGTGAGCTATTAAGCTGATTGTGCAATAATTCTCGCACATGTCGGCTCTTGCAATCTTCGGAACTGTGTGGCAGATATTTTGTCCGAAAGTCAGATAGTGTACGGCCAGACTCATATATTTCACACGTCAACGTAAATAGCCATTTTGTTGCTACTTACCGCAATGATTTTAGAAATTCTGATGGAATGTTACCTGTCGCTTCCGCCTCATTTGATCTTAAATCCTCCAAAGCTCCTTTAAACTGTGATTCTAATACTGGAGCCCCGATCTCTTCTGTATCGACTCTGTTTCCTCTTCTGTCGTTCATCTGCTTAGCCTACCGTGCAGCAGGCCCCCTGGCTCGGTGCCCGGCCTGATTGGAGAAATTCTCCGCCCGTTGTGTTGTCCTCATGCCCACCATCGCCGACGCGCGAGTCGTGTCACCTGAAGTAAGACTTGCACCCGCCAGCCGAACGTCTTCACGGTCAACGATCTCACACGATCATTTCATTTTCTTTCTTCTTCTGTCGCATCACACAAATCTTTCGCCTCATAGAGACCTTCGATGTACTCTTTACACATATCTGCTCTCTCTTTTGCATTTAACAGTGGAATTCTCATTGCACAATTTATGTTACACACGCCGATTTAATTTCACCGAAGATTGTTTTGTCTTTCCTACAGGCTCAGACAGTCTTTCCGACAGTCATTTCCTTCTCGAGTTCTTCACATTTTTCGTGCAATTTCGCAGTAGCTTCCTTGCACTTCCTATTTGTTTCATTTCTAAGCGATCTGTATTTCCTAAATTTCCCTGAACGTTTTTCTGCTTCCTTCTTCCATTTACCAACAGAAGTATTTCTTCTGTTACCCACTGCTTCTTCGCAATTACATTCTTTGTACCTATGTTTTTCTTTCCAACTTCTGTGATTGCCATTGTTAGAGATGTCCATTTCTTTTCAACTGAACTACCTGCTGAACTATTCATTATCGCAGTATCTGTAGTCTCGGAGAACTACGAGCGTATCTCTCCATTCCTTAGCACTTGCGTATGCCGTTGCATTGCTTATTGACTCTTCCTGAATAACCTCTCAAACTTTAACCTAGTCTTCATCATTACTAAATTGTGATCTGCGTCTGTATCTGCTCCTGGGTACGCCTTAGAATCCAGTATCTGATTTCGGAATCTCTGTCTGATCATGATGTAGTCTAACTGAAATGTTCCCATATATCCCGGCCATTTCAAGTACATCTCCTCTTCCTATCATTCTTGAACAGACTATTCGCTATTACTAGCTGAAATTTGTTGCAGAATTCAATTAGTCTTTATCCTATCTCATTCCTAGTCCCAAGCCCTTATTGTCCCCTACAAATGCATTGCAGTCCCCCGTGAAGATTAGGTTTTCAGTTCGCTTTACGTGCTGAACTACCTGCTCAATATCCTCATGTACTTTCTCTATCTCTGCATCTTCGTCCACCTACAGACTGACAAAACACCTGGACGGTTTATAAGCAACAAAACCTGGAAACTGTGAGCATCATGTTGTAACAGGCAAACATTTCTTGAAACACTTAATAAAACGAGAACGGGCCGAAACGACATAATTGTTAGTCTGGATGTGGTGTGCCAGTGCGGGACACGCTCGATCTTTTGGCTCGACAGTTCCCAACTGGAATCATCGAGTTGTTCCTTGGTGTTCTAACGACAACTTACTTCTTGTATCGGTACGAGTATTACGAAACGACGGACGGCACTGCAATGGTATCACCACTGTCTCCGGCAGCCGCGAATTTCTTTGTGAAGCACTTTCAGGAGCAGGCTCTGAATATGCAACGTAGCTTCCATCTTGCTTCCTAAGGTACGTGTAGATACCTTCCTGTTTTCCTGCCATACAGTGGGGCAACAAGCAGCAAGTTAAGACGAATGCTGCAGACACATGGGGTGAGACGAGTGTTCCGGCCTGCCCCCAAGTAACGACATATGCTGCACCCTGTTAAAGACGACACCGCTCTTCGTGCGCCTGGAGTGTCCGTTGTGAATGCGACAGCACGTATGCAGGACAATTCGCGCAGCTACAGAGCGCTGCGCCGAGCACAAGCGGCATATTAAGCAAAGGAGCTTGACAAGTCGGCCACATCTAAGCATTGCCTGGACTAAGGATCCAAAATACAGTCTGATAAGAAGGGAGCCTTGGCTGATGCACCGAAATATTAGGATTCTGTCACAAAAGAGGCGGCTTGGATTCATATAAACAGTAAAACATTAACAGAGACCAGGATGCACACTTAGTAGAGCTTGGGGCGGACTTCGGATATCGAAAGAGAGCAAAGACGAACGCGTGACGCCTGTAAAGAAGCGGGAGCAGCAGTTTCAGAAGTGAAATGTTATTCGTTTACACTTCGACTGTAACCATAATGACGAGTACACCGCTACTCGCGCCACTTGAAGGTAGTCGGCCCCGCGCGAGGCCTACCGAGTCTCTCTCGGGAGCCTCGGCCTCACGGCGGGCCGGAGCTGCTATGAAGCGTCCAACTCGCTTTCCGCGCACGCGTCGTTCCGGCACTCTCTAATTGGTGCCAGATGCTGCAGTCGAACCTATATACAGGGTGTATCAAAAATGACCGGTATGTTTGAAACGGCAATAAAAACTAAACGAGCAGCGATAGAAATACACCGTTTGTTGCAATATGCTTGGGACAACAGTACATTTTCAGGCGAACAAACTTTCGAAATTACAGTAGTTACAATTTTCAACAACAGATGGCGCTGCAAGTGATGTGAAAGATATAGAAGACAACGCAGTCGTGGGTGCGCCATTCTGTACGTCGTCTTTCTGCTGTAAGCGTGTGCTGTTCACAACGTGCAAGTGTGCGGTGGACAACATGGTTTATTCCTTAGAACAGAGGATTTTTCTGGTGTTGGAATTCCACCGCCTAGAACACAGTGTTGTTGCAACAAGACCAAGTTTTCAACTGAGGTTTAATGTAACCAAAGGACCGAAAAGCGATACAATAAAGGATCTGTTTGAAAAATTTCAACGGACTGGGCACGTGACGGATGAACGTGCTGGAAAGGTAGGGCGACCGCGTACGGCAACCACAGAGGGCAACGCGCAGCTAGTGCAGCAGGTGATCCAACAGCGGCCTCGGGTTTCCGTTCGCCGTGTTGCAGCTGCGGTCCAAATGACGCCAACGTCCACGTATTGTCTCATGCGCCAGAGTTTACACCTCTATCCGTACAAAATTCAAACGAGGCAAACCCTCAGCGCCGCTACCATTGCTGCACGAGAGACATTCGCTAACGATATAGTGCACAGGATTGATGACGGCGATATGCATGTGGGCAACATTTGGCTTACTGACGAAGCTTATTTTTACCTGGACGGCTTCGTCAATAAACAGAACTGGCGCATATGGGCAACCGAAAAGCCCCATGTTGCAGTCCCATCGTCCCTGCATCCTCAAAAAGTACTGGTTTGGGCCGCCATTTCTTCCAAAGGAAACATTGGCCCATTTTTCAGATCCGAAACGATTACTGCATCACGCTATCTGGACATTCTTCGTGAATTTGTGGCGGTACAAACTGCCTTAGACGACACTGCGAACACCTCGTGGTTTATGCAAGATGGTGCCCGGCCACATCGCACGGCCGACGTCTTTAATTTCCTGCATGAATATTTCGATGATCGTGTGATTGCTTTGGGCTATCCGAAACATACAGGAGGCGGCGTGGATTGGCCTCCCTATTCGCCAGACATGAACCCCTGTGACTTCTTTCTGTGGGGACACTTGAAAGACCAGGTGTACCGCCAGAATCCAGAAACAATTGAACAGCTGAAACAGTACATCTCATCTGCATGTGAGGCCATTCCACCAGACACGTTTTCAAAGGTTTCGGGTAATTTCATTCAGAGACTACGCCATATTATTGCTACGCATGGTAGATACGTGGAAAATATCGTACTATAGAGTTTCCCAGACCGCAGCGCCATCTGTTGTTGACAATTGTAACTACTGTAATTTCGAAAGTTTGTCTGCCTGAAAATGTACTGTTGTCCCAAGCATATTGCAACAAACGGTGTATTTCTATCGCTGCTGCTTTAGTTTGTATTGCCGTTTCAAATATACCGGTCATTTTTGAAACACCCTGTAAGTGGAAAGCCGTACCAGCCCCGGCAGTTAGTGGTTTTTACTCCAGAAGACTATGGCGGAGATAGCCGTCAAAAGCGCAAGAGTTTTATTCGAATTGAAGCGGTTTGAAAACCGTAAAGATTTTATTCAGACATGCTCCAGCGAAAAACTTTGGGTTCTAATATAGAAAGAATTAAACGTGGAAGAGTGAAAGAAGTGTGATGAGATTTTGTGAATTCGTCCACATCCGAGCTAACATAAAACAGATTTATGATGCTTGTCGACCCGACGTGAGTCATCGATTTCACTAGAATATGAGAAATTTTATATCTGTGGAAAAGTGTTTAATTTATAATAATACTGTACTTAGATAAAAAGTATAAAAATTAATGTTTCTTCAAAATGTTTTTAACAATACAGTCTCTCTCATTAATATTAGAAAAAGTGTGTCTTCTGAAACTAGGCGTTATAGAAGGGTCTCGTCGTGAGGAAAAGTTTGGAAAGTTCTGATTTAAGAAAAAGAACGTTGTGAGCTACATCTGTCCGTAAATCGTTGTGAATGCTTTATTACGCAACTGTCCCTGTATTGTGTTTCTGAGGCGAAGAAGGGAAACTGCCAACTAATCGGCTAATTGGTTGAGGTAAACCAGGTAAAATACACATACCGGATGGCCAGTGTATTAGATGAACCTTCGTTTGTCAGTCGCGCGAATTAGACACATTTCTCGCAAAACAATGTTCCAGATCTACGTAAATTTCACATTACAAGAAGTGCGTGATAGTAATTCATTGGTTTTATTTGTTTACTTCGTAAAGTTCCATGTAAAGATGTGAGTCAAAGCTATTTGGTTATGTGATGAATTACTACCTAATTAACATTAATCCGATCAAAAAATTCAAACGATGACTGTAAAAATTGAAAAAAGAGAGAAAACATAGATTAGGTAACAGTGTACTGAAGATTAACGATAAAACTTGCATGCATTTTATTTCGTGAACCGTTCAAGGTATCTAAAAGAGGTTTGCGGCTTATAATAGTAAGGACGGGTGAAGGAAATTTTGTTGGCTTGTTTAATCCACTTCACTCTTGTATCAGCCGAGATATTTTTACTGGCATTCGAAAGCGCTTGAAAAGACAAGTGCAATGATACAATGCTATGGAGGTATAATAAGACGACTACGTAGTACTTTGCTTCGAAGCCGCCGCCGGCGAGTTGTGTAGCCACTACATGTTAGCAGATACTGTGTGCAGTTGCTACTTGTGTGTACAGTTGTTTCTTGTGTTTACAGTTGCTTCTAGTTCTTAATTTCCGTCGTGTCCATGCAACAGTTGTTTTAGTTAGAAAATATTACCGTACTGTGAATAAACAGTGCCATGAAGGCATTTTCAGTCTTTTTTCTCTTAAAGCCCTATTTGATTCAGTAACACTACGCATTTGGCCTCGTTAATGCACCTTTCTTTTTTTACCCGTTTCGAATAACCAAGCAGGGAAGAATGTATGTGAAAAGCCTTCTTTCGTAATCTAGTACTGTCCTCTTCCCGAAAATCCTGTGAACATGTATTGCTGTGTCGGGACCGTTTGCAATATTTCCTTCTCATAGCATTCAACCAGGGCGTTCTTTGGGCTTTGGTAATAGGAAGTCTAAAGTAATATTTCAAAAATAAAACCATTACAGTAAAAGTAACCAGCGCAACTACAATTCGTGATTATTACACAAAAGTATTTCTTGCACGAGTTCGCTCACGAGTGAAATTTTATTCCTTTACACTGAGACTATAAGCAGGAAGACCAGTACACCAGCAAATGATGGAGGCTGGCATTTTTTGCTATAAAAAAGCTTCCACCGGAAACTAATATTTGGGGCTAGTAACATGGTGGACGTCGCCTTCAAGTTGTGACGTTATGACAACACTCCGTATAGTACCTCCTTGTACTAACGCTTCTTAATGTTGGCGCTGAAACTTTTCGCGAAAGTAGCCGAGAAATAAGCTGCAGATGAACAGAAAGACGGCCGGAAGCGGCCAAATGGGTCTCTCTAGCCTCGGGGCTCCATCGTTGTGTCAATTATTTATTTATTTTTACAAAAGCTGTTCACTGAAGCACCAGTACGTAGATACAACTGTGAAAGCCGTTTCTGATTTGCAAGAAGTTGACATGCAGCAATCGCAGTTGACCTTCGTCGTATAAAGTGCGCTCAAGAGCAATTAAGTTTAATCACAGCAGCATGTCTTCTTGCTGCATACAGCGACGGAGAGCCTGACGTGAGAGACCCACTCAGCGGTGTTTACACTGCAAAAGTCGATTGCAGCCGCCTCAGCTCTCAACTCCAGCTCATTTCTCGGACACTTCTGCGAAAAGTTTCAACGCCAGCACTAACAAGCGTTGCGTCAGTGTACTCCTCGACTTCTCAAGAGCTTTCAAATGCCGTCATAAACTACAGCGTTCTGTTTTAAATTTAAAAAAATAAAAAATACTTGATTCAGTTGTCGGTCTCCGCGAGAGTTAAGTGGATTAAACAAGGCGACAAAGCTTACATGTCCCTATGCTTCTTTAGTTTCCCTAAAACCTCTGTTGGATACCTTGAACGGTTCAAGAAAGAAAAGTTGTGCGTATTACGTGATTCCCCCAGTATTATAAATAGTGTGGTATGGAACTATATAGTGTGTTATATTCGAAGACTCTTAAACTACCGCGAGGAAATCCTGTGCAGAGTTTTTAAGAATGTGTCACAAAGAAGCATTTAAATTTAGATTTCAAAATATAAAATTTGTCAGAGTGTGTAGTTCTGCAGTGAGCCATTGAAAATTAATCTTTTAATGTCTGCTCTCAGTGCCAATCAAGTAAGCCAGTGACCACTCTCTCTGCTCTTCGACACACCTGTTCGTCGCGCATAAAACACACACACACACACACACATAGATTCTGAAGTGTGTATAGTATGTGATCAAAAGTATCCGGACACCCCCAAAAACTTAGGTTTTTCATAGTAGGTGCAGTGTGCTGGCACCTACTGCCAGGTACTCCATATCAGCGACCTTATGAGTCATTAGACATCGTGAAAGAGCAGAATGGGGCGCTCCGCGGAAAACACGGACTCCGAACGTGGTCAGGTGATTGGCTGTCACTTGTGCCATACGTCTGTACGCGAGATTTCCACACTCCTAAACATCGCTAGGTCCACTGTTTCCGATGTGATAGTGAAGTGGAAATGTGAAGGAGCACGTACAGACAAAAGCGTACAGGCCGACCTCGTCTGTTGAGTGACAGAGACCGCCGACAGTTGAAGAGGGTCGTAATGTGTAATAGGCAGAGATCTATCCAGACCATCATACAGGAATTCCACACTGCACCAGGATCCTCTGCGGGTACTATGACAGCGGGAGGTGAGAAAACTTGGATTCCACGTTCGAGTCACACATGACGTCGGTAAATGCCAAACGACGCCTCGCTTGAACGATTGAACGGTGGAAACACGTCGTGTGGACTACTGTAACACCCTAATGAACCCCAAAACCCAATTAGGAAAGACCACCATGATGTAAAGCAGAAAAAAGTTATCCTGGCAGGTACGACAACTTGCCAATGACATAACACCAGAAAGTCTTGATAAACACCAACATTAAGTACTAAAGAGTGTGTTTTGGTAGAAAGGAAGGAGAAAGAAAGGTCATCTCTAGTTATCAGTGAAACATCTAAGTAATAATTGCAATTTAATACCATGAAAGTTAAATCCAAAGAAATGTCGGTCAGAGATAAATTTTATGTGGAAGAGAGTTATAAACGCAACGAAGAAATTCAATTCGTCTACAGTACTCATTCAGGGAAAAGTAAGTCGCTTGCTAGCTATCGTGCTATCAAGTCATACGAGAGCAGCTCTAGCTATAGTTGAGCGAACGGAGCGCGACGAGATTGTTTTACTTTCAAGAGTCGTTGTTGCGTGACGTAGACGCACGTATTTTGTGAACTGATATTCAGACTAGATACTTGAACCGAGATAGTATGCCGGCTGTGTATACCGAGTTGTTGGACTATATTAACGGAAGTAGGCAATATTGGACTCAACATCCATATAAGTGAACTTATAGAAAAGAATGGACAAAGTTTCAAAAGACTATAATACACGTTTAGTCTCGAGTAGGAGACATTGACACGAATACATGAAGAAGGTACAATTACGCCGAGGGTTAAAGCTGTCGTAATAGTGACGATACTTGAAACTAACGCAACTTCCAGTGCTAATTAACCGTGTGTGCGTGTGACGTGATGTTTATGAAGTATTTAGCGAAAAGGAACAATAAAATTGTTCATTAAAAGTGGAAATTCAGCGTGTCGCCTCCATCATTCTATGAATTGCTCATCAAAAGTTAATGAATAGTGACTATTTAACTCGGAAGTAAATTCGTGGACTGTTAGTTGTGACAAGGAAGGTTTGGACATACATAATATTACGGCGCAAGATAATTAATACATTGTTAAAGAGTATCTGTGGATCACGCGTCATATAGAGCAAACAATTGGACTTAGCATAGAACAAACAACGACCAATACAATCTGCAATTGTTCTTTTTCGTCGCTTTTAGTGATGTAGACGATGAGCATGAGGGAAGATTCATCAATGACTGCAGTAAAGTGTTATCCTGGCACATTATAATTCAACTTCAAACCATATGAGACAATCAGAGTGCGCATTTCGCATTAATAAGGAAACTGTGCGGTCTCGCAATCTAACTTTAATCATTACGCGAGGAACGATCTCTTAAGAGCTTTTTGAGATCTTGTCTCTCGTTAACCGACGGAGACATCCATCATCGTGCGCCGCGGCTCGACTTCAGCGACCGAGGTGTAGCAGTGACCGCTCCACGGCGTCGACAACACCAGCACTCTGCGGAGAGGGGACGTCACACTACACAATGCGGCGATCCGATGGCAGGCTGTGGGTATCACGAATGACCAGTGAACGTTAGCTGCCAGATGTTTTAAGCAAATTCTTGCTTCCCACTGTTGAAGAGCAATTCGGGGATGGCGATTGTATCTTGCAACACGATCGAGCAACAGTTCATAATGCACGGCCTATGATGGAGTGGTAACACAACAATAACACTCATGTAATGGACTGGCCTGCACAGAGTCCTGACCTGAATCCTATAGAACACCTTTGGGATGTTTTGGAACGCCGTCTTCGTGCCAGGCCTCACCGGCCAACATTGCTACCTCTCCTCAGTGCAGCACTCTGTGACGAATGGGCTGCCATTCACCAAGAAACCTTCCAGCACCTGACTGAACGTATACCTGCGAAAGTGGAAGCTGTCATCAAGGCTAAGTGTGGGCCAACACCATACTGAATTCCAGCATTACCGATGGAGGACGCCACGAACTTGTAAGTCATTTTCAGCCAGGTGTCCAGATACTTTTGATCATATATATATATATATATATATATATATATATATATATATATATAATGTGTGTGTGTGTGTACGTAAATCTGAATGAATGATCCGCGTGTAGTATTATTGTGACGTGTTGTATGAAATAGTCTTTAAAACAGGTAACTGTTAAATACTTTTAACACAGATCTTCTTACAGTCTTTTAAACTGTGAAAATGTTAACACAGACTTATTGCATCCAACACTTCGGTGTGCTAAATAATTGACTATAATTATTCCCTTTTATTGAAGTTACGGTATCGTACAGATACGTTATCATACACCAAAGCAAAAACAACATATTAACATGATCTCTTTTGGTCTCAGGGGTTGAAACTTTGGGGTTCGTGTGTATGTATGTATTTTTATTACCAGCGCACTGGCGTGTTAATTTTAATTGCGTGGAACATATTTAGTTATAGCTTTTTCTGTAATGGCGCCTAAGTGAAAAATAACGTATTCAATATTTGTGACCCAATACGGCAACATTTACATCAGAAAATGAAAATAATGACGGAGACACTTTAATATTTTCATAAATGCATAATCTAAAATTGTTATCTGACCAGTATCTTGGTTAGAAGACCCTAATTACCAAAACTAGTTGTACCGACGGTAGTGGCGGACAACAATAGTGTAAGATCTTAATTAATAAGACTTAATATCTGCAGTAAAAGACCCAATTCTCCTATAAATAAAAGATGGTTTCAATAGTAACAAATAACATTTTCTTTTCTGCAAACGGTTTAGATAAATTAAGAATTATTACACTTATTACAGACCTCGTAATATGGAACGTAGGAAGATTTCGCCTTGCTAGGTCAGCGGTACAAATGGAAAAGGTAGAATGTCTTCTGTTTTATCAGCCAATAAATATTAAGAGCCGGCTGCGGTGGTCTCGCGGTTCTAGGCGCGCAGTCCGGAACCGTGGGACTGCTACGGTCGCAGGTTCGAATCCTGCCTCGGGCATGGATGTGTGTGATGTCCTTAGGTTAGTTAGGTTTAAGTAGTTCTAAGTTCTAGGGGACTAATGACCACAGCAGTTGAGTCCCATAGTGCTCAGAGCCATTTTTGAAATATTAAGATAGTATATATTGTCTTCTTTAATCGTGGTCTATACAGATTGCTTCATGCACTAGTCTTTCAGTGACTGGTATCTTGAATGTTTTGTTTTTTCCCCCCGCATTGCATGTAACACGTGTGAAAATTAATTCTGTCGGATTATACTGACAGTAATATGCGGGTAAACGCAAAACTGTGTGATCACATTAACATGCAAGAAAGTCAAATTTGTACATTCTGGCACATTAATTTTATAAATTAACGAGATAGTAAATCGTGCTTGTTGTATTTGTCATTTTCACTTGATGCACTTGACATGAAAAAATGTCTGCTTTTCACATATTACAGAAAAATATTAAGTCCTTGTTTCAAGTACATTCACAGTGGAAAACATGCTACGAGGTGGCACAACACACTCGAATTTCACCAGTTGTCATATGGTGAAGAAAACTTTCACAATAATAAACCGATTCGGTGTCTAGTTTGTCACTGAGAACATTTTCTGCTTTTTGTGATGCACAAAAATTTCCAGCTCCTCGATTAAATCCCCTGTATATGAATTTTGGAAGTGGTGGAGTATCTTAAGGTCGTCTGTGTTTTTTAATGGGTGTTCAGTGTTTTTTATGGTGTTGCTTTCGCTTATGTTGTAAATTGTCTATGTGTTTAGGAGATGATGTGTTCAGTGTATTTAATTTGAAAATTACTGGCAGTTTGTCCTAAGCAGTAGCGTGAGCAAGTTTTATATGTGATTTTGTATGTCCCTGAGTCTGAGAATTTACCTATTTTATTATGTAAGGCGTGAGAATCTGTTGTAGTTTGTTGTGTGTGGAGAATTCTACTGTCACGTTATGTGACCCAAATAGGTTTGCTACTTTTTGAGAACTATTACCTATGTAAGACTGATTAGAAAGAACCACTAATACAATAAAATGTGTGTCCAGCATACATTCTACTGATCAGGACAGAGAAACTGTTAACAGGGAAGAGTTATACAGAGGTAGAACATCTCACCAAAAGTATCCGAACCCCCCTGTATAATGTAGAAATGACCACTAGATGCCACGAGGGACTGGCCCGCCGGTGTAAAAAGAGACGAGGAGTGTTACGTTGTCAGTAGAGAAACAGTAACAGCAAAATGGGTCGGTCAGTGACTTCAAACGTGGAGCAATCGTAGGATGCTACTCGAGAAACAAATCCATCAGCAACATTTCAACTCTTCAGTAACAGTCCAGATGGGTTGTTTGTGATGTGATCGTGAATCAAGACCGTGTAGACGTCGCGTACTGGCGGAAAGGGACCGCTGTGCATTGCGCAGGATGGCTGTAAAAAATCGCGTGAGATCAGCGGAAAGAGTCCCAAAGTGTTACTAGCAGTCCAGCTGGCACAGTCAGTGCGTATAGGGAGTTAAAAAGAGTAAGCTACAATCGTCAAGTAGCTCCTCATATACAACAAATTTCTGTAGGCAATGCTACGCGACACTCGAAGGGACACGGAGACCAACGCCACGGGACAACGGGTTACTGTAAGCTACTGATATGAAGTGATGTATCACGGTAAAACCTGTCTCACTCCAACTGAACGATTTGTGTTTGGCGACTGCATGGAGAACATCATCTGCCATCATTATAATGCCAACAATGAAGTACGAAGCAGGTAGTGTCACGGCACGGGGATGTTTTTCTTGGTCCCCTTATTGCGCTCAAGGAATGCTAAAGGCGTAAGGATAGGAACATATTTTACAACATTGTGTACTGCGTTTAGTAGAGAAATAGTTGGGCGACGGTGATTATATCAGCATGTCAGTGCAGCCTCCTGTCATAAAGCAGCAACTTGAGGCAGTGGTTTGTGGACAACATTCATAAAATGGACTGGCATGCCCAGAGTCCCCAGTGTAACACCCCTGCGATGATTTACAACATCGACTTCGTTCAAGACCCCATCGTCCAGCATCGCTACCTTCTCCGGTTGCCATTACTGAGGAAAAATTGACTGCCATTACTCCACAGACATTCAAACACGCCACATGAAATGGCTCCAGCGGAGTTCAAGCCCTCATAAACGCGAAGGATGGACACATCCCATATTAATGTCCACTAAAAGTTGTCCGGATAGCGTATAGTAGCAAGCGTTCGTCAAGAATGAGGTAGGAAGAAGGGAGAACGAGACTTGTATAATATTGTCTATGTACCTTCTGTGAGACTCGGCACGGAAATACACTCCTGGAAATTGAAATAAGAACACCGTGAATTCATTGTCCCAGGAAGGGGAAACTTTATTGACACATTCCTGGGGTCAAATACATCACATGATCACACTGACAGAACCACAGGCACATAGACACAGACAACAGAGCATGCACAATGTCGGCACTAGTACAGTGTATATCCACCTTTCGCAGCAATGCAGGCTGCTATTCTCCCATGGAGACGATCGTAGAGATGCTGGATGTAGTCCTGTGGAACGGCTTGCCATGCCATTTCGATCTGGCGCCTCAGTTGGACCAGCGTTCGTGCTGGACGTGCAGACCGCGTGAGACGACGCTTCATCCAGTCCCAAACATGCTCAATGAGGGACAGATCCGGAGATCTTGCTGGCCAGGGTAGTTGACTTACACCTTCTAGAGCACATTGAGTGGCACGGGATACATGCGGACGTGCATTGTCCTGTTGGAACAGCAAGTTCCCTTGCCGGTCTAGGAATGGTACAACGATGGGTTCGATGACGGTTTGGATGTACCGTGCACTATTCAGTGTCCCCTCGACGATCACCAGAGGTGTACGGCCAGTGTAGGAGATCGCTCCACACACCATGATGCCGGGTGTTGGCCCTGTGTGCCTCGGTCGTATGCAGTCCTGATTGTGGCGCTCACCTGCACGGCGACAAACACGCATACGACCATCAGTGGCACCAAGGCAGAAGCGACTCTCATCGCTGAAGACGACACGTCTCCATTCGTCCCTCCATTCACGCCTGTCGCGACACCACTGGAGGCGGGCTGCACGATGTTGGGGCGTGAGCGGAAGACGGCCTAACGGTGTGCGGGACCGTAGCCCAGCTTCATGGAGACGGTTGCGAATGGTCCTCGCCTATACCCCAGGAGCAACAGTGTCCCTAATTTGCTGGGAAGTGGCGGTGCGGTCCCCTACGGCACTGCGTAGGATCCTACGGTCTTGGCGTGCATCCGTGCGTCGCTGCGGTCCGGTCCCAGGTCGACGGCACGTGCACCTTCCGCCGACCACTGGCGACAACATCGATGTACTGTGGACACCTCACGCCCCACGTGTTGAGCATTTCGGCGGTACGTCCACCCGGCCTCCCGCATGCCCACTATACGCCCTCGCTCAAAGTCCGTCAACTGCACATACGGTTCAGGTCCACGCTGTCGCGGCATGCTACCAGTGTTAAAGACTGCGATGGAGCTCCGTATGCCACGGCAAACTGGGTGACACTGACGGCGGCGGTGCACAAATGCTGCGCAGCTAGCGCCATTCGACGGCCAACACCGCGGTTCCTGGTGTGTTCGCTGTGCCGTGCTTGTGATCATTGCTTGTACAGCCCTCTCGCAGTGTCCGGAGCAAGTATGGTGGGTCTGACACACCGGTGTCAATGTGTTCTTTTTTCCATTTCCAGGAGTGTAGTACAAATATAGACAAGACCTTCTTAAAGATGTCTTTAAATTTATCTTGCATGTGTTACTGTGTGACGCAAATAACGCTATCACTTCAGACCACGACGTTATTCAGTGTGTGAAGGAAGGATAGGAGAAAAACTGGCAAGGAGATTTAATTTCAGAAATAAGAAATAAAAACTTTGAAATATGACGACGAGTGTAATTCCGTCGGTGACAACAAAAGACTTTCAAAAAAGGTTATTCATTGACAAAACAACAACGAGGATAACTGGCTGTAGTCGCATTACATCAGGCGATGCTGAGAGAATTAGATCAGAATAACAGACACTGAAAGCATTACATGAGTTCTGTTATTTGATTTGGGTAGTAAAATACACTGATAATAGTAATGGTATTTGGGAATACATTTGACTAGGTAACATATTTAAGTGAGTAACATTTCGAGATCACAGGTTAATGTAAGCGCTAGATAAGCCATTGCAAATGTGAAATGCTGTTACATTAATAACCAGTGTAACCGCCAGAATGTTGAATGCAAGCATGCAAACGTGCGTGCATTGTGTTTTACAAGGTACAAGTGTCAGTTTGTGGGATAGAATTCCATGCCTGTTCCATTTGGTCGCTCAATGCAGGGACAGTTAACGCTGTTTGTGGATGACGTAGGAGTTGTTGTCCGATGGTGTCTCATAACTGTTACATTGGAGACACATCTGGTGATAGAGCAAGCCAAGGCAGCATGTCGACACTGTACAGAGCTTGTTGGGTTACAACAGCGGTATGCGGGCGAGCGTTATCCTGCTGGAAAGCATCCCCTGGAATGCTGTTCATAAATGGCAGCACAACAGGTCGAATCACCAGACCGACGTACAAAGTTACAGTCAGCGTGCGTGGGATAACCACAAAAATGCTCGTGCTATCATACGAAGTCGCTCCCCAGACTCCAGCTGTAGATCCGATATGTCTAGCACGCGAAGAAATTGGTTGCTGGCCATCAACTGGCCACCTTCTAACCAACGAACAGCCATCACTGGGACCTAGGCAGAACCGTTTTTCATAAGAAAACACAATATACCGCCACCCTGGTCTCCAATGAGCTCTCGCTTGACAGCACGGAAGTCGCAAATGGCAGTGGTATTGGGTCAGTTGAATGCACGCTGCACGGCGTCTGGCTCGGAGTTGTCCTTGATGTAGTTGATTTGTAATAGTTCACTATGTCACTATGGTGCTAACTGCTGCTGCAGATGCAGTACGATGCGCCAGAGCAATACTCCAAAGCTGTCTCAGTAGCGCCACGTGGCTGTCGGGGCGTGGTCTTCTTGCGACCGTACTTTCTCGTGACCACCGCTACCAGCACTCAGATACTGTGCCTACATTCCAGCCAAGTCTTTCTGCAGCACCGCAGAAGGAACATCCAGCTTCTCGTAGCCCCATCGAATGACCTCGTTGAAGCTCAGCGAGGTGTTGATAATGCCGTCTTTGGCACCTTAGAGGCATTCTTGACATAAACTCCCCAAGCCATCGCTCACGACCGTTACTGCGTGTATTTAAAGCACGTCTAAAGAGCATCTTTACATTGGCACTATTAGCTCCACTCTTATGCGAGTGGCACATGATTTGAATAGACATCATCTTTCAGATGTAGAAACACGTCTACCAACTTTCGTTTGTGTCGCTCAACTCCTTCTCGGTCGTGAGATTTTTTTTCCCTTCAGTGTAGATGTCGATGACCGATATAGAAACTTTTCGGAAGTTATTCGCCTGGAGTGCTGTCTTGTACGGAAATGTAACGTGGGAAGTAAATATTTCAGGCAAGAAGAGGATATAAGCTTTTGAAACGTGATGGTGCAGGACAATGCTTTGATTTAGATGGACAATGAGGAGAAATAAGAGGAAAAGAAATTTATCGCAAAAATTGAGTAAGAAACGGTTCAGCTGATTGAACACAATCTGAGGCATCAGGGAATGGGTCAGTTTGGTAAAGGAAGGAAGCGTGGGAGATAAAAACTTAAAAACTGTAGATGGAGACTAACTGTTGAGTGCAGTAAGCATTTTCAGATGCTGGATCATGCGTGACGAAACTTCAGCGGCTCGTACCCCTACCCCCCCCCCCCCCCCCCCCCCCCCCCCCCCCGCAAAGTTTGCGCACAACAGACTGGCATAGACATCTGCTTCAAACCACTCTTTGGACTTACGACGTCAACAACAAAACTTCATAGCGCTATTATCAGGTTTCTGCCATAAAACTACTGCCTTTTGAACAGTATTTGTATGTAATTACATTAAGTGAGATCTCCATATGATGCTGAGTTGCCGTATTGCCTCCAAAGTCAGTTTGCAGCGGGCGAGTTACCTCGTGGTCATTTCTCGTACTTGACTGAAACCGGTTCGCCTGAAAAGGCAATACAATCTCACAGTATATCTGTTGGATCACGCTAGACGGAACATCAACAGCTTGCCACCGCACTCGTTTGTATTGAACGCTTACTGGTAGGTTAGAAAAATTTTCCATCTTACAAGAATATGAGACGTAGTCTCAGGACTAAGGCATTGACGACTATACAGTGTGGAGCAAATAAAAGTGACCCGGGCGAGTGGATAGGAACCCGGGCGAGTGGATAGGACTGGAGGAAGAATAGACCTACAGTTACCTCCAACAGAATGGAGCAACTGCCAATACAGCCTGCCGAATCTTCACGCCTGACAAAGTTGTTAGCGGAGATCAGTCGGCTCGCTGCCCTCGTTGGCCATCCAGGTCACCTGATCTGTAAGTGTGCAATTACTTTGTCTGGGGAGCCCTCAAGTCTTAGTTGTATCGCGGCAGCCCTCATAATCTTCAAGACCTGCAGCAGAATATTTCGTATGAGACTGCAGCAATTCCAGCAGTCCAGCTTCGATCTGCCTTCAGCAACTTGCTGACCAAGACCCAAAAGTGCCAAGAGATGAATGGTAGTCATTTTCAAAATCTGCTATAGTCAGATTAGTAGTGTATTGCCTTTCCTCCATTGTGTTTCCTTGTACCCTGGAACTCGGTTCTCTGGGCCCCTTTCAATTACCCCACCCTTTAGTATACGGGTTTATAGACGACACTGCATGCTATTCAGTAAGTATATTTATAATATATGTGTGTGTGTAATACACACTATATGATCGAGAGTATCTGGGCATCTGTCAGTGGATATTGGTATGGAGTGTCAACCCTTCGCCTCAATGACTGCTTGAACTCTGCTGTCTGTGAAGAAATGGCAGCCCAATCTTCCTCAAGAGCTGACACCAGAGAATTGGACGTTGCAAGTCATCTCAAACTTGTTCCATTGGGTCTCTTGGCAGGCCAGTCCATTTTAGGAATGTTGTTGTCCACAAACCATTGCTTGCCGGTTTGTGACAGGGTGCATTGTCGTACTGATGCAGTCATTGTCTTCCAGCTGTTTATCTGCTGTACGCACTACACAATGTTGTAAAATGTGTTCGTATCCTCCCGCATCTAGCACTTTTTGAGCGCAATACGTAGCACTCTCTAAGAAAAACACTCGCATATCGTAACGCCACTTCCTCCGTACGTCACCGTTGGCTCTACTTACAACAGGTAACGTCCTCCAGGCATTCGCCAAAGCCAAACTCTTCCATCAGATTGCCATACGGTAGAGCATGATTCGTCGCTCTAAATCACTCCATTATAGTCAGCCACTGTCCAGTGGTGTCGTTTATTACGCCGCCTGAAGTGTCGCTTAGCGCTGATTAACAAATGTGTGGCAGAAGAGGAGCTGCTCGACCATTTTTAATTCCTGCTCCGCCATTGTACCCCATTATTTTTAACTTTCTACACACAGTGAACTCAGGAATGATTTCTTCTTCTGATTTCAAGCAATTCTTTGCAACCACCCGTCGCTATCCTACATTTACTAGGTCGGCCTGGTTTTGGTTTGGTCGTGGTTGTTTCTTCGCGTTTCCACTTCACAATCATTTCGCCAACAATTGTCTTGGACATCTTTAGAAGGAATGAAGTTTCCGTGATGAAACTATTACTCAGGTGACATCCAGTGAGTAGTCTACGTTCCAAGGCACTGAGCTCTGCCGCCGATCGACGCAGTCTGCTGTTACAGCTTCTCTGAGGACGACTTGACTCCTTTTACAGTGGCGAGTTCGCACCTGTGACATCTAGTAGTCAGTTCTACATTACATAATAGTGTCCGGGTACTTTTGATGATATAGTGTGTGTAAGCTTCGGAGACCAGAGTAAATAACAAATGATTTCTGGTTCTGGTGTCGCGTCATGTTGTACAATAATTGTCACCGAATAAAACTGAGCTTTGGGTCTACTTTATTGTCTGTGGTCCAATGTATATCGTCATGACTCCTGTGTTATAATTACGTCACATTTTTTCTATCTGGGTGTGGAGAAACTTACATCGTGTGAAACGGACTTGCTAGGGCCAACTGCCGTTCGCGAACACGAGCGTTACGTTCAACTTGGAGAACACAACAAATCAGCGGCTGTCGAAAATCGAGAGAGTCCGGCAAAAAAATAAAATGCCCCATACTCGAATACTTGCCAAGAAGTCAGGGACGATGAAGCGCTATATCAGAGGGGCCACTGAAATATTAAAACATACAAACAGTACGAATAGGCTTGCGCGATCGTGGCTGCCAAGTCTCAGAGCCGAAAATGGCCCATAAACGACTAAAGATGCAAAAGTTACCGACTAGAAACTGCAGATACTATGGAAGTTATTCTTTGATGTGTTAATATTCTAATATTCAGTACCTTCTTCTTATTAGACTGTTCCATGTTTTCCTCTCGCCTCCAGTTCTGCGAACGATCTCAACTGCTTCTGTTCTCTGCATTTCCGATTTTTCTGCAGTCCATGCTTCACTTCCATACAGTACTACATTCAGAAAGTACGTTTTCAGAAATTTCTTCCTCACATTAAGGCCGATATTTGATATTAGTTGACTTTTTTTGAACATTAATGTCCTCTTTGCCTGTGCTAGTTACTTTTTCTTTTTGCTTGCACCGTCCGTCATGTGGTTATTTTCCTTCCTAGGCATCAGAATTCCTTCACATCTGCTTCGTGGAGTGCAGTTTTGACGTTACGTGTATTGCTAATCTAATTTTTGCTACTCCTCATTACTTTCGTCGTTCTTTGTGTTGCTCTCAGTCCATAGAGTGTGCTCATCGGACTGTTCATTCTATTCGACAGATTCTGTCGTTCTTCCTCGCGAACTCTTAAAGGTAGGAATGTCGTCAGTGAATGTTATCATTGATATCTTTTCAGCGAGAATTTTAATACCACTCCTAAATCTTTCTTTTATTTCGATCACTGCTTCTTCGATGTGCAGACTGAAGAGTAGGGGCGAAAGACTGCATTCCCGTCTTACACCCGTGTTTCTTGGACAAGGATGTAACCCGTCTTTCCCTATGGCTTTCACCTATGAAACTGCACAAAAATACAATGTTTGTGAGCTGCAACATAAACGTGTTTCTTTAAATTTTCGACGATTGATCTTTGTGGTTCAGTGGGACATTTACAACGTTTCTTTTTGTATCTCTGCAACAGACGAGCATGCCGATGAGAACAGATGAAAAACTATAGACTAATGAAAATTCTTGCGGTAACTAACACCATAGAGAATAAGACCTGAATACCGCCGGATAATGGCACAAATGTGCTGGAATACGTTTGGGTGTTAAAAAATAATGTATTTGCACAGCAGGTGATCCTGAATTCCAGTAATTCGATCTGCAAACACGGCTGCAGAGTTTCAAGACCAAACAATGGTGACAACAATTTGTAAGCGCGGCGAGTACAAATTATTATCAAAAAGTAATAGAATCAGCCTTCACCGGACTGTGTGACAGAGGTGGGCAAACTCGTTCATCTTAGGGAAATAGTCAACTGGTGATCGTTCTTTTTTTGGGAACCGTTCATTTTTACTCGTTCACCGCTCATTTGTGCTTGGTATACGGTTCTTATGAAAAATTGAAAATTTGCAGCATAGGTGACTAAAGAGGGAAGACGCCAAAAGGGGGCACTTGCCTCCGCCCAGGAGTACAGAGTTTTTATTCATAACTGAATTCTCACACACTTGTAATTTTCGTGATTCTGCGAAACCCCTTTTTTTAGCCAACTGTAGCGCAGTGAAATAATATTAGGTGGCGCACGAAAAACCGGCCCCGAGTACAAACTGCTCGCCAATTACGCTGGATTTGTTGCCCGCTAGGAGCAGAATGGATAAACATGTAATAATTAGGCAGTGAAGAAATAACAAATAAGCTAAGACAAACAGCAACTTCGAAACAATAGATGACGATGGGTAGGCGACAATGAACATTCTAGTACTCGGGGCCGACTTTTCGAGCGCCACTCTGTACCACTGAAATAATATTGTAGAGGTTATCATATTCTCTTAACAAAATGTGGCACCAGACACTAGATTATGGAACGCGGGCTTCGTTCGGTTGTAAGTCGGTCCGCCTTCCGTAACAATGAACATACTCTATTATCTTGGATCAAAAAAAGGGAATATGACTTCTCATGTGTGCCGCGCAGACTTCTTTTGCATGTGTAATAACAAAAAAATCTTGCCTTTTTACAAGTATTTCTGCTGCTGTTTGTCAAAATAGTGAAGTAAGCTGATATGCCGTTTTGTTACCTGAAAAGATGTATGTATTACATGCCAATTAATTTTATGTAATTATAAAATACATTTTAATTACCGGTCATGGACGCTGAGTAGAATACGAAAAGAACCAGAAGTTCAGAGTTAAAAAAGGTTTGAAACAGATCTAGAATGGGCGTGCGCAGCGAACAAAACGAAAAACTCTATACTGAACTATGAGCAGTCGGCAGTGGAACTGCGACGAGTGGACACGCGAAGAAGGAAGAGTCCGGCCGAGCGAGACCGAGACACATGGGAGCGGGACCGAGGCTGGAACGAGGCCGGCCGACGTGCCGCTGCGGGAACGAGACCGACCGTTTCCCGTTCCCGGGAAGTGAACTATGAAAGACCGTTTCGTAGAATTCGTTCATCGCTCGTCCTGTTCATCTTGGTGAACCGTTCCTTTGGACCCGTTAGTTCACGAACGACCAAACTGTACTGTGCGATCATTTGACGCCGACTTCACGTCAGAGCATTCTCGCTGACATTCTCATCCGCTTCCTTTTATTGGCAGTGAGAGAGAATGCTGCTCTTTAAATTATATTGTTGGAGGTTTTGACATGGCGTTCAGTGTCGACCTTTATTCAACGACCTGTTTGACGAACGGGCTAATTCAGGAAAAGCTGTAGGTCCAGAAGAATGCAGGGCGCAGATGATAAAAGATTAGGAAATATCTTTGCCATATGCATATCAGGACTACGATTATTTTACATGACAGGAATTAACGGTGACAAAGATTTGTGCGGGGTGGTTACCGCATTTGGTCTGTATTGACCAGGTGAATGACCGAAAACGGATTCGTGATCACTGGACTGGGTTAAAAAGAAACTTATGCGACGGAACTTATGCGTCATTTATTACAGTGTATATCTGTTACTTCACCCCAAATCCAAAGGCTCATTCCAAGCACAAAAAAACCTGAAATAAAAATTATATGTTGAAAAACTTTATAACTGTGATATGCAAAAGGTATTCATTTTCTCACCACTTCAACTTAGCAAAGAGTGGAATAATAACTAGCGAATACTACTTAAGTTTCCTGAACCATCTTGAAAAGAGATCTGAATTGCAAACAAGATACGATATCTACTCAAATGGCTCCTCCACCTCAGGAACATTTAAAAGGCCATGTTCACCAAGTTTAGCCCCCAGCCTCTTCCATCTATTTTTACAGGCGAAGAACACTGCAACTAGCAGACTTTCAAGCCATTGAGGAAGGTATGACCAGTAGGTGTCTATTATTCAAACACTCCGGAATCCGGAAAATTGAGACCGCGTCGAAAAATAAATGCATTTTAAACTATAAAATAGTGTTTACTGGCAGCTGGATATGGCTACATCTTGTTCTTTAGGATTCGAGAAACTGGTGGACGTTCTGGTCAGTCAGAAAATACTGAAAATAGCCATTTTGCCGGTGCCGAATGTAGGCACGTCCGACAAAACTTCATTCACTCCGAAGAGACATCGGACAGAAGTGTAAATCTGCCTTTAATGTTGATAACTGCCTCATTTGGTGGATGAGAAAGGAGTGCTTCACGTATCCCACATTCACTGGAACACAGTCATTTATGACTGCACCCTTTAGAGCTACGAAGTTGCTGTTTGACTCCCTGTTGCAAACAGTGCGAGAGACAGTCTATGAGATTAAGATCGGGTGATTTAAGCGGGCCAGTAGAGTTTCGATAGGATGCCAGACTGTTCGTCAAACCAGGAACGTATGCGCGCAGCCCTGTGAACACAGTTTTTCTCACCTTGGAAGACAAGAATGTCCACAGCATACTCATCGCGAAGACATAGAGGAAGGAACTACATTTGGCCACCGAAATGTTGAAGTAAACATCCTGGATCATGTTCGCGGTGAAGTGACTGAGTGTATCTAAGTCATGGTACGCAAAACACACCAACAACTCACAGACCCACCTCCGTACTAAAACCTTCACACAATTCGGATTTAAAGCCTCCTTAGGCGCTGCGTGCACTCGACGCCTTGCATCATTGTAATGCGGAAACAAAGCGATTTATCTGACGTCCAAAGGAGTAAGATCGTTTCGGACCAAGGGTGCATGCATCTCCGAAAACGGTTAAGTCTGTAAACTGTTCACGTGCGGCCGCGGTTAAAATATACCGTACACGGCAAAATGGCGCTATCCAAAACCATCGCCGAGACAGATGTTGTACTCCACAGGCCACAGCTGACAAGCATGAAATGAATTCGCAGTTGCGAATGAGGATAACCATCAGCTGTAGAATGCAATGAAGACAATGAAACTTTGCGCCGGACTAGGACTCAAACTCCAATTTCCCGCTTATCGCGAGCGGTCGCCTTACCATTTGGCTATCCGTGTACGACTCACGGCCGGACCCTAATTTCCATATGTCGTCTGCGACGTGCGTCAGAATAACGCAAGCACTACAATATCGTGTAGATGACAAGGGCGAACGACGGCCGCGGAGAGGTGCTCCGGCGAATAGACGTGCAGCAGTTGAGCAGGTGACCTCCCGAGATGCCACCAATAGTGTCTCGCCAACCACCAAGACTGCAATTTGCACGCCACTATTGCGACAGGGCGTCCACTGAGTGGCGACAGGTGGCCTATTCACGTCTTATGCTCCATCGGACAGATGACTGTTGGCGAATACGACGTGGAACGCCTGAAAGCAAACACCCTTCGACCAGGAGGCTGCGTTATGCTCTGGGGAATGTTTTCGTGGCGTTCCGTGGGTGATCATTCTGGAAGGCATAATGCATCATCACAAGTCTGCATATATTCTTTGGTATCATTTTCACTTCTACATGCCGTTTGTGTTTCAAAAAAATGTTCAAATGTGTGTGAAATCTTATGGGACTTAACTGCTAAGGTCATCAGTCCCTAAGCTTACACACTACTTAACCTAAATTATCCTAAGGACAAACACTCACACCCATGCCGCCGAGACCAGCCGCCCAGCCCATGACTGCAGTGCCTGAGACCGCTCAGCTAAACCCGCGCGGCTTTTATGTTTCCTCGGCTCGATGGTATGTACCAGCAAGACAGTGCAATGTGTCACGTACCTCCCAG
This sequence comes from Schistocerca gregaria, assembly GCF_023897955.1. NCBI lineage: Eukaryota > Metazoa > Arthropoda > Insecta > Orthoptera > Acrididae > Schistocerca > Schistocerca gregaria. Next base: position 579,766,801 of record NC_064922.1, read on the forward strand.
TGTAAACGCGTTATTCGAAGAACACTATTATAATTTAGCGGATTCCCATAGTCGCCAACCGACCCAGATTTAAACTCAATCGAGAATCTGTGGGACCACCACGATCGGGTTATATGCGCCATGGGACCTCAAACTAGCGCAACTGCCCACGGCCCAGGAGTGTACATGGCTGCACATCCCTGTTGGTACCTTCCAGAACCTTGACTCTCTTCCTCCGCGTCGGACAGCGGTCCGCACTGCAGAAGGTGTTCAGACTTCTGTCATGCGGTCACATTAATGTGACTGAATTGTGTATCAGTTAGCATGAGCTGTGGCTCCAAATGTCCATTCGCAAAGTTCGCCTCAGAAACTGAGATGGACCTACATTACTGACAGGAACAATAGCGTCAGGTTTGAAACCGTTCGTAACTAACCGCGGTCATGGTCTCGTCCAAATACCATAAATCCTCTCTGTTTTTTTGTCACTTATTCAAGTCGATCCGGATTACTGCACTGAGTCCCAATCGACTTTCACATACACTCCACTTATGTTACGACGTACGCCAGCGGTGGTGGATGACGTGCCCGCCAGCATCTTCACTATCCACCTCGCTCCAAAGCGACCAGCGTTCTCTTTTAAGCGGATCACTACTGATGCGTGCGGTGAGCTTACTACTGTTTTACAATATTCTAGATTGGCTGCATGGACACACAGAACAGTGCGTGAGACGTCTGCCAATAATCAGTGCCGCAAATCAGAGCTGACTTATTCCGGAATGCTTCTGGGCGCAGCTGCTGTTATCCTCTCGGTTCATGCCACAATTCTTGGAAAAGATTGCTTTTCCAATTGCCTTGCGATAATGCGACTTTAAACCCACAAAAAGAGAAGTATGTCCACTAAAGAAATGTTACCAAAGAACTGCTGACTCGCTTTGACGAAAGCTATCCTGCTACAGCTAATTTATCGTGTTTAATGAACAGAAGTGTACGACCTCTGGCTCTCGAAAACGCACAACAGTTCGCAGTGCTGATGCCGTTAGTTAACTAGTTACTACGACATTGACATCTCCTTGCTGTGTACAAGAGTTCAGAATTCTATTAATAGACATAAACATAGGTTATCTTTTGAGCAAATTATTTCGTTTTTAGTGCGTATGGAGTGGTTATATATACAGGTTGAGTCACATAAGATTTAACACACTTTTATTTCCTGAACGGTTCCATATATCGAAACGAAGTTTCCCGCCATTAATAGTATGCCGCGGGGCACGTGATGTTTCGTATGAATAACGCTCTGAACCCTGGTAGGTTTTTTAATAACACCGTATACTTTTCATAACTGTAGTCAGTAGCTCTTCGAAAGGCAGGTATAGTAGTAAAAGCTTGTTAGTATTGCCTTTAAAACCTTTCGTAAAAGAGTCCGAAAAATTGGAAGAAATACAGCCAGAGTTGGCTAGTGCGGTGAAAATAACGCTAAGCAGAACTCAAAAACCAGGCTCCGTCATAACGTGCAGCCAGACTGCCCTATACTACTAACATAAAACTTCTTTTTGTATACGTCATAAATATAGGGTCAGATACGATTTTTGTATATGGAACTACGGCTTATGCCACCTTCTGGCGAATCAGATGGGGCTTAGGGAAATTATTTCAAAATGTGCGTACGTTTTCTAGATGTTTGTGGAAACAACTGAAGTTTCGTTGGACAGTTTCATTTCGACAGCATTTGTTAGATACTCGGCATAGTTATGCTACTTTTGTAGCATAACTAACTTCTGAATGATGTGTGTCACTTTAGATCGGAAGAGATACTCTTTGATTTCGAGAGGCTAACAGAAGTAAAGGCTGCCGGTCTTGCTTGAGAGATGAAAGGGGGCTGACCATTTGCAGCATAGTCGACAGAGCCGAGTGGAGGGTCTGAATCAGAGGCTCAGACGGTTCTGCGACCGTGTGGGCTGCAGATTCCTCGACTTGCGCCATAGAGTGGTTGGATATCGGTTTCCGCTGAATAGGTCAGGAGTCCACTACACGCAGGAGGCGACTACACGGGTAGCAGGGGCTGTGTGGCGTGGACTGGGTGATTTTTTAGGGTAGAGTGTCTCGGTAAAACATAAAAAGGGCTTCAGTCACAAAGGGTACAGACCGAACACAGGAAGAACATAGATACAGGAACCATCGGTATAACAGTTGTAAATTGTCGTAGATGTGTTGGGAAAGTCCCAGAGCTCCAGGTGCTAATAGAAAGCACTGACGCTCAAATCGTTATAGGCACTGAAAGCTGGCCGGAGATAAGTTCAGCCGACATTTTTGCGAAGAACCTCACGGTATTCCGAAAGGATAGGCTAAATACAGTTGGCGGTGGCGTGTTTTTTGCTGTTAGAAGTAGTTTATCTCGTCGTGAAATTGAAGTCATAGTTCCTGTGAGTTAGTATGGGCAGAGGTCATTGTTGGCAACCGGAATAAAATACACTCCTGGAAATTGAAATAAGAACACCGTGAATTCATTGTCCCAGGAAGGGGAAACTTTATTGACACATTCCTGGGGTCAGATACATCACATGATCACACTGACAGAACCACAGGCACATAGACACAGGCAACAGAGCATGCACAATGTCGGCACTAGTACAGTGTATATCCACCTTTCGCAGCAATGCAGGCTGCTATTCTCCCATGGAGACGATAGTAGAGATACTGGATGTAGTCCTGTGGAACGCCTTGCCATGCCATTTCCACCTGACGCCTCAGTTGGACCAGCGTTCGTGCTGGACGTGCAGACCGCGTGAGACGACGCTTCATCCAGTCCCAAACATGCTCAATGGGGGTCAGATCCGGAGATCTTGCTGGCCAGGGTAGTTGACTTACACCTTCTAGAGCACGTTGGGTGGCACGGGATACATGCGGACGTGCATTGTCCTGTTGGAACAGCAAGTTCCCTTGCCGGTCTAGGAATGGTAGAACGATGGGTTCGATGACGGTTTGGATGTACTGTGCACTATTCAGTGTCCCCTCGACGATCACCAGAGGTGTACGGCCAGTGTAGGAGATCGCTCCCCTCACCATGATGCCGGGTGTTGGCCCTGTGTGCCTCGGTCGTATGCAGTCCTGATTGTGGCGCTCACCTGCACGGCGCCAAACACGCATACGACCATCATTGGCACCAAGGCAGAAGCGACTCTCACCGCTGAAGACGACACGTCTCCATTCGTCCCTCCATTCACGCCTGTCGCGACACCACTGGAGGCGGGCTGCACGATGTTGGGGCGTGAGCGGAAGACGGCCTAACGGTGTGCGGGACCGTAGCCCAGCTTCATGGAGACAGTTGCGAATGGTCCTCGCCGATACCCCAGGAGCAACAGTGTCCCTAATTTGCTGGGAAGTGGCGGTGCGGTCCCCTACGGCACTGCATAGGATCCTACGGTCTTGGCGTGAAACCGTGCGACGCTGCGGTCCGGTCCCAGGTCGACGGGCACGTGCACCTTCCGCCGACCACTGGCGACAACATCGATGTACTGTGGAGACCTCACGCCCCACGTGTTGAGCAATTCGGTGGTACGTCCACCCGGCCTCCCGCATGCCCACTATACGCCCTCGCTCAAAGTCCGTCAACTGCACATACGGTTCACGTCCACGCTGTCGCGGCATGCTACCAGTGTTAAAGACTGCGATGGAGCTCCGTATGCCACGGCAAACTGGCTGACACTGACGGCGGCGGTGCACAAATGCTGCGCAGCTAGCGCCATTCGACGGCCAACACCGCGGTTCCTGGTGTGTCTGCTGTGCCGTGCGTGTGATCACTGCTTGTACAGCCCTCTCGCAGTGTCCGGAGCAAGTATGGTGGGTCTGACACACCGGTGTCAATGTGTTCTTTTTTCCATTTCCAGGAGTGTAATAATTGGATCCTTTTACCGAGCTCCCAATTCAGATGATACAATGGCTGAAAGTTTCAAAGAAAACTTAAGTTTAATACCAAATACGTACCAGACTCATACAGTTTTAGTTGGTAGTGACTAATTTACCCTCGATATGTTGGCGAAAATGATCGTTAATTCCGGAGGTACGCATAAAACATCACCCGCAGTTGTGCTAAACGCATTCTTTCAGAATTATTTCGAGCATTTAGTTCATGAGGCGACACGAATAGTAAACAGTTGTGAAAACGCACTTGACCTCTTAGCAACAAACAATCCTGAGTTAATAACGAGCATCAGAACGGATATATTCACTTGATGCCTTCAGGAGAGACAGTCTCCACTCCTTCCAAATTAACAATGTAAGTGCAGACCAGATGTGGCTTGAATTCAGAGAAATAGTATCGGCAGCAAATGAGAGATTTATAACAAATACATTAACAGACGACGGAGCTTATCCTCCTTGTTACACTAAACTTGTCAGAACAACGTTGCTGAGACAACGAAAGAAACGTGCCAAATTTTAACAGAAGCAAAATCTCCAAGGTTGGCGATCTTTTGCTGAAGCTCGAAACTTAGCGTGGACTTCAATACGAGATGCTTATAACAGTCTCCAACACGAAGCTTATCTCGAAACCTGGAGGAAAATCCAAAAAGATTCTGGTTGTATGTGAAGTATGCTAGCGAAAATTGGCAATTGACTCTAAATAACGAAAAGTGTGAGGTCATCCATATGAGTGCTAAAAGGAATCCATTAAACTTCTGTTACACGATAAATCAGTGAAATCTAAAGGCCGCTAATTCAACTAAATGCCTAGAAATTACAATTACGATCAACTTAAATTGGAAGGCTTACACAGAAAATTTTGTGGGGTAGGCTATCTGAAGACAGCTTTATTGGCGGGACACTTAGGAAATCTAACACATCTACAAAGGAGACTGCCTACACTACGCTTGTGAGTCCTCTTTTAGAATATTGCTGCGCGGTGTGGGATTTTTACCTGATAGAATTGACGGAATAAATCGAAAAACTTCAAATAGGGGCAGCACGTTTTGTATTATGGTGATATAGGGGAGAGACAGTCACTGAAATGATACAGGATTTGGAATGGACATCATTAAAACAAAAGCGTTTTTCGTTGCGGAGGAATCTTTTCACGAAATTTCAATCACCAACTTTCTCCACCGAATACGAAAATATTTTTTTGACGCTGATCTACATAGGAAGAAACGATCAGCATGATAAAATAAAGGAAGCCAGAGCTCGCACGGAAAGATATAGGTGTTCGTTCTTTCCGCGCACTACACGAGATTGGAATTTGGCTCTGAGTACTATTGGACTTAACATCTTAGGTCATCAGTCCCCTAGAACTTAGAACTACTTAAACCTAACTAACCTAAAGACATCACACATATCCATGGCCGAGGCAGGATTCGAACCTGCGACCGTAGCGGTCGCACGATTCCAGACTGAAGCGCCTAGAACCGCTCGGCCACTACGGCCGGCCACGAGATTGGAACAGCAGAGAATTGTGAAGGTGATTCGATGAACCACTTGCCGGGCACTTAAATGTGATTTGCAGAGTATCCAATGTCTGCATGTAGGAAATTTTGAAACAGCAATGACATGCCGGTTGGAAAACAGTTCTTGCTACGTCTGCAGTGCAGAACAAGTAAACAGTCGAAAGGCTTGATACTATAACATAGGCTGGCATGAGCGTGTTTAGAACGAAATAGCCCATTTCGGCCGGCTTTTCAATTTTAGAATATTTCTCGGTTTCTCCTGCGAAGAATTTAAACCTCAAAATTAACAAGCATTATATCACTGTGCTCGTCTTTTCAAGCGCTTTCGGATTCCATTGTAACAAGTATATCATTCTATTTTAAAAGCTCATACTTTCTTCAGTATATCGGTCGATACATGAGTTAAGATTATTTATTGTGTACTTTAGTACGTGCCCATTTGCGTACCGTCATTTGCCGAAAACGTCGTTTCGGTATTTGGAACCGTTCCCAAGGTGAATGGGGTGTTACATCTTACGTGACTCACCCTATATAGACGCAGTACTTTGAATTGGAATCCATGCCCGAAGAATGTGCCGTTTGCGTGCTACGACCATTCGAATTCGTGTTGGTAACGCGATCACTTTTACAAGTAATTGTTTAGGCGTGACCCAGTATATCATTTGCTTTACAGTTCCACTCATTAATAGTCAAAGAAATTGCTCGTGTACTCGTAAGCGGGTTCTCTTCAACGTGATGCAGGGGGGCCTCTTCCTATTCGGGCTTGCGGCGTCTGCTTGGGTCACCAGTCACGCCTGCTGACGGTGGTGGTACCCTTTCGCTTAATTGTGGCGAAAAGGGTAGGCGATGGAGTCGGACGTTGTGGGGAACGATGTTGATGAAAGCGACCAGCTCTTCCACTATCGTGAACTTCGCCATTGATGACTGGGTGTTGTGTGATGTCCTTAGGTTAGTTAGGTTTCAGTAGTTCTAAGTTCTAGGGGACTGATAACCATAGATGTTAAGTCCCATAGTGCTCAGAGCCAACTTCGCCATTCAGAAGGATCATGTCGGTGTATTCTGCAAACTTGCACTCAGCCATGTTGCTCTAACACTCACCGAGACGCGGATGAGGCTCGAACCAGGTCAGATAGGTGGGACAGACGTCAAACGACATCAGCCGATCCGACGTAACCGCCCCCTACCATAACTACCCCATTGTATATCTACGTAGCAAACATGGTTTTCAAACGGCTGTAGTACGGAAACGGTATGTTTCCGGACATGGGTTACTATTCAAAATATTATGTTCAAGCCCCTCTATAATCCTAGAAGTTTGTAACGGCAGTTTTCTATCACCTTGTATAGGAGAGACCGGGAAAAATTGACAAGCGGCGCAATATTAGATACGATGCATAGTGAAGGAACTCCTCAAGGATGCGGAACGTGTCACGAAACGAAAATATATATTTAGCAGAGTGGAGATGTATGTATGTTCCTTCAGTAGGCCCTAAGTTAAATGTTGCTCAAGGTGCGAAGTAAATAAAAAAATCATACACATATTTTCACGTAAGAAGTAATAAAAAATTTGTCGCAAAACATCCATATCACTGTATTATATATGTGGAAGTTTTTTACACAGTCCTGAAACACATTTTCGATGACAATTATTTGATAAGTAAAGTTGCAAGGGGTTTATTTCACGACTTATGCTGCAAAAGGTAATGACTGTTTTAAGAAAAAAAAACTGGTGACGTAAATTCGATACGGACGCTAGCCGGCACAGCTTGCTTAGATGGCAATAGTAATTTATCTATCTAATTAGATAACTTCAGCATCATGCTGAAAGGATTGCAATGCCTTGTTCTGTTAGCGCCACGGTGAGTGATAAATGAAATCTTATTAGTCTACAAGTTAAATAATGTTGTTAATAAATTCCCCAGATTCTATTCTTCTCAGAAAAGTGAGTTGTCACCTATATCATATTTCGCAGAGGCTGATATTGATAAAGTGCACAGTAACTGCTAGGTAACACGCTTTCCGATATGTATCAGTCCATAAGTCCATTGTGCAGCCACATGCATTGACGACTATGGCCTGGATAATGCCGAGCACAATGTTCGTTCGTTTTTCATCGGCGTGTGTTACAGTATTTCGTACTGCTGTCTTAGGATGAGGCAACATGTTGTAGGTGTCTAATTGTCACAATTCTGAAACGATATTTACAAGTTTCTGACATAATGCGCGAAATCCTGCACTTAATATTAACGTAAATGGACGAAGGTGTATGCTACATATTTCGAAGCACCTTTTTAACCATCGTAGCTTTCACTGAAACTGGCAATGCTTTAGAACTTCCACTTTCTCGTGTTTCTTCACATGTGTGGCGGCGTATCTATGAGACAGGAGAGCAGATCAGTTGCCACAATACGTGTACCAATCACGAAAATCTCTCCCAAACGTTGTTACGGTCACCGCCTTTCGCACTCAGGATACATTCTTTGGAATCAAGTCTCGCTCTTACACTCCCTCGCCTCGATCCTACAGCAGGCGACTGAGCGACGCTCGTGTAACTAGCAGACGCTCCGCTCCGACAGTCCGAGCGTAGGGGGCTCCAACGAGCATCGAGGAAGCCGAGTACAGTTGCTGGCCGCGTATAAAGCTGTTGTATTGACATCTGCGGGACTTAACGTGGAACTACATGCACCGAGCATTTCCAGCGAGCATAAATGTCAAGATAAAGACCTCTACTTCAGAGAACCCAAACGACAAGTGTATATCATCCAACTCGTCATCAGTAAACCTGTCCGTACTGTCGTGGATAAATGTTTACTTGCGACTAAGCGTCTCAGCCGGCCGGGGTGGCCTTGCGGTTCTAGGTGCTACAGTCTGGAACCGCGTGACCGCTACGGTCGCAGGTTCGAATCCTGCCTCCGGCACGGATGTGTGTGATGTCCTTAGGTTAGTCAGGTTTAAGTAGTTCTAAGTTCTAGGGGACTGGTGACCTTAGCAGTTAGGTCCCATAGTGCTCAGAGCCATTTGAACCATTTAAGCATCTCACAAAAACAAACCCGACAGTGAACCTACGAGTGCTACAAGCGAGCTATAGGGCGAAGAGTATTGCGGGCATTATTGTCGTGAACAGCAAATATCGTTAGAAGTGGAACTATTTGTTTCCAAAGAAGACACGCAGCGCACACCTTCGACAGTTGCACCGTTGCGCATTTTTTTTCACACCAGTACATTAAAAAGACAATGACGGTGAGAAACCGAAAGAAATGCAGCAACTCTGTAACGAGCCACTGGCGACCATGGGTCCCGGATACCAAAATATTCCTCAACAAACTTCGAAATTTTGTCGGTGGGTTTGGTGAGGTTTGTCGTGTACATCGTCGCAGGCTGACTATACAGGGTGAGTCACCTAACGTTACCGCTGGATATATTTCGTGAACCACATCAAATTCTGACGATCCGATTCCACAGACCGAACGTGAGGAGGGGGGATAGTGTAATTGTTTAATACCAACCATACAAAAATGCACGGAAGTATGTTTTTTTTTAACACAAACCTACGTTTTTTTAAATGGAACCCCGTTAGTTTTGTTAGCACATCTGAACATATAAACAAATTCGTAATCACTGCCGTTTGTTGCATTGTAAAATGTTAATTACATCCGGAGATACTGTAACCTAAAGTTGACGCTTGAAACCTCCGACGTTCAGTTGCGTGTTGTAACAAACTCGGACCACGGTCGGCGAGCAGCATCTGCAGGGACATATGTTTACGATGGCGACCGTGTTTACGAGTGTGGCTGTAGTGCACTGTTGTGGTTTGGTCTAGCTGTCGCAGTGTCCGCATGTAGCGCTTGCTGCTATTGTTATTCTACATTCGTCTCCGCACGCAGACCAACTGTAGTACACCGTGTTACCAGACGTCGGTGATAGTGTAGTGCTGTAGGAACTGTGACCATGGTGTATTTGAACTCTGGAAAGGCGGAGATGATACTCATCTATGTCGAGTGTCGACGAAATGCAGCTGAAGCCTGCAGGCTGTATGCAGGACGGTACCCGGACAGAGAGCATCCAACATGCCGCACATTTCAAAACACCTACCGCCAACTGTATGCAACAGGTATGGTCGTAGCACGCAAACGGGTCCGTAACAGGCCCGTCACAGGAGAAGCGGGTGCAGTTGGTGTGTTGGCTGCTGTTGCCATGAACCCACACATGAGTACACGGGACATTTTGAGAGCCGGTGGACTGACTCAAAGTAGTGTCATGCGCATACTGCATCGTCACCGCTTTCACCCGTTTAATGTGTCGCTACATCAGCAATTACATGGTGATGACTTTAATCATCAAAAATGGTTCAAATGGCTCTGAGCACTATGGTACTTAACATCTATGGTCATCAGTCCCCTAGAACTTAGAACTACTTAAACCTAACTAACCTAAGGACATCACACAACACCCAGTCATCACGAGGCATAGAAAATCTCTGACCCCGCCGGGAATCGAACCCGGTAACCCGGGCGTGGGAAGCGAGAACGCTACCGCACGACCACGAGATGCGGACTAACTTTAATCATCGAATGCAATTCTGTCAATGGGCATTAACAGAGAATGCGTTGCAGTTCTACCTGTTTACCGATGAAGTCGGTTTCACAGACAACGGGGCAGTGAATCTACGGAACATGCATTAAGAGTAACATTTGATCTCGCGGAAACACTGTGTAACGACTTCCTGAGTGCGAAAATGGCTGAAGTTTGAAGAGTTTCTGCTATACCACCATACCTCTATCTTTTTGTTGAAACACAGGAAGCGTGAATGATATATTACAGATGTGGAATAACAGAAGAGGAGAGGCTCGTATGGTATAAGTAGGAAGAATAGTGGCAAAACAACTTGAATAAGTACATTCTCCGATGAGATTTAGCCGAAGTGTAGAGAGCACGTTGCGAATATCTTTTCCTGTTTTAAACTAGGTAAACGTACAAACACAACTCAGTATAAAGAATTTATCTTGGATGAATTTTAAGTGTACAAAATTAGAGTAGGTAACACGTCCGCAGCTCGTGGTCTCGCGTAGCGTTCTCGCTTCCCGAGCAAGGGGTCCAGGGTTCGATTCCCGGCGGGGTCAGGGATTTTTCCTGCCTCGAGATGACTGGGTGTTGTTGTGTCGTCATCATCATCATCTTCATCCATCCCCATTACGGTTGGAGGAAGGCAATGGCAAATCACCTCCACTGGTACCTTCCCTAGTGAGGCGGCGCGGGACTCCCGCGTCGCGCCCCTACGCTCTGTAAAGAAGTATGGGACTCATCATCATCAGGTAACATCAACATAAAATTAGATTGCTCCAACCAGAAAAGAGCTTCTGGAGGACTTACGGTCAACTAAGGCAGAAGGGATAGATAACATTCCATCAGAATTTCTAAAATCATTAGGGGAAGTGGCAACAAAACGACTATTCACGTTGGTGTGTAGAATATATGAGTCTGGCGACATACCATCTGACTTTCGGAAAAGCATCATCCACACAATTCCGAAGACGGCAAGAGCTGACAAGTGCGAGAATTATCGCACAATCAGCTTAACAGCTCATGCATCGAAGCTGCTTACAAGAATAATATACAGAAGAATGGAAAAGAAAATTGAGAATGCGCTAGGTGACGATCAGTTTGGCTTTAGGAAAAGTAAAGGCACGAGAGAGGCAATTCTGACGTTACGGCTAATAATGGAAGCAAGACTAAAGAAAAATCAAGACACGTTCATAGGATTTGTCGACCTGGAAAAAGCGTTAGACAATATAAAATGGTGCAAGCTGTTCAAGATTCTGAAAAAAGTAGGGGTAAGCTATAGGGAGAGACGGGTCATATACAATATGTACAACAACCAAGACGGAATAATAAGAGTGGACGATCAAGAAACGAAGTGCCCGTATTAAGAAGGGAGTAAGACAAGGCTGTAGCCTTTCGCCCCTACTCTTCAATCTGCTCATCGAGGAAGCAATGATGGAAATAAAAGAAAGGTCCAGGAGTGGAATTAAAATACAAGGTGAAAGGATATCAGTGATACGATTCGCTGATGACATTGCCATCCTGAGTGAAAGTGAAGAAGAATTAAATGATCTGCTGAACGGAATGAACAGTCTAATGAGTACACAGTATGGTTTGAGAGTAAATCGGAGAAAGACGAAGGTAATGAAAAGTAGTAGAAATGAGAACAGCGAGAAACTTAACATCAGGATTGATGGTCACGAAGTCGATGAAGTTAAGGAATTCTGCTACCTGGGCAGTAAAATAACCAATGACGGACGGAGCAAGGAGGACATCAAAAGCAGACTCGCTATGGCAAAAATGGAATTTCTGGCCAAGAGAAGTCTACTAATATCAAATACCGGCCTTAATTTGAGGAAGAAATTTCTGAAGATGTACGTCTGGAGTACAACATTGTATGGTAGTGAAACATGGACTGTGGGAAAACCGGAACAGAAGAGAATCGAAGCATTTGAGATGTGGTGCTATAGACGAATGTTGAAAATTAGGTGGACTGATAAGGTAAGGAATAAGGAGATTCTACGCAGAATCGGAGAGGAAAGGAATATGTGGAAAACACTGATAAGGGGAAGGGACAGTATGATAGGACATCTGCTAAGACATGAGGGAATGACCTCCATGGTACTAGAGGGAGCTGTAGAGGGCAAAAACTGTAGAGGAACACAGAGATTGGAATACATCAAGCAAATAATTGAGGACGTAGGTTGCAAGTGCTACTCTGAGATGAAGAGGTTAGCACAGGAAAGGAATTCGTGGCGGGCCGCATCAAACCAGTCAGTAGACTGATGACAAAAAAAAAGGTCACCGAGTTTGATCAAGTTTTGCAAGGACGTTCTATATTGAAAATGAGAGACATGTGTTCCCGGGTTTTTGCTAGGCGTTCCCTACTTTATGGAAAAATCGAGGTCAAATCTGATAACGAAAAATCATATTTTCAATGTTATACATTGAAAGGTCGTCTGAAAACAGACATTTTTTTGTTAATGTAATATGGAGTCATACGTAAATAATGTTTGAGTTATTAACATTTTTGTGTTTCCGCATCGTAGCTTGGGTACGTCATTCATTATGTCTAGCAGAGCATGGTCGGCGGTCAAGCGGTCAAGGCATTAGACCACCATACTGCTAATTTATTCGTGTTCGATTCTTGATCGTGGATATTCTTTCTTTTGATTTTTTTTTCGGTCTCCCTGATAATATTCTGATATTGAGAATACCTTTTTGAAGTAAAAAGTCGGAGGTATGATTAATAATCAAACACGTATATGGTATATAATGTATTGGTAGTTAGTTTCATCGTGATACATGACGCGCTAGCTGGGACTTTCGAAGACAATGATGCTTAACCGACCTACACCGAAATGTGCCTCCCTTTCTCATCCGCGTGATGTTTACTTTTCCCGACAGGTATAGAATTTTATCGCATGACGTAAGAATCATGCGACATCCCACCATAGAAGAGAATTAGGCTAGGGCAGATGATATCAAAATTCATGTGTTGCTCCATGCCAGCTGTCCACGCTTGTCTTTTGAGAAATACCATTATACTCTTGGTAGGCATCCATACTGATATCTGATAGATTTGTTTTCAGCAAAATGAATCAAAAACACGTTTTACACGAATAATGTACAGAAAATGTGTCAATGCTGCGAGATTTTCCTCGTATGTTGCTTATGGTGCGAGAAATATTTCTGTTTTGCCTGTTTCTGTGATAGGTTTCACTCGACTGGCTGCGAGAATACTCACATATAGACGATGTTAGGATTACGCAATAATATACATTGAGTGTATTTTTGTACTATGTATCACGATGAAAGTAATTGCAAGTATACTATAATATATACTTATTTGATTGTTAATCACACATTCCAACGTTTTAGCTCAAAAAAGGCAAACAAAAGTATTCCTCTTATCAGAATATTACCAGATACACCGAAAAATATTTCGAATGAAAAAAAAATGGATGACCAAGAACCGAACGCGGACCAGCGGTTTGGCAGTCTAACGCCTTGACCGCATTTTGTTAATTCTCATTTTGCTCGCTGCTGTTCGTTTGCTTGGGTCGGACATCCCGTGACAATCGTTCAAGTTCATCGTTGATCCATTTACTCATTTTTTTAATTATTGTTATTACAGCTAGCCCTCTGATCGAACACTTCGCTACCGTCCCGGCGACCGTTCGACCGCCGACATCGCTATGCTGGACACACTGAAGGACGGGTACCAAGCTACAACATGAAAACACACAAACGTTAATAACTCGAACAATATTAACTTTGGACCCCATATTGTATTAACAGAAAATATTTTTTTGGGTGGTCTTTCGCTGTATAGCATTGAAAATAGGATTTTCCGTCGTCAAATTTGACCTAGATTTTAGCCAAAAACTAGGATGTGTCTAACAAAAACCCGTAACACGTGTGTCTTTATTTTCAGTATAGAAAGTCCTTATAAAGCTTCATCAAAATCCGTGAATGACATGTCAGATTCTCCAACTGAAGAAAAAATCTTCCTTTGGTTCCATTGGGAGCAAATACATTGCTTGACGAAAAAAGTGAATCACCCAGAAGACATGGTCGAATGTCAGTGTAACGTCGCACACGTAGACACCATCGGTGGCTATGTAAATGATTGCTAAATTTAGCAGCTGCTCTAGATGTCTTCCGACACTTGTCAGTGCTCCGCTCGTCTGTCTGCTCACCGCCTGATAGTGTAAAAACCTCTCTGTTTTATGATGATCGTGTATATTTTGTTGTGTAGGTGGTCTGTATAATTGTGGTACCTTTTAAATTCTAAGAAGAATTATTTTTTACATTCCAGAAATGGTCTAAATATTATCTAAACGGGTTACCATTGACTTATGAATTTTTAATTTGTAATAAAAGGAAGACTGATTATTATTTCAAATTATTCATATCTCCTTTCCGTTAGTAAGTCACTTACTTGACAGACGTTGTCCGTTTCTTTCCTCCCCTTTTTTGTCTCTTTGCTGCCAGCTCCACCTCTGTTCTCTAAAATGGCTGATCATCAGATCTTTATATGTTTTTTTTGTGTGTATCTTCTCGTTGCCAGTGGATTAATAAGATGTAATTTGTTTAGGCTCCACCGACCTTTTTAAACTTGGATTTTAATTAAAATTTAGCGGTTATTAGTCTGGTGTGAGAATGAATGTCGGGTTTCGTTTTTCTGGTTACTTAGCTCTTATGACTTAGTTACATGAGTAAATATTGTTTCTATTTTAGTTGTTTTAAAAGATTCCAAAAAATTTCTCAAATTATTGGGTATTTTAGGGTATGTCACTCTTTCATGATTCATTGCTATATAGATGTCACATGAGTATATGGTTTTCAGTTCAACGAACCAGTTTGTAATCTGATAATAAAAGGATTAAATACAGCTGAAGCGGCTTCTTAATCCCCAAGGTGATTCCTCACAGCTGTGATTGCTCTGCGACAAGTTTTTCTGTAGTAGTACATGGATTTATAGATACACTGGAAAGACAGTATGCACAGGAAGTAATCGAAGCTGTGGAGCTTCAATATGAACATTACATAGGGCGATTGAGCTGCCCGTATCCATGGGCTTTATGTAACCCGCAACGCCTTCAAAAGCCACGTAAAAGATTTTCATCCACCCTCGGTCGCTATATACAAACTATTAGCACTACGTACAGAAAACTTAATGTAGCTAAAATTTGTACTGCTATACTTTTTCGCTAGAGACCGTATTTCTCGAATTAGTCGAGAGAAACAAAAATGACCTTCAAACGAGTTTTTCTTGAATAACTCTAAAATCGTCGCCTCTGGCGAAAACTTATCCCAGTACAAAATTTAAGTACATTAAATTTATCACAAAAAAGGTCTTGTTCATTTTTTTCTATATAATTAATAATTTGGCTGTAATGAGCGAGAGAATATGAAAATCCGTCATGTGGATTTTGAAGGCCTTGTGGGTTTGCATAAACCCATAGGTAGGGGCAGCTGAATCACGCTGTATGTTAAGAGGGATATGACACCACAAATGTGCACTTTAATAAAGGGAAGGTGAAGACTTCGGACTTACGTGTCATATTACATAACGCATGGACAAAATAAACTGCAAGTACGTGCTGTCAAATAAGATTCGGAATTGCGACATTTTACTCCATTCATATCCATGTTAAAGC